>NW_010972598.1:6848735-6856043 GCF_000737465.1 Haliaeetus leucocephalus | reverse complement strand
CCCCTGTAACCCCCCCCCCGGTACCAAAACCTTGCCACGCAAACCCAATACACGCAGCTCTTGAACCTCTGAGGAAAAAGATGTGTCTATAGGCTATGCTTACAAAGCTCCCTGACAGATAAGCCCCATTCTGGATTTTATTTTCTTCAGAGAAAACACACAGGGAGTTTGCAGAAATACTAATATTTTTAAGTAAAAGGTAATCCAATTAAAACATAAGAGTTGTGCAGCAAAGAGAATGTAAAGAGTGTCTAAGTTACAAAGATTGGTGCTGGGGATCTTCTGCATTATTGTGCTGGTGTGCAAAGCTGCATTATGAGCACAAGCTCTCAGTGGAATTTCAGCCCAATATTGAAGTAAAATGACAAGAGGTCACTCAGCTTGGCTTTGAGAAGTCATTAAGCTGAACATCTTACATGAGACAGCTGAAGCTGGGACAAGCCAATTTCCACATGTCTGCAAGGTCTTGCAGTCTAGCAGAGTGTCTCTCCGGCAGAACAAAAGGCACATGTTGGTACATACCTTTAGAAAAAGTAGAAAGCTGAGATCTTCTGCAGGATGCCTACCTATGGTACAGAAACACAGCAGGAAAGGAAAACACAGAGAATTAAGAAATTAACAGTACAAAAATTAGAAAAATGCAGAAGAAAAGCACTATCAAGGACAGAAAAAGAGTTGGCCCTAACATCCGAATCATTTGGCGCAGCATCTTCATTCCCCAATGTGCTACAAAAACATCCCAAGCCACGCTGCTGGGTAGCACAGCTTTAATGCCTGTGCCTGCCCAGAGCATACGGAGGTTTCAATGGACAGAACTCCACCTAGTGAGGAGATGGACTGTACTGCACATTCACCATTCAAGCATGAATGGACTCCAGTGACAAAATAATCTCTGGAAGGTGACAAACCCTACAGCATTATGCTGGTTACCCTGGTGTTAATAGTACCTCACATACCTACTCACCCAAAGTCCTATTAGCCTAGAGTACAGCCTCTCCTCGATTTGAATCGGGTACAATGCTGACAAACATTTTCTTCCAACTTCACCTTATTAAGCCACACGCTGACTTTGTAAGAACGTAACTGAAGTGACATCACTTGGCTTTCATTGCCTGGCTGCCTCTTATGTCTCCCTCACAAACAACTGACCTAAAGCTCTTTGACTTCACTGGAAATTTATCAGTGGACTTGAAATTTGAACCAACATCCTCTTTCTGATGATGATGTAATAAAAACAGAAATACACCACTAGTGTTGTATGTCCAAAAGTTTTAATACATGATCCTCACTGTTCAGAAAAGTTATTGCATTAAATTCTAATACAGAAATTCATCTGAATTAAAAAAAAAAATATCTTCAATTTACACATCACAATTTTGTCATAGCAGCTAAAGGAAACCAGATTTTATATGCAATTGTCTCAAAACAAAAAAAAATTATGACTAGTTTTTCCCCAAATCAACAAAACTGCTATCATATTATTCAGTAGTTACTGCAAATTCCAACTTGAACAACGCTATCCCCACAAGTGTACAGCTCAGGAAAAGAAAAGTGCCATTCCAAATTACTGTCTGCAAATCTGAAATTTATTAAACCATGACTCTCAGCACATGTTGACTTTTTCTGTTAACTGAATTAACACCCAAAGCGTGTTTAACTTAATTGCACATCATTTTCCTTAAGTTAGTTTGTCTTTTATTATGACTTGAATAGATTCACAAGTTACAAAATATCAATGCTACCTGCAGCAGTTTATACAAATCCACACCTGTTTGAATTGTGACGGGCACACGACCGTGATATTTGATCACCCAAACAAAAGGCCAGATTCCCCGATCCATTAAAACCGACATCCACGTAAGCCCGCTGCTCCATGGATGACGGCAGAGCCAAAACCAGTAGGCACCACATGCCGTAAATAGATTGATGAAGGGAGCGGTGACAGAAGCATAGCAGAACACAGGGCAGAATTACATTCTACATTTCATCCTCTGACGAGGATGAAGATGAGCTACGCCAGCTTGCAACAGAAGCACGAACAGGGCTCTCCCCCTATTCAATCTTCTGCCAGAGCTGGGAATTGGGAAACTACAACTCAGCTTCTTACACAAAATCCTCAAGCATCACAATAATCAGAGCCACGAGCTACAGTCCTACAGTTTACCCTGCTCTTGCACAGAAAAAAAAGAAAAAAATTACATAAGGCTCATCTGTATTTATTCTGCTTTCTTCTGCTGTAAAGAAAACAATAAAATATACCTGTCTTCAGAGAAAAAAAGCCCTCCCTTCTCTCCCTCCTCCAAAATACCTATTATCATGGACAGCTCTCATTTATAATCCACTTTAAAGTAAGGCCAGGTTACTACCTTTGCCCACTTTAAACAGGTGATACAGACTATATTCCTTTGATACACTTCACTAGGTTCTGGTATCAAAAATAGTTCACTAGTGAAATAACACCTGTGTGGCTCTCTCTTGGATGTAACATGTTCACAGAAGCTCTAACTCTCCCTGTCCCTTAAAATAAAACTATAGCTATTTCAGTGGTTTTCAATCAGTTTTAGCTAAGAGCAATGAGTTACCCTTTAAAACCATTTTGTATGGTTTTCTTCCGTGATTTGCTAGCAAAAGACCCAAACACTGGAAAGCAAGTGAGCAGAGACAGTAGGATGCTTTGCAAAATCCGACAGTTCAAAAGGCATCCCAAGAGCAAGAGAACGGAAACTAGCCACTAAAGTGAAAACTGCATTGAACTAGCACTGTGAAAATAGGGAGAAACAAAGAAGCTCCAGTATAAGCAGTTATGCAGAGTGTTTTACTAGCGATATCTTTTCTTTGTTCAGGCAGTCACAAAGCATTCATTACCATGATACAAATTGCAAAAGCTTTCATTTTAAAGTGCAAGAGGAATAGGATACTCAATTATTCCAGTTAAGAACACTTATTCAGAGTCTAATACATGGTGACTTAGCCATAACATGATTTTCTCACAACTAAGAAGTCTGCACTAAAGGGGGAGAAGTTTACACAGCTTAGAAGGTGATGCTGACAGCGCTCTAAAGCCAGCCTTTACACAAGACACTGCCTATTTTATTTTCAGAGACACATACTGAACGAGATAGCCATCACCATTCAATCTAAACATACAGGCATCTGCATAAACTTCTCCCATCTACATTAGCATTCCCAACCAAATACAGTCCTTGTGCTTTCTGCAAAAAAAGATAGTTCTTCTTGGTTATTGCTGTGTTACAGGAAAAGATACCAATATTTGCAGGAGAGACAGAGTGTGAATTTTGAAGATCACATAATTTACAAAAAGCCTCACACCCAGTGTCTTCATCCTGTGCTGTTTCTGTACAGCAAAACTAGCATTCTGTTTCTTCCAAATGAAACAGCACCTTCAGACCCTCTCCCTGCCCTGCACATCTCAAGAGCATTTATGCCTCTTCGCTATGGTTTCTACCAGTAGGTAATGGCCTGTAATGCATTTATGACAGCACCTCAAGCAAGAGTGCACGCTTCATCAAATAGACTTGACCCCAATGAAGTCCATGAGAAAACAAGGAAGGGGAACACAAAGGGGAAGGGAAGAGTTATTCTCACTTCTCCTCTGAAGGGAATAAATGTTTCTGACAGCAGAAGGTTTGCTTTCAGAGAGCTGTAATTTAAGCCGACAGCCAGCTTATTAAACAGAAGAAGCTGCTTCACCCAAACAGAAAAAACTATACAAAACACATTTTAAATTTAGATCTGCCTCTGAAATGAATAGAGAATTTGAATGTTGGAGAAACTTAAGAGTCTGCATTGCTACCAAACAAATCAGACTGTGCAAATCCATGTTGTTTATCTGCAGTGCTGAGTCACATCTGGATGGTAGACATGCCTTACCGAATACCACACCCTGGGAGCATTTCAGCACTTCCCCTCCTACCAGAACACTGCCTTAAAAAAAGAATTCCTACTGTGGCGTGATGAGAAGTGATCTTTTCCTGCCATACGGTGTACATATATTTAAGACTTTCACAAACATTTGGCCAAAAATTGTTTGTTACAGTATTTCTCAAGTCACAAAGACTACACAAGCCATTCTTACAAGATATGCCGTCCAAGGACACGTGACCGCGACCTTACTTCTCGCTCCCCTACCCCATCCACCAAAAAAAGCGTTCCATCCTTGCAGGCTTTGATTCTAAGTCTTCAGCTTCTGGAATGCAGCAGTTAGACTTCTGCATTTTTCAGGGACTCAGAAAAAACATTTAGTTCATATATTCAATGTACAACATTTTCAGTAAGTGCTTTCACACTCTGTTCGTAAGAACAGTTAGGTCACTTCACACCACCGAAGTGGTACTTTCCGGATTTACACGCATCAATCTTGAAGCATTTCTCAGATCCTGTAGCTGCTTGGCTGGCTTTCCAACTCCTTCCTCAAACCTTTTTTCCACAACAGGAAGGACAGTTTCATACAGGAAGGACGCATTCTGCCTAATGAATGCTTTTTTCTCAGGGTCCTGTTCACATCGTAAACTGTAATCAACATGCTGGACAGCCACCAGGATGATTTCCACAAGACTCTCCAAAAGAACCATATGCAGCTCTGGAAAGTAAAGCTTTAATGCTTCCTCCAAGAAGGCCATAGTCTGCTTGGTGAAAGCTACTACAGTATAGCTAAGGTTCACCCAGCAGTCATCACCTGTGTATTGGTCAAAATTGCCTACCCCGCAGCTCCTCATCTCCTCCCTGAGTTTCCCCAGCGCCTCTGGAGTCATTAGGTTCATCCTTCTCCACATCTCCTCAGAATTGCGGTGCTTGGTGGCCTCGATGATGATATCCTTGTAGCTCTGTAAAGCACCTTTGATATCCTTTACCAGAAGGGCATGAATGATGAAGGTGAGATCCAGTCCAATCTCGCTAAGCTGCTTGCAGTGCTCCTTAGCTACCTTGGGTATTAACGAAAAGTGAAGGGTGTTACTAGTGTGCAGGTTCCCTTTACATCTTACACATTGACCAAACTCATCACTCTCAGAAAACGGGGAAGTGTTAGTCATACTTCACTTGTTTCTCCTGCTTTAAGAAATTCCTTATTAATGAGAAATTAATAACTGAAAGAAAAACTCTGCTTGTCAAAAATACTCTGGACAATCACATTACAGCCCACACGCTTTTTTTTTTCTTTTTTTTTTTTCTCTCCCTGTTACCAGCTGAAAGAAACCATAACCTCAGAAATCTAGTCTTGCAAAAAATTATGGAAATGTAGTCCAGGACAGGCTTGGAAAACAAACAACAAGTCTTCAAATACTCATTGTTCAGATACAGCTTATGTAAATTCTAGGACCTCCTACTGGTTAAAGGCAAATTAAGAATAAACACATTTTGCATTTCTGATAAAGGCAAGGTTTTTCTTGCTGTATATTTTCATCTTTCATTCTTGCACTGTGAGACACTGGAACAGATTGCCCAGAGAAGCTGTGGATGCCCCATCCTTGTAAGTGCTCAAGGCCAGGCTGGATGGGGCTTTGAGCAACCTGGTCTAGTGGAAGGTGTCCCCGTCCATGGCAGGGGGGTTGGAACTAGGTGATCTTCAAGGTCCCTTCCAACCCAAACCATCCCGTGGTTCTATGATCTTAATGCTTCCCCCTGTTAAACTGACAAAAAAAAACCCAACCCCAAACAAATATTAACCTTTCAATGCAGGAAACCTCTCTGGAGACCCACTCAAGAGTCAACAACTAAACTAGGGCTAGAAAAGAGGATTTACAAGCTTTGCAGCCTTTGTTTCGGCTATCATGTCGCACCACCCTCTTTGGGCCCTCTTACCTTGACGCACTCTGCTGCAGTTGACAAACTCTCTTTACTATCAAATACTTGCTTACTGAAGGCATCTACAAACATCCTCATGGAAGAGCGGGCCCAAACAACGAAGGCCGAGTAGCAGCCGTTGTTGCCAGCGAAGTCCGTCTCAAACTCTCTCGCCGTCTCTAGGAGGCTGGTGAAGAAGACGTGGCAGAGCTTGTGGATGTAAAGCAGCGTAGCACCCTCGATGCGCAGCTGTCGGATGGCCGTCTGAACCGCGGCCGCCCGGTTCTTCAGGAAGAGCTCACACGCCTTGGTGGACTGGCCCAAGCGAATGAGCTGGGACACGGCTCGGCGGGTGGCCCGCGGCCCTCCCCGCAGCGAGCGGTCTGGAGACAGCTCAAACACCAGCACGTCTGTAAGCTGCCGGACCCGCTCATCCACCTTGGCCCGCAGCTCCTTCACGGGCTGGCTCACAGGCTTGTCCCCAAGGTACTCGTTGAGTTTGTCCAAGAGGTCCACCGCCCCCTCGAAGTCCCGCTGAGCGATGCAGACGTCCAGGTCCTCAGGCAGCTCCTGGATCCACTCAAGTGAGAGGTCGACCACCTCCTCCTCAGCAGAGGGCTCTTCTTCCTCCTCCTCCTCATCATCCTCCTCGAAGGGGTTGGTGGATTTGGGGGGCGTCGGGGCAGGCCGGGGCAGGGCCTCCTGCTCCAGGCGTCGCTTCTCGCTGAGGGCCCGGTTGCGCTTGGTCTCCTCCAGCACCTCCAGCCACTCCTTCTTGATCTTGGCGTTCTCGGCCTGGAAGATGCGGCTCTCGGGGAACATGAGCAGCTTGAACATGTCCTTCATGGGGGGGTTGTCCTTGACGTTGACCACAGCCAGCCCGTCGAGGGGGTAGAGGGCATCGTAGCGGTAGGCGCCGCGGCGGTTGGGCAGGGCGGTGGCCACCAGCAGGCAGTCGTTCATGAGGAAGGCGTGCACCCGCTGGATCTGCGCCATGTGGTCGGCGTCGTACTCCACCAGGTCGCCGTTGTAGACCAGGTACTTGCCGGGGCTCTCGGGCAGGAGGTCGCGGCAACCCTCCACCTTCTCCAGGAGGGTGGTGAGCGTGCGCTGCCGGCCCTCTTCGCTGGCCGCCGCCTCCTTGGCCGACAGCGGTAGGAAGGGGTCGGCGGCGGCACGGCGGGCGCCCAGGGCGGGGTCGTCGCGGTCGGCCTGGAGGAGCAGGGCCTGGGTGACGGCCTCCATGATGCCCTTCTGCTCGGTGAGGATGTGGCTGAGCTGGTACATCTCGCTCTCCAGGTAGCTGATCTCCCGCGCCGTCTCGATGAACTGCCGGTAGTTCTGGTAAACGTTGCGCTTCAGGCTCTGGGCCGTCTCCTCGCTCAGCGCCTGGATGCGCTGCCGGTGCTCCTGCAGGTCCCGGTCTCCGTCCGACTGCTGCGACAGTTGTTTCACGTACTCCCCCGCCGCGAAACCCCCCGACTCCAGCTGCCGCCGCAGCCGGCT
>NW_010972598.1:6847953-6848626 GCF_000737465.1 Haliaeetus leucocephalus | reverse complement strand
GCCGCTGCGCCTGCGCACAGCGGTACGTACGCCCCCTGCGCCAGCATCGCCGCGCCGAGCGCGCATGCGCGGACGCACCGCCGCAACGCAACTGCCCGGAGCGAGGCGGGGCAAGCGCCGGCCTCGGGTGGGGCGGGGCGGGGGAGGAGCTTCGTGCGCCGAAGGCGGGGCGCCGTTGGAGGGCGCTCGGCGCATGCGTCCTAGGAAGGAGGTGGCGGCGCTTGGGGTGGTTTTAGGGCGGTGCGCATGCGCCGGGGCGTCGTGGCCGTGGCGGCGGCCGAGCTGCGCGGGATGGGGGGGGAGGCGGACTTCGTGCTGGCCCTGCAGCTGCAGGAGCTGTGGGAAGCGGAGGATAAGGAGGAAGAGGAGAAGAAGAAGGCGGCGGTGGCGGCGTGCCCTGAGTCCTCGCCGGACCCCTCGCTCCTCCGCTCGCTGTCGGTGGTGGACGAGGCCTGGGAGCTGCTGGACCCCAGCCCCGACGTGCACGGCCTCTTCGTGCACTTCAACCAGGCGCTCTTCTGGGGGCGGCTGGCGGCTGTGGAGGTGTCGTGGAGCCCACGCATGACCCTGTACGCCATCCGGGGCGGGGGACGGGACGGGGGGTGTTCGGGCTCGGCTCGCAGGGCAGCCCTGCGTGGGGAGGGGGCCGGGGGTGTGGGGGCACGGGGTGTGG
>NW_010972598.1:6791792-6847943 GCF_000737465.1 Haliaeetus leucocephalus | reverse complement strand
GGGGTGTGGGGGCCCGGTAAGGCCTTTCCCGGTGCCGCCCGGTGGCGTTCACCGGCCTTAGGGCTCAGAAGCTGCCGTGCCTCTGCAGGGCCCCAGCATGGTGCTGGTGCCGGGCCAGAGCTGTGGGAGGAGGCTGCGGCCCGTCAGAGGGGCAGCAGCTCCTCTCATCGTATAGCTGCGGGTTTCGGGGAGGAAAAGCTGTATGTCGCTATGTGCTGCTCCTGACTGGGGCTTTGTAGGCACCATGGGCGAGTGCCACAGCTTCTCTTCCAGATATTTGAACGTCTTGCTTTTCTAACATAGTTTGTACCCCAGGATGTGGGTTGGTCATTGTCTGTTTTGTCCTTCGTTTGTCGTCCTTAGCAGCCATAAGTGGCTTTTCCTCTGGTGCAGGCATAACTGGAGAGATGTTAAAGTGGAATAAATAACTTGGTCTTAAACTGCGTGTTTCAAAACTTAACATGATTGTATTGCTGTCATTTTTCTTATTCTCAGTTTTTATGATAGTTTTACAGCATGGCAGAAGGGCAAATATGACTTGATAATAGCAAATTAAGACTTAGAATGGACTAGGAAGGGGAATATATAGGCAATCTGGGATGAAAACAAAAAAAAGCTTTGAAGTGGAGGCTGCAGTTCTGCAGCAGATCAGCTGATGCAGTTGCTAGCTGCTGGAGTCCTGCCCCCTCTTGTGCTCTGCTGGTTGCAGTACTCTTTGGACACTTGAAAATATTTGGATGCTGAACTGGTAGAGGACTAACTCGATTAAAAAAAAAAAAGTGTTTTCTGCTGAATTAGCACATGGAAGTGAAGGTTCAGTAAGAGTCAAAAGTTGGGGGAGGGTGAGGGGTGAAATTGCAGCAACCAGCAGTTAAATTGGTTTTGGCTGCTGTGAATCTCCAGCCTCTGTTTTATGTATTTCACTCCATCAGAAGTTCTGATGAAAACAGTCCTCTGCCTCCTAAACAGGTTAGCTTGGAACAGTCCATTATGATTTTGAATCTTTGTTTTTTTCCAGGATTGCTAGCTTTGTATTAAGTGATTGCAAGAGATCTAATAAATTACAGTTTCACTTTTGCTATTTCAGTCACAGCTTATTGTAAGGAACTTGTGGGCTTTTTTTTTTCTTAATGATGTGGAGTTTTTCAAGCAACTACTAAAAGTGTCTTTTCTTGTTCAGAGTTACCTAGCATGCATTGGAAAGGGACAGTGTTTTAACTCCAATTCTCAATTTTCTTCATGTACTACAGAAACAAGTAGCTTTTCATATTTTCTTTCTGTGTCTCTCAGCTGTGCTGGAGTATGTAGATACGAAGGAAAAGGTGGAATGTGTTCCATTCGTCTAAGTGAGCCACTTCTAAAGTTAAGACCAAGGAAGGATCTCGTTGAGGTATTTGAAGATTGCTCATGAATCTGCACATAAAATGTATTGTGCCTCCTCTGACTCCATACAAACATTTTACATTTCATAGTGGGATTCTTATATACAGACTTTATTGTTACATTTGTGTTGCAATATTGTGGTAATTTTTCAGTTTTGTGTTTCTAAATGAGCAACTCTGAGTAGGAGTCTAAAGTCACTTGTTTATGTTACTGACTTTTTATAAAGAGAAAAAACCCAACTTTTTTACTCCTAAATTATCATTTAATATTAAAACCAAACATGGACTGAAAGCACGATCAGAAAATAGCTGTAGTTTCATCTACAAAAGGCCAACAGCAGAAAATAAGGATATAGGATATGATTGTAAGCATAACTTTGTGTTGCTTCTTGTGCCTCCGTCAGGGCTGCTGCTTTGAGTTGGCTTAACGTTCAGATTTGCTTAATGAACAGAAATGCTGTAGAGTTTCAACTTTCTTACAAGTGTCTCTTTTTGGGTTGTAGAGGGGATCATCTCTTTAAAAATTTAACTTAAGTTTGAGAATTATTTCTCATTTTTGGAATGTCACATATTGTAGTAATATTCTCCAGCATGTTTTGGTGGTATGGGAATAGAGGTAATTGGATTTGACAGGTAGAATTAAGTATTATGTTTTTATGACCCCGATTGAACATGTGTGAATGCATGAAAATAAGATCAGTACCGAGATAAATGTAGAGGAGTAAAATACTTCCAGCTTAATTTTGAAACTATACGTAATGTTTTTCAGCAAATAGCTAATGATTTCCGTTGTTTCAGACACTGTTGCATGAAATGATCCATGCCCTGCTTTTTGTTACTAATAATGACAAAGATCGTGAATCTCATGGACCAGAGTTCTGCAAACACATGCGTCGTATTAATCGCTTGACTGGAGCCAATGTCACAGTAAGCATAATCCACTTAACCTAATTTAATAGAGGTTTCTTCCTTATTCGGCTTTTTAGTATGCCTGGTGTGGTATAACTAGTATACTTGTTCTTGTTAGACGCTCCATAGTTGGTACCAATATAAACTTGCATCCAAGTGTATGCCAGTTCCATAGTTATTTTGTTGGAGATGATGGTGGGAACAGGTTGAGGAAGAAGTGGTGAGCTGTTAGTCGTATAATTTTCCAGTATACCCTCTGTAAGTATTTTTCTTTAAACTTTTGTTTTAAACTTGAAACAACTTAATACCAGGGACAGAATAGCTCCATGTTCAGAATAACACTTGGGGAAGAGCAGTCTGTTTTAGTTAAGACTTATATCAGTAGAGGCTAATGGGTTGATGATATTTAAAAATAATGTGTCTGATAAGATCAATTAAGATAATAGCTGGAGGGAGAATACAATACTGATATTGTTTACAATGCATTCTAAACAGTACATCATTTAGGGTGAAATTGTAGATAGATTGTCAAAGTGATTTTATTCCAGTTCAAACAAGACAGCCGGGACCTATTCCTACACATCCTGTCTTTTTTTTTTTTTAAAGCTTTGTTTTAATGGTAGCTAAATGTTGATCAAACTTTACCCAGGTTCAGCTCTTTTAACTGGTAATGTAAAAATCACAGCAGTAATGGAAGGAATGAAATGGTAGTATCATAGAACCACGGAATGGTTTGGGTTGGAAGGGACCTTGAAGATCATCTAGTTCCAACCCCCCTGCCATGGGCAGGGACACCTTCCACTAGACCAGGTTGCTCAAAGCCCCATCCAACCTGGTCTTGAACATTGCCGGGGATGGGGTGTCCACAGCTTCTCTGGGCAAGCTGTTCCGGTGTCACACCACACTCGCAGTAAAGAGTTTCTTCCTAATATCTAATCTAAATCTACTCTCTTTCAGTTTAAAACCATTACCTTGTCCTGTCACTACACTCCCTGATAAAGAGTCCGTTCTCATCTTTCCTGTAGGTCCCGTTGAGGTACTGGAAGGCTGCTATAAGATCTCCCCAGAGCCTTCTCTTCTCCAGGCTGAACAAGCCCAACTCTCTCAGCCTGTCCTCATAGGAGAGGTGCTCCAGCCCTCTGATCATCTTTGTGGCCCTCCTCTGGACCCGCTGGAGCAGGTCCATGTCTTTCTTCTGCTGAGGGCCCCAGAGCTGAACACAGTACTGCAGGTGGGGTCTCACCAGAGCAGAGCAAGAGGGGCAGAATCGCCTCCCTCGACTTGCTGATCAGGCTTCTTTTGATGCAGCCCAGGACGTGATTGGCTTTCCAGGCTGCAAGCGCACATTGCTGGCTCATACTCAGTTTTTCATCCACTAATACCCCCAAGTCCTTCTCTGCAGGGCTGCTCTCAATCCACTCATCGCCCAGCCTGTATCTGTGCTTGGGATTGCCCCGACCCTTGTGCAGGACTTTGCACTTGGCCTTGTTGCACTTCATGATATTGGCACGGGCCCACCATGCCTCAAGCCTGTCAAGGTCCCTCTGGATGACATCCCTTCCCTCCAGTGTGTCAACTGCACCACACAGCTTGGTGTCCTTCTGCACACTTGCTGAGGGTGCACTCAATCCAACTGCCCGTGTTGCTGACAAAGATGTTAAACAGCACTGGTCCCAATACTGACCCCTGAGGAATGCCACTCATCACTGCTCTCCGCTTGGATATTGAGCCGTTGACTGCAGCTTTTTGAGTGTGACCAATTCCTTATCTGCCAACGGGTCCATCCATCAAATCCATGTCTCTCCAATTTAGAGATGAAGATGTCGTGTGGAAGAATGTCACATTTTGCACAAGTCCAGGTAGATGATGTCTGTTGCTCTTCCCTTATCCAGCAATGCTGTAACCCTGTTGTAGAAGGCCGCCAAATTTGTCAGGCGTGATTTGCCCTTAGTGAAGCCGTGTTGGCTGTCACCAGTCACCTCTTTATTTTTCATGTGCCCTAGCATAATTTCCAGGAGGATCTGCTCCTTGATCTTGCTGAGTACAGAGTTGAGATGACTGGCCTGTAGTTCCCCAGGTCTGTCTTTTTTCCCTTTTTAAAAATGGGGGTTATGTTTCCCCTTTTCCAGTCAGTGGGAACTTTCCCGGACTGCCATGACTTCCCAAACATGATGGACACTGGCTTAGCCAGTTCATCCACCAGTTGCATCAGGACCCATGGATGCATCTCATCAGGTCCCATGGACTTGTGCACCTTCAGGTTCCTTAGATGGTCTTGAGCCTGATCTTCTGCTACAGTGGGCAGTTCTTCATTCTCCCAGTCTATGCCTTTGCCTTCTGCAACTTTGGGTGGTGTGGCTGGAGCACTTGTCAGTGAAGACTGAAGCAAAAAAGTCATTGAGTACCTCAGCCTTCTCCATATCCTGGGTAACCAGGTCTCCTGTTTCCTTCCAGAGAGGGCCCACATGTTCCCTAGTCTTCCTTTTATCACCGATGTACTTATAGAAGCTTTTCTTGTTGCCCTTGATGTCCCTGGCCAGATTTAATTGTATCAGGGCTTTAGCTTTCCTAACCTGACCTCTGGCATCTCAGACAGTTTCTCTGTATTCCTCCCAGGTTACCTGTCCTTGCTTCCACCCTCTGTAGGCTTCCTTTTTGTGTTTGAGTTTGTCCATGAGCTCCTCGTTCATCCTTGTGGGCCTCCTGGCGTTTTTGCCTGGCTTCCTCTCTGTTGGGATTCGTCGCTCCTGAACTTGGAGGAGGTGATCCTTGAATATTAACCAGCTTTCTTGGGCCCCTCTTCCCTCCAGGGCTGTATCCCTTGGTACTCTACCAAGCAGATCCCTGAAGAGGCCAAAGTCTGCTCTCCTGAAGTCCAGGCTAGCAAGCTTGCTGTGCACCCTCCTCACTGCCCTAAGGATCTTGAACTCTACCATCTGATGGTCACTGCAGCCAAGGCTGTCCTTAAGCTTCACGTTCCCCACCAGCCCCTCCTGGTTGGTGAGAACAAGGTCCAGCATAGCACCTCTCCTCGTTGGCTCCTTTGTCACTTGGAGAAGGAAGTTGTCATCAACACATTCCAGGAACCTCCTGGATTGCTTATGCCCTGCTGTGTTGTCCTTCCAACAGGTATTGGGGTGGTTGAAGTCCCCCGTGAGGACCAGGGCTTGTGAACATGAGGCTGCTCCTAACTGTCTATAGACGGCCTCATCCGCTTGGTCATCCTGGTCGGGTGGCCTGTAGCAGACCCCCACTATAATGTCACCTGTCCCTGCCCTCCCTTTAGTCCTGACCCATAAGCTCTTGGTCAGTTCCTCATCCATCCCCAAGCAGAGCTCCATGCACTCCAGCTTTGGGCAACACCCCCTCCTTGTCTCCCCAGCCTGTCCTTCCTAAAGAGCCTGTATCCTTCCATTCCAACACCCCAGTCACAGGAGCCATCCCATCACATCTCCGTGATGCCAGTAAGATCATAGCCCTGCAAGTGTGTGCATGTTTCTTAACTCCTCTTATTTATTCCCCATGCTACGTGCGTTTGCATAGAGGCATTTAAGTCGAATTAAAATTAAATTAAATTTAAAATACTGTAGTGCTATAAAACTAGAAACTTTCTGAATGACTGCAGTTTGTTTGTTTGTTTTAAACCTAGATCTATCATACTTTTCATGATGAGGTGGATTTGTACCGCCAGCACTGGTGGCGATGCAATGGCCCCTGTCAAAATAGAAAACCTTACTTTGGATATGTGAAACGTTCGATGAATAGAGCACCTTCTGCACGAGACTTTTGGTGGGTTGAGCATCAAGAGACGTGTGGAGGTACATTCACAAAAGTGAAGGAGCCAGAGAACTTCTCTAAGAAGTCCAAGGAGAAAACTCAGCCAGCAAAACTTCCAAATTCCGAGGCAACTAACAGAGGTATTTAAAATAATTTTTTTTCTTTTCCAAACTGTTTTTGTCCAAACAATTCCTTGAAAAAAATGCAGATTAACCACTACATGAGGTTTGTTTAGATATTGCTGTTACGTAGCAAAAAACAGGGCGCGTTTTATTTGTGCATTTCTAGGCTTCTTCTCAATTTAATTGTGTGCAAAAGATTTAGTTTGCTACACTATTTTCAAGCAGCAGATTTTTCAGGTGAAGCATGTAAAATACTAAGCCCATGATTTATATATGGAAAAAGTTACTAACTTTTCTTATTTTCTGCTCTGCTTATTTTGCAGGCAAGGCACAAATGCGTGATACGCAAAATCTGATCCCTTTTAGTGGAAAGGGATATCAACTTGGAGGAGGAGAGAGTGGACTCTCAGAAAAAAACACAAATTCCAGCAGCAGTGTTAGAAACAGTGAAACACCTGGTTCACAGCATCGTTCAGCAGTAAAGACAATACCAATCCCTAAAAATGAGATAAAATTTGAAAAATCGCCCCGTAGTGGCATCTTCTTTCCACTTTATACTGATGATGCCAGTGAGAAAATCAACTTGGCTTCAAAGCGTGAGTTTCCTAAACTCTCTGTTGCTGATACAAAAGCTTACAAGAATGTTAGTGGATCGCCTGTTAAAATTGCTCGTGTTATGGAAGAAAAATCAAACCAAGGTTCTGCAAATAACAAGAGGGTTAGACCACTTCACAACAGGCCACTGAAACAAATTTGTTTTGAGCAGACAACAGCAGCTCAGGTTGCATCTGAGAAAAAAAGCTCAGAATCTACTAATACACTGCAGCAATGGCCAAAAATGGAAGACAAAACTGCCTTTGAAAACTATTTCATTAAAAAAGAGAGTACCACTTTGAGTATAAATACACCTATGAAAACCAAAGCTGAATCTACAGTGTCCTCTGCAAGTTCCAGCACTGCTGTAAGGCAGGATGAAAAAGTCAGTTGTCCTGTTTGCCAGACTGAGGTTTTGGAGTCTAAAATAAACGAACACCTTGATTCTTGTCTTGCATAAAACCTTTCAGAAAGCCGTCTCAAAAAGATGGACCAGGGCTGAAAACACTGCTTGAAAACTACTTTGCTCAGGGTTTGCTTAGCTGTGGTTACTTCCCTTGTGCCTGTTCTGAACTGGAATTTAAACTACTGTCAGCACGCTGAACAGCAAGTCTTGTGGAGTTGGACATCAGCACTCACTACGAAGCTAGCTGCTACTTCTGTTCCAAAGAATTGAATACTCCAGTTTTAGGAGGTGGATGTTTGTGCCACCGTTCTTGCTGCAGAATCTACGTAATACAAGAGAAGGTGGATACTTGCTGAACTGTGTATTTTCAAGGCAGTTTTTATTTTTAAAACATTTTTAGTCCTGCTAATTCATCTTTGTTCTTAAGATCCCTTTGTGTTGGTTGGTTGTTTTTTTTAATGTGTTTTTGGCCATTCTTAAAGTTAACCACCTAATAGATAAAAATTCTTGTGTTTACTGCAATGTAATTAAGTAGCATGTATTTTTAGAACACTAAATATTTTGCATAAGCCACAATTACACTCTGGGGTGGTCCTTCTCACCTGTGACCTCTTTGAAAAGATAGATGAGAGTGAGAATCTCAAATACAGGCTTTTGTCAAAGATGAGAGAGGCATAGGCATAAAAAACATAGCAAAGCATCCGTTTAGGTTTAATGGGTGCATTGTAGCAGGAAAAGAGAAAATCCAGAAGGGTGATGAAGGTGCTAGGAAATCAAGCACAAGATACTTGGTAGATGAGAAGGCCCTACACTTAAGGGCTGAATTTAAAAAAAAAAAAAAAAAGGCTTTGAGGAGCTTGTTTTAAAAAAGGATTTAAAAATCAGCTATGCTGTTAAAAGTTGGAGTGGTCAAATGGAAGCTAATGAACCTCAGTCTTAGGTCTGTCTTTTGGTCCAGGATCCCAGCTAGATTCTCCACCCACTTTTTCTGATGGTTTGCGCAAACTCTGTGTTGAAAGTTCACTAGTTTTTTAGGATATAGATGTTATGTGCATGAGCAACTGACCCCCATATCCTGACACTAGTAAATAAAAGTTGTGAGGAATATTGATAGCAATACTGGTAAAGACTGTTCTTGGCCATGTCATAAAAGCCTTCATGATTTTTCAGTTAAACTTCCAGTGCTTTACAGGTCAAAATGGCATTAAATTGATATTAGCTGACAGTTGTTGTTTTGCTGCTTCTGGAAGCCAGCCAGCTTGGTGGTTAGTATCCAATGAGCCAACAGTTGGTTGAGTACTAAAACCACTGTGCTGTGAAAACTTATGAATGCTGAGCAGATGTGGCCTTTTTAATATATATTTTCTGAAATGTTAATAGTTCTCTTGCTGCACTGAAAGTATTTAACTGGTTAAACAGTTAACAGCTTGATTCCTTACTTGTAAAACTGATTATAAATATTTTTGTTTAAAAAAAAAAGAAAAAATAATTATGCTGTTTCACATAGTGTTGCTACAACTTCAGATGGCTGTATTAGCCTTGGATGCATATATGTTTGCCTTTATATAATCAATTACTTGCTGCTCCCTTTTGAAATTGGGAAATAAACTGATGTGCAATGGAATTTGGCAAATGATACCTTAACTCTTTTTAAACATTGGTGTATTTTTTTTAAATACTGATGCTACAGATGTTTAATGTGAACTGGATTGGTTTTGCATATTCTGAATAAATTGGTACTGCATTTTAAATTTTCATTAAGCCTGGGTTTCACATGGCAGTTGTAGCCGTCTTGCTTTACTCACCAGTGTGGTTACCTGGATATCTAATAACAGTCTTGGTTTAATACATCCTTTCTGTATTAACATTTTTCCTTCTTAAATTTCCCTGTAAAAACAGGTATTGGTGAATATAGACTGCATCAACCTCTGCCTTTTCCATCATATTTTTAGTACGGTTTCACTTTTGTTGCATCTCTGTGGAAACTTTTACAAATACTGATTCTAAAACTTGATTTGACATGTTAATTTTCCGTACTTCCTTCTTAAAACTGCAGTATCTGTCAGTGTTCCCAGTGAAACTTGACTTTTACAAGGACAGTACTACTCAGAAGTATTTGTACTATCATACATTTTTAAGATGAGGACTAGATTCATATCATGAATGGTCTCTCACACCATGAAGCATTTTTTTGAGAGATTTCCCTTACTATTGTTCTCATCAGTTTCCTGGTTTGTCTTTCCCACTGCAACTGATAAGAGTAAAGAAGGGAGGATTGTGGATATTGTTAAATGGATGATTTTTTTTTTTTCCAGTGTTGTCTTTTACATCAATGGTGTTCATTTGAACAACAAGTAGAAAACAAATGTGGGAATTGACCTGTAGAATTCAGTGAGTAGTATAGCCTGTTGGGGCAGGGGGGAACTTAGGCTTTAGGCAAATCCTGTCTCAAATATACAAATGTCCTGAAACAGATCTGTTTTCAAAACAATTGAGCAATTTTGGACCAGCTGTGGAAAAACATCACCTCTGCCCATGCATGCTTTTACAATGAAGTATTATGATGCCAAGATCTTTCTTAGACAGAGAGAAAGGTGACGAAGAGCTGGGTGGATAGGCTTTGCAGTTGCTACCTATCGCAGGCTATTTTTAACGAGTCATGGCCTTGTTTTTTTGGATATGTTACTGTGAATGCTGTTTCTGTAAGATTTTGTTTTTGAATACAGTGTCCTTCCTACAACAACAATGACTACCAGTATGTTTTTCAAATATTCTGGTAAATTTGGGTCAAAGGTGAGAAATTTCATCTTCTACATCAGTTGACTTTGTCCTGAGTGAGTTTAGATACTGTCTATAACAACACAAACTAGTAATGAATCTTGAACATGCAAAATAAGTTGCCTGACTGGAAATCTGAGAAATGAGTTAATGTACTTGATTTCTGAGACAAATCAGGTATGAGAGGTCAAACGTGTGCGTGCTATTTGTCAACAGATGTTTCTGCAAACTAAAGGCAAAAGCAATCTCATTCTGTGGTGATCTACTGGAATTGCTCAGAACGATTCAGATAACATTTCCTGAGGTTAAACTACCTAAGTGGGGCTTATTTAGCTATTTCATTGTTACAATAAAAGGCTGCTCTTACATTGCCTTGAAACTGGTTATCGGGAAATAAATCTTGAACATCAAATATTTTCAAGTATTTTTTACTTTATGGAAACGTTACCTAGGAAGTTTTCCTAATACTTGATGAGGTCTGATGAAGGAGGAGGAGGTAGAATTTTTCTCTGGACTAATAAAAATGAATTAGTATCTTGCAAGAAGAGATACAATAGAAATAGTCTGCTTTATAACATGTTTTAAAGGTGATAATTTGTGTTCCTCTATACTTTACCTTCTCCAGTAGTCCAACCACTATTTGTTTTCACTTGGGATATCTAGGTCGCATGGGAAGTGTATTCTTACAGCAAGTTCAATCCTAATGCCTGCGCATAAGCCGATGAGCAGGCTATTTACGTCTAGGTGGAAGTACATTTCTCAGACAGGGCAGGTGCTGCTGCTCAAACTGTGTAGGAATTGGTTACCTGACCCTCCTTTCTAGGAACGTTTTTCAAGAGAACAACTACGTGTTGTTCATTTGGAACAGGCTGTGCTACCTGCCCCTGCTCCACTGTTAGTAATAAAGGATACTGGGTAATAGTATTTTACAAAATCAAAGGCTAGAGAGGGCTTAGTTGTAACTGGACAACTAGTGAATAATTCCTGAAATACAAGGTAGCTATTCAAACTCCAAGCTTCTCTTGCTGCAGCAGCAGGATGTGCAATAGAGTAAACGGCTTGTAAGGATTTTCTTCTTTCTCATGTGTTCTGGAGCCCCTCGGTTCTGTTGTATTTTCCATACATGCAGCTTCCCTGTACATCCTTAAAGTAAAGCAAGTTACACTGTACTGAAGGGTGACAGCAGGAAAGAACAAACGGTGAGTGTCTGAGAAAAAGCGAGGTGGATGTCTCTTCAAGTGGTTGGAGGAACTCATGGTGATGAGGGATGATGCGGACTGCTCTGGCTGGGGAGTGTTAAGAAACTGCCACCACAGCTGTTTGCTTCATCACTGCTGGATCCGCTCGTCCTTGAACACGGTGTCCGTGCGTCAGCTGTCGCGTTTTGCCACCTTAAATTGCAAGGCCACTAAAAGGGTGGACTGGGTGACCTCCTGAGGTTACATCTGACCTACACTATGAGCGTATGATTGTTGCTGCCTGACACAGTAATGCCGGCAGTGAAACGGCTGCTCTCCAGCAGCATTCATGAATTTTACACTCCAAACTACCCAAGTTCTTACTTGCATGTGGATTATTACAGCTGTTTTGAAGTCTTGAGCTTAAAGAAACAACTGTTTGCATAGGAACATAAAGACTCTACCTTATGTTACCCTTAAAGCACAGTTTGTGGGTAGACGGGCCGTGAAAGAGACTTGCATTTCAGTATGTGTGTGAAAATAATGCTGTGCATGTTTTCATATATGGGTGTATGTGGAAAAAAGTGCAAGACACTGGGCTGTGTGGAGCTTTGGGATTCTTCAACAGGCCATTAGGCGGCACTCCTTGCACTTAAGGAATACTTATTTCTTCCACTCCAACCTTTACAGGGGAAGAACGGAAAGTGCAGAATTAGCAGGCTTGTATTTCACCTACACCTGTGCTCCAGGCTGAAGATGGCTTAGCAGAAACCCTGACTGGACCATGAAGAAGTTAAAGGAGGCGGGACGGGCGGGTGTGGGGGGAGGTCTGCAACTAGCTGGGAGTCCAGAAGTAAATTTACAACTAACTGGGTTTTCTGTGAGTGTGTCTTTCAGCTTTGCTGCAAGAGGGACTTGGAAGATGAGGCAGTAGCTCCTTTTTCTAGTTCAGGGCTCAGTGAATAACCCAAAAGGCATCCTTTTGTGGTCTACATATACCGCACCACTTGCAGCCACTGCAGCGAAAAATCTAATTTTCAGCACCATTTGGTATCAACCCAGCTCTGCAAGAGAGGCAGGACAGAGTTGTAGGAACTCAGAGGGGTTTATAAACCACAAAACTTAACTCCCACGCTTCAGCTAAGCGGGGGAGCTGGAGGGGTGTGACAGGCTGAGGAAAGGGTAGTGTAGTGTACTGTAGGTGTGAAAGCTAAAAAAGGGAGAATGCCATGGCCTTAATCTCTCTGTTCCCTTTTAGCTTCTGCCAGGCCAGGCTGCTTTAAGACTAGATTAACTTACTAAGAAGGTGCAGGAGCTTGGCCTGAATAGCTCACCCTGTCTCTGTCCCATCCATCCCCCTTTCATTCACATCGTTTCATCTGCTTTTTTCTCCTAATAAGTAAGTCTTAGACCTGACATTTCATAAACTGCATAAGAATGTTTGAAGGAGCAAAACCCAACAAATACTTGGCTCCCCCATTGCTTAATTTAGAAGCAGTAAATACTTTGTTTTTCTTTAAATGACATCAACCTCTGGACCATAATTTCTGTGTTCACTGCAAGTACCTTCTCTTCAGAGATCTGTCACTAGTCGCATAGAAAGTCTGGGGTAAGATGTGGACTAGAGCTCAGTGAAGTCCTGGTACAGTATCTTAGCTAGAGGAATATGGTTTGGCTGGGGTTTTTAATTCTTCTGGTAGCTTCATTCAGCAACTTACTTACTAATGGGAGGAACAGCCATGGGGCTTCTCTGCTCTTTCTCCACTGCTTTGCTCCCCTCCTTTGCCTTCCCACTGACCACCCTGGTCCCTTCCCAGAAGCATCCCAGCAATAATCCGCATTCTTCCCAGAAGGATCCACTTGGTGGGTGTGCTGCCACCCATGTGTGATTCACCAGGAGGGTGTGGGTTGTGTTTTGGGAGAGGCACAAAGCAAAAAAGCTGTACAAAACCCTTGCTCGGAGGGTGCACTTGCTTGCAGCCGGTGCTCTGTGGGACGCAGCCTGCCCGCAGCACCCACACATGGCTTGAGAAAGCCCTGGCCATTTTGGTCAGCTCAAGGGCAGCACTTCTCAGAAGCAAGAAATAATTCAACCGGAGCGGTTTATTTTTTTAATGCCCCTTCGTTTTGAGCACAGCCTACCGAGTCCAATGGTTTTGGCCTGTTCCAGGTGTAACCCAGCACACACTTGCTCTTTTACAGGCATTACTCCTAAGAGTCTTAGGGGCCGTGGTATTTACAGTGCACAGCTGGTTTTCAACCAACAGCAAGACAAACTCCCTGGTGTGTGACAGGACCACACAACTTGGCACGGGCTGCTCCAGATAAGGCAGCGGTGGAAGGCTACGGTACGAAGTCTGGGCTGGTCTGGAAGATGGAGAATGGAAACACGTCTGAAGGGAAGAGTTGTCCTCAGGATAAAACACTCCAGGGGCTTCAGAGAGGATGGCACCTGTACCAGGTGGGGTATGGAAAGCTGCAAGTAAGGGACTTCGGTCTTAAATCTGCTGTCTTCTGCAGGATATGCTGCTAAGAATTATTTGGGTTATTCCTTTGATTTGCATTTAGCAGTGCCTATACAGAAAATGTGATTTAAACACAAGAAACAGCTTTATTACAGTGAGGGTGGTCAAACACGGGAACAGGTTGCCTGGAGATGTTGTGGAGTCTCCATCCTTGAAGATACTCAAACCCCAACGGGACGTGGTCCTGGGCAGCCAGCTCAAGGGCAGGGGAGCTGGACCAGACCGTCTCCAGGAGCCCCTTCCCACCTCCGCAGTCCTGGGTTTCTGCCTAACAACCCCACGGGCACTTCAGGACAGAGGGAAATTACAGCTGAAGGCAGTTAGCATCCACCTGCTTGCCTTTGGGCTGGTACAGGAGTGCTCACATCATCTCTAACCATCAGTTTATTTCCAGCTGCACCATTTCTTCCTCTCCCTGCAAGGTTTGCCATGGGCAGCTCTTGTCACCGCCACCACCCAGATCATGTCCACGAGGGAGAAGCCCACCCACCATGCATCAGAGACTGGATGACTTCAGGCAGGAGCCAGGCATTCGTCAGGGGACAAAGACGGGTGTGAGAAAGCTCTGCCCTGCCAAGCTGGATCACCACGGCTCACAGCCTGCCCTGGAAAGGCAGATTTTAATTGCTGCTTCCTCGCCAAGCCACGCTGGGAGTTGGGGGGGAGGATTATCAGCCCTGCAGATGGCATGAATTAAAGCTCAGATGTAATTAACTCTGAATGTACCTGTAAGAGATTTAGAAGGCAGGAAAAGCATCAGATGACAGGAGATGGGAGGTATTTCAGGCACTGCAAAACCTTAAAAAGACTATTCAAGCTAGCTGGCAACATTTCCCAGACAATTTGGTAAAGAGGACACCACCCGAGAGGTTTTACTGCTAAGGTTCAGGCTGACACTTGAGTGTTGAAATGCAGTTTTGTCAAAGCAGACAGACGTCCCAAGTGGTAAGTGATGCCATGACTTTGGAGCTGTTTGCAAGGCGTTACAGACACAAGCATCCCCTGAAGGAATGAGGAGACCTCAATTTGGAGGAAAACAGAAAAATTGCCTTAATGCAGCCTTTCTCTTAGTCCCTTTACAGGCTCCAGAAGTGTTACCTTCCCCCAAGACTCTTCTGCGGCTTTGCACCCTCAGCAGCACAGGCGCTGAGCCACGGCATAGGGTCGGCGTCAGTCCATGCCCACCCTGCAGCAGGTACTGAGGGAAAAGCTGCCTTAACTTCTTTAGGAAGAGGAGAGGGATTGGAGGTCTCTGCTGTTGGGCAAGCATCCTCGCTCAGCTTTGAGTTGTTATATGACGGGTTGATGCCAGCCCCGAGCGTATTTTCACATGTGGCTGTGGATTTGTGTCAAAGCGACACCATTTTCAGGAGATTGACAAGTACATGTCCTGTTTGTGAATCCTGCACCAGTTTCCAGTCTCCTTGTGTCTCTCCCTTTCCTTCTTCAACAGAAAGCCTCCCCAAGCTTGGCGTGAAACTGCTGCTGGGTGATGCTGGCATGGTTACATACCCTGAATTCAGTGCCAGCTGAAGGGTATGGCGCATGAACTGCCAGGGTTCAGCTGCGTCATGTATAATCCCCCCACCTCTGCCAAAAGAGAAGCACCCTCAGCAATTCACGATTAGTTTGCTTCCCCGAGATGGTCAGCAGCTTGCCACACTGAGCTTTTGTGGAGCAGCACCAGCTCAGGGCAGGTGGGAGCCGCGGCCAGAGGCTACGCTGCTGCCCATGACTTGGTAGCTACTCTCAAGGCATTTTTTGCAACTCTCAGCCAAGGGTTTAGGTAGCACCTGACCACCTTGGAAAGGCAGGCACCAGGCTGCTGCCAGCCTTCATCTCAGAGTAAAAAATTAAACGCAAACATTTTCCCCAGCCAAGTATTTTCTAATTTAATCCGACAGCCGCACAAGGGGTGTAGCACGAAAGCCGGCAGCTCGGCTGACAGCGCATGGGACAACACTTGGGGAGCTAAGGCAGCCTGGAAGGATGCAAAAGTGCCGGGTTAGCAAGGGGCAGGAGAGGCCCCGACGCGCATGCGGGAGCAGAAATGGCAAGGGAACGTGCCGGGGAGGTCGGAAGCAGAGCTGTTGTTCTCCGTGCACTCTCGCCTGAGGAAACTAGAGCAAATTTGGAAACCTACTGTAAGCACTGGAGGTGTAACCAACCACTTCCCCTACTACTCCATCCTTGCGCCGGTGGATGTTTTTAGTTGTAGATAAAGCTGCCTTGTGAGTACCTCGATGAGAGCTTACGCCATTGTAATCAACAACAAAACCAGCCTCCCAACCAAAATACACATCCTTTGATTGCTACAAGTTATTTTAACTTTTGTTTGTGCAGCACAACATCCTCCCCCTAAAATAGAGCGACTTGTCTTTGTCTTCTCTAGGACACTAAAAACGCCTTTTTCTGCTCTTACGGAGCAGCCTTGTCCCGGTGAGGACACCAGGGGGACCCAGTCACTCGCTCTTGCTTCCAGCTGTCCCTGGGAGCCGGTTCCCAAAGCATCCCTCCATCCCTGCATCCCTCCATCCCCAGTAACAGCCGCGCCCGTGGGCACCTTCCCTGAGCCACACACAACAAGGATCACACAAAACCTCCCCTCTGTGTTCTCCTGGACTTGTATAAGCCTACTTTTTACCATAAAATGCATGCCTTCCCAGGTTATGGCACTGCGTGACATTGCATGGTTATGAAGTTGCAGCGACTCTTAACTATATACAGTTGTTTCCTGCTTGTGCTATTTTAAAGGGGTTTCTTAAAGACTAAAATGTTCTCAGAGTGTAAGTGCGGAAAAAGAAAAGTAATCAAAGTTTAGAAATTGCTACCTACATACCCTTAAAGTGTTCTAGATGATACAACAAAAATTTAAGACTGGAGAGAGTTAGCTTACTACAGCTTTTGCTTGTTCATTAAAATGCAGAACATGCACCCAGCACCGCATTACTTAGTGTTACATTGTGGCTGGGGAAGGGAAAGTGAAGGGAAAATAAATATGCCCAATCTGAGAGCTCAAACTTTGCTCTTTGCTATTGGGAACACCATCAACTGGACTCTAATCGCAGAAAACAGATTCTGTTAATACCTATGGCCTCGATTCCCTTTGCCAAATGTTAGTGCTGTCCACAATCATCTTCCTTGGAAAAACATTTCCACCTTGATGCCCAAGGATGTTGCCAAGTGCTCAAATAAAAATGGTTCTTCTCAAATGTCTTTCAGTTCCAGTAACCCAAGGTACTGCCCTCACCAACAGCCAAGACCACACTTGTCAGGTTTAGGGGAGATGCCGTTTAGTTTGTTGCTGGCTAGTGGTTCGTTGGGGCTTTTTGACACATTCACTCCTGTCTTCACTGTATGGAAAAACTTCTCAGGATTGCAACGGCAATTAATCAAGCTCCAAAATTCTAGTTTCCTTATGTTTCTTAGAGCTACCACCATGTCCTCTGCTATAATGTAATCTTTATTAATAGCTTTACAAAGCTTGCTTACATACAGTAATGTAAGCAAGATACATTTACAACCCAAGTGACCTGCCTCAAGATAGTTCTGGTCATTTTTTTTTTTTGCTTGGCTTTTTGTTTGACACTTGCTTTCTTTAGGTAGTGAAATACCAGCTCACAACTCAATACAATATTCAGGTATTAGGCTTTCTGTTTGTGAGTAGGAGTCAAATCTCTCCATTTCAGTTATTGTGGATTCATCTTTTATTTAAAAGCAAAAATAAAATTGAACCCTAACAGCCCTTGAAATGAGCCCAGAAGAACTGGTTCCACCCCAGCAAACCACACTGACACACACACAGTCCCACAAGCAGCACTGGATCCACATGGTGAATATTCAGAGACGACATTTTACTTCCCACCTGCAACTGCATTTGAAAGAAATCATGGCTTTCCAGTTTAGACACTGCCCTGAAGCAGTGAGGCACCTGTGTGTGATACCTGCAAGTTGTCAGTTCATCTGTGTGTTTTACATCCCCCCCTCACTCAGGTGTGAGGCATGTCTTGCAAACTTTTAGCCACCTGAAGATGCTGGTACTGGGCTTATAGGCTAAATGAGCTGGTCGCCTTTTCCAGCATTTATCACCGTATTATATACAAGGTGGTTATAGTAAATTCTCCAGAAGAACCCATAAACTATTACCAATAGTTCAATCCTGAGCTGCACATTTAATAAGAAGGCGAAAAAAAATTCGCAAAGCCCAACAACTTACAACTGGAAGACAGACAAGGAAACCAACTCCTGGTTCAAGCCAAAAGTTACGCACCTCTCATCTGCAGAGATAAAAATAACCTATTTTGCAACACACATCTGTGAAAAGAAAGAATGGATGGGATGCATCAACAACTGTCTTTCCTGAGGCAAACATATTGTGTATTCTTTCTCTTCCCACTTCGTACCTCCCCAAAGCAAACACCTATAGCAAATTTTTTACTTGGCATGTTCCATATTGTTTTATCTTGGTCTCATGCATCAGTCTCTTCGACATCCTACTTTACCATTCCTGTTCACCTCATTCCTTCCTCCCTGTCCTGCTGAGGACTTGAGTCTATCCCCAGTGGGTTGGTGATTTGCATCTCATCTGCCCCTTCCACTTTAATAGCCAACTCTTAGTACCTGGCTCGTCCATTTGGGAGCCATGGGCTTTTTTTCTTTTTTTTTTTTTTTAATTATTTCAGGAAAGGGATAAATGTGCTGTATATTCACTCAACTTCAAAGCTATGGGGAAACACTTGATGGAACCGAGTGGGCGGTAGCAAAAGTCAACAGAGCAAATTCTCTGGAACTGGTTTTGTCTGGTAGGACAGAGGACCTTGAACCTGCTTCTGTCAGCTGCCACCCACCCCACCAGACAGGGTCAGGCAACTCAGATTCAGCAGATGCTCCAGGGTGAACACAGCTCCTGCAGCAGTGTAACGCACAAACGGACTTCAACGCATTTGAAGTAATTACTTACATTCAAGCTTTACTTAACATCCGCAAAAAAAAAAAATCTAAGGGAGTATTTTATATGAAAGCTGACGATGGGAGACCCAAGTTTCTGCAGATCCATACCCCCCACCCCAAAGAAAGCAGATGAGATCCAAATCCAGTAAGTCCCACGAATTTCTTCAAAGTCTTTGCTGCTCAGTACTGCTAAATTCCCACTATATATTTGCAAGTGCATGCAGCTGTCTATCTGCACGCTGGCCAGCAAGGTGCACACGCTGGACTTGTGGGGTTTGGAGACTTTGAGCTTGCTATTGTCACTTAGCACTCTCCCCTCTTCTTCAAAGCATTCAGCAAGCACAAAAATGGTACTTTCCAGCCTGATTATACTTATCAGTATGACTTAGAGATGTCATCTTCCCACTCCTGACCTTAAAGTGGTCAGCACAGCCAGATGTTTCACGGAAGATACAGGCTGTCAGCTGCTTCCTCTCAGGTTTGCAAGTGTCCTTCTTTTGAGAAACCCCCAAGAGAGACTCCCTCTTTCCCTGGTGCAGTGTTTGACTTCACTATGCATAATGAACCCCCTGCATATTGTGCTCAACAATGCGATAATTAAAAAAAAAAATAAAAATCAGGTCTACTCAGGATGGTTGCAAGTGCTAGAAAAGATTCTTCCTTGTTCAATGTAAAACAAAGATGGGGAAGAGGCTATTTCAAGAGAACATGTAAGAAGTTATACAGCACTGAAGCATGGAAAAAGCCTGAAAGCACTTTGGGATCAGCTCAGTGCTGCTGCACTTAGGTTTCAGCCTAACACACTGGCAAGAACCATCACCTTAGAGCAGAACTGGGCACAACAGGTACCCAAGTGCCACGAAAAGTGCACTAAGGCTGGCAGACTCATCCGGAGATCCAGGTAACTCTTCCTGACCCATCACAAGAGAGACAAGCACACGCAGGGGGGCTTCACAAGAGTTAGAAAAACAGCAGAAGCGCAGCCAGCCAGATGTTTCCTTGATTACAGTCATTATGAAGCTCATCAAAAAGCTTAGGGAAATGGTGTGGCATCTCAGTACGGGTTGGCATCTGTAGACTCTACCCATTCTTCTGCCGTCTTCAAAGGGCTCATAATTCAGTGGGAGCCACATACAACTGAAGAGCTCCCACTAAACCTTACAAATCCTGTTTGAAGAGGACTTTCATTTTGCACCCCATGTACCTCTCAACAAAGTGGTGAATAAACTAGAGCTGCCTCTATGTCCTTCATCACTCTCCAGCCAGCCTAAACTTGGTGCTGGTTTTGAGGGAGAAAATAATCAGGAAAATGATCACCACACCCAGGTAACTGCAGGCGGTCTAAAAAAAAAAAAAAACCTCCCAAACCCCAGATCCTTCTCCAGAGCAGAAATAGCTCTGATTTAAAAAAAAAAAAACCCACAGCAAAACAAAACAAAACACCCCCACAAACCCACCAAAAATCCACATGTCCCCTTTATCAGGGGGCATTTATAAATTAGTTGCTACGGAGTAGTTTTAAAAGTTACAAAGATTACAAATAACCACATAGTTTTCAAGAACCTTTATACATCATCTTTTTTTTAATTAGATTAGCTTTACAAGCAACTTGAGAGCTCTTTCATAATGAACACTGCTTTTCAAATTACACAACTTTATAGGCAACCTGTAAATGAATCCTGAATTTCTTCGCCTGCTATAGATAAAGGTCTCATATTTCACAGCCAGCTAACATCATGAATAAAAATAACATTATGAAGCTTTATCTTTAACCAGGACTAGACACATACAGATCATAAGACAGTTTAAAAAATAGTTTTAAAACAAGGACCTGCTTGGTGATGCTCAAGACTGAATGTTCAACCGACATGAAATGAACAGTTTCTAAAGGACACGGAAGAAATGGCTGACCTGATTGGTTGACCCTATTGTAACGACTTACATGGAGTGAAAAATTAAGCACTTTTTAAACCTGTCTGGCAAGCACAAACCTACAGTGTGATTAGAATTTGATACGCCATGTAACTGCAGAAGTTTGAATTACAGAGGGAGTGAAATGAGTTTAAAGGCTTATGCTTACATTTCTAAAACAAAACCAACCAAACCTCCGATAAAGTAGCACTAAAGAAGATGAAGTAGAAGAGGTGGCTTTTTTTGCTTGTTTCATTAGTAGCCTAAATGCACTGCAGACCAGACAGTAATGAAGATTTGCACTCCTTGGCCAGGTTGGCAGAGGCACTTACAGTAAAGGTATCCTGTCTGTTTTTCTGGGAAGAAAAGAGGAAAGAGGAAGAGAACTGTAAAGGGCAAGAACTTACTAAAAAAAAAAAAAAAAAAAAAAAAAAAAAAGGAAAAGCAAAGTAAAAAAACCCCTGGGATTTCTGTTGGTTCTCCTAAATGATATACGAATACTGATTTTTTTCCCCCCTTCTGTCAGTTTGTTACTAAACAATTAGCTTTTTCATGTTTTACATGAACAATAGTAATCTTTTTAATAAAAAATTACTGAGCTTTCCATAGAAAAGGTCTCTAATTGAATACAAACTATACAGATGCTAAAATTGTCACAAGTTGTAATATATACAGAAATATTTCTGTACACTCACATTGTTTTGGCTAAGTAAGGAAATAAGGGACAGATAGAAAACTGCAGTGGATAAGTTGATCAACCCCCAAACTCCTATAAATATGAATGCTGTCTTTCATCGGTTTGCTTTTGTTTTCTCAAGCTTTTAAAGCTCAGGGAAAAAAAAAGAAAGAAGAGGAGGGGAAAAAAAATAAAAAAAACCCAGCGTCCAAAACATTCATTTCTTAAAAATAAGAGTATCAAAGTTTCTGCACATCTCACTTCTATTCTGTGATGTCCCCTCTCCTTGATAAAATGAAAACAATGTAAAAGAAAGTAAATGTTTTCTTACTAAATATATTCCTCAGTACTGATCAAAGGGCAGTGCCTTTTGAAATCCTTCAGCACAGCAAAAACCTAAAGATGTATTGCACAAGGAGCCTACAGTGATGCACTTCAGCTTCAGTGTGCTGACCGTCTCCTTGATACTATATAATAGATCAAGGTGTCAACTTACAGACTGCATGGGACACCAACATTTGAAAAGGAAATTAAAAAAAAAGTGAATTTTAGATATTCTATTAACTTATATACAAAGGAAAGGGCGGTGGCAAGTATTCTTTAGAAAAGGGAGAAAGCTCAAAATTTTCTGTCAAGTACGTAAGGAGGTTCTGGGTACCTCTAATAGCCTAGGAAAGCCCTTGTATATTCTTGTAACTTGATGGTATTTACCAGGTCCCCAAAGCCAATGACAGCAACCGATAGTGTCAAGTTCACTTAGTGCCAGTCACTTAAAAAAAACCCCACAAAACAAAACAAACAAAAAAAAAACCCAAAACAAAACAAACAAAAAAACCCCCAAAAAACAAAGAAGAGACAGAAACTTCCCCTCTGTGGATTCAACACATAAAACCACAAACTGAATGTTACTAATAGCAAGATACTGATTTGCTTCTGTTAATAAGGTTCAAGAGGACATAGTCAAAAAAACAATACAGCAGCAATCTTTAAAAGTTAAGATTAGTGTGAGATATGATATAAAACAATCAGGTTTTTAGCTGGTAATTAAAGTGCTCCTTTTCTGACTTAAGGTGTAAAGAAAATTAAAGTGATTATCAGTTACTGGCAACCCTTACATTAAATTAGGTCTTTCATGGCAGAGGAGAACAGTATGAACAGTTTTACAAAAATAGATCCATGTTATTTTGGAGAATACTGTAATTTTTTTTTTTTTTTTTTTTTTTTTTCTTTTTTTTTTTTTTTTTTTTTTTTTTTAAGACTCAATTTTGATAAACTGTACCTGGTCATACAAAAATTACCCAAAATTCAAACTTTTACCATATAAAAAAAGGGAGAGATGAATTGGATTCAGCTGGATGACAGGTCTGGCAAAATATAAGGATGGACAAATTCTATGTAGGGCACTTATTTATGTCCAGATGCATATGCTGTTTCTTACTGATTGCTTATCTTCTTCACATAAGCAGTCACAGGCCTGGAGTCACAATCACATAGTACAATGCTTCAGCAGTCAAAGAACCTTCTATTTGATGCAACATTGAAACACTGTTTGCTTCTTTATTAAAATGTTGGTTTGTTGTTGATTTTCCTTTATCTTGTTATTCACATTCAAAAGTTAATAGATAGCATCAAGATTTATCAGGGAGAATAGCAAGGGGAGTTGCTAAATCAAAGGCTTATAAAACGTCTTTCCCAACTGAGTCAGAAGGTTTATTAAGTTCAACCCTCACACCTTTTTCACCTGCAGAAATATGAAAAGGAAATTGGTATTATTTTCAACATTTATCAAAGTACAGTCTACAGAATTGCTACATTAATTTCTAGATTAGTTTTAAGAGAGTACTTTGAAGACTGTCTAGTACATCAGAATATCCAGAGTTTCTGGGTATTTACCTTTGTAAAGAAACTCTGAGGGATTTTTAAAATGCAACATTCCATTTGACTTGCTGCTAAAAAATAAACAAAACCAAACCACCAACTAACCCACACCTCTTCTGTCCTTTTTTCTAAAAATTGACCTAGATAACTTCAGATCCCCCTGAATAAAAGTTTGACTGTCAAAACATTAAGAGACACAGTATCCCATATTCAAGAAAAAAATCACACATATTCTGCATGGCTTTAGTTAGACTGACACTAAGCCAAAAATGAATAGTTGTATATCTATAACTTACGTAGTATATTATATTTATATATAAATATAATATAAACTATACATATATAATTTATATATACTTTTTAATGTTATTGTCAGTAGAAAATAAAAAGTGTCTTGCACAATTCTTGCTGCAGATACAGAGCAAAGAATGCAATTTTAATTGCAAATGAAAATGGAAATCACAACAATATGATCGTATAAATCAATTACAGGGCAAACCAATACTGAGATTTAAATATGCCCTCCAACCCAGCCTTCCCTCCTTAAGTGCCTGCAGTTTAGGGGGATCCTGGAAAGAGACGGGGGACAGAGGGGACGGACGGACACCTCCCCTGCAGACACAAGCCCACCCAAACCGCTTCCCTGCACTCTCTCTGAAACAGCAGCAGCTGAAGCTGCGTGGAAATAACCCCAACAGCTCCGATCTGGACACGAAGCCTAGCTTATGGACAGACAGACGGGCCTCCTGCTCCAGTTGCCTAACAGCAAGGAATGGAAATCTCATTTGGAAGTGACTGGCACATGTCTTCGACACCACTGGTTTCAGAGCTCTTGACAAAACGAGGGAGAAACTGGCCGTGTGCCTGCGTGCCCTTGCGGTACGCCTGATTTTGGTTTATTTTTCAAACTACTGTAACAAACGCAAAATTGTGATGGCAATTACAAACATGACAGAAGTCCTAGGCCATTTCTCCTTATAATGCTAATTTGAACAGGAAAATTAGATCAACTTCCTCTTGAGGGAGAAGCCAGAAAAGGAAAACAGATGCTAGATATGTGGAATTGGAAATAGAGGAAGTAACTCCATTCTTTGATTCCAGATTTTAATTTTAGGCTTTTGTTTTTCCAGTACAGATTCTAGTCAAGTTAAGTTGCATTCACTTGCTGAATCGCTATATTCGATCAAAACTATTTCCAGGGCTCTCAGTTCTGCAGCACCTCACAGTCTCTGGTGTATTTATCCTCCACAGCTATTAGGGAGGCAAGACGAGGGAGAAGCTGTATCCCCCATATAAAAACACTGCGCAGCCTCAGGTCTCAGAGGAAGCACGAGCAGGACAAGGCACTGACCTGGATTTCCCAAGTCACTGTCTAGCAGCTCAACCACTGGGTCACCTTTCCCTGTAAAACCTGACTCCAAGTTACGCTGGTTTTCTCCCCCTTTTTGTGCACAGGGTGGGCCAAGGAGATGAGGTTGCGCTACCTAGCTATTCTTCCAGCAAAAAAGAACACAGAAGATATTAACAAGATTACCTGTTAGATATTTTACTTTAGCTCGTGCTCTTTCATCTGCATCAAAATACCAGACTGTTATTGCGTACCTAGGGAAACGGATGGAAAAAGAACTCCTGAACTATGAAGAAAAAAAAAAGCAGTGAAGCACTTGAGATAAAACACAGCCTAAATGAGATGATACCTCTGCAGTCTGACAGAAGAAAGATTTCATAAAACACAAAGCAAGCAGTTTGTTTTTGGTTTTTTTTCTATCAGTAGGTATCGTTTGAACAGTCATTGAAAAGGTGACACTGATGCTGTAAGTTTACACTTCTTTTTCCTGATGAGTTGCTATTACGGGTCTCACCCAGAACCTGTAATATAGTCTCTGTCCGTATCACCTTGCCCTGCGACCTCATCTTTTACTTTACTCGGTCAAGTCCAGCACTGAGTTACACTGCAAGAACCTCTTTTTTTGGACATTCGCCGTAAGGGATAATTAACTACCCCTTCTTACTCAGCTCCTCTGGTTTTCCACTGCCCACAGAGGATTTAAATATGAAATGCCAGCTATTGAGAAAAGACTTTAAGGAGCTTTAGTAAATGGCATTTCACCCTCTGACTCTGCTCGGAGCACAAAGGGGGAGGGCAGAGCGGTACAGCCTCCTGAAAGGCTGCAAGAGGACACGCCGATGGCAATTCAAGTTACTTCTTGCAAAGGTACTGGTGTTATCTCGCAGCTCCAGCCAAGGTTCAGCACTCTGGCCATCCAAACGCGTTGCGACATGGGCAACAGGAAGCCTGGATCAACGACTCCAATGATTCACCTATTAACATTATCTGGAAACGCCACTCAAGATGTGGGGGCATTGAATGCAGGTACCTTTAGCATCATCCACTGCCCTACACTGAGGGACAAAGGAGATATGAAGTTCCCCCTGTGACTCAGACTGGGAGCAGCAACTCTAATACTCCAAAGAAAGAAAAGATTTGTGTATCAATGGTCGTTTCTGCCCCACAGCCCTCTCCCAATTCCCAAAACTAGAAAGTTGTGGCTTAGTTTGAAAATGACTATTTTCTAATGATTCCCTCGCAACAAGATGGGACATAAAACTGAGTACTTAACCTTCCAGTAACATAGTAAGGTGCTAAGGACACAGGGAAGGGAGAAGCCATAAAGCCATTACGGAGAAATAGTGAAGACAACAACCCTTGGCCAAGGTGGTGTCTGCTTATGGCTCTGCATGCTCCTACCCAGTTCTGCCAAGTACATGCTCAGAAACTTCTGGTGTTTCCAGTCCTCCCTCCTACCCACCCAAGAGGATGTTTTCTCCAAAATAAGAGATCAGACATCGATACAAACTCAGCAGCACAGCAGAAGACTAATCAATCAGTAGAAAAAAACCCTTCTCATCATAGTGCAGCTGGAACTGTACATGAAAAGACCTGGGATCAGGTCATAATTCATAGTGTCACTCATTTCTCATTAGGATTTGCTCATTTCTTGATAAGAGAGAGGCATCATGCAATACACAGAGTCCATTAGTCCTACCTTGTAGCAAATGCTGGCTGTACTTCATGAGGGTTGCGGCGATCAGACCAGAAGAATAGCAGTCTATCAAATTTGGGTTCAATATCAGCGAATTGGGCTTTACCTTCTGGAAATATCCGAAGGATGCCTCCACTTACCTGCAAATTAAATATTTAAAACCAGTGCTTGAAAACAATGCCTCATTGCATTTAGAAGTACCAAATATCACATTTGAAAATATTTCAGATGCTTGGAACTGAAATAAAAGCTTTTATCAGATGCTACAGAAATTATGAATCTATGGCTTTTCTGTTGATACCTTCCATTTAACAAAACGTTTTGCACATTTTTCACTGAGTAATTTCAGAATGCTTGCACATATTAAACCTCTATTCATGTTTAAGTAAAAAGCTGTGGGTTTAGACTTGTTGTTTATTAGCTGCATTACCTACTCGCAAAAAATGGACAAGACTGACTGATATTACACAGTTGGCTAAAAATACGCCAATACAGATGAGAGAAACACCATATTTCACATGCAAGTTTCACCCTTTCCCATTAAAGAGACTGTTTCATTTAACAGCAGCACAAGTTTATGTTACTTTTCTGTAATTAAGATGGGGAAAGACTAGGAAGCTTCAAACTAAAGCTTGAATCTCTATTACCCCTGGTGAATTTAGATCTCTTCCAGGCTTCAAAAAACAGTTGGACCTACCTATGCATGCCTAGAAAACAGCACAAGTAGGTGGGGTTAATTATTTTTAAGTCACTAGGTGGGGTTAATCATTTTTAAGTCACATTAACTTTTCCTACTGATGGTATGGATGAAATCTAACTACAGATAGCCACTATAGGCCTTCATGGTTAAGTCATAACAGCGCAAGTACTAACAAGGTAAATTGATATAAATGACTGTTTTATAATTGTGATCTAAATCAGTGAACAAGAAGTGACAATTTAGATGAATTTGTTCTCCTAAAGAAAGTTTGAGCTTCTTTCTTTGCTAATGAATGTTCTTGATAATATATTAATTTGTAATTTAAAATAGATTCTGCAGGAAATGAAATACCTTTGTTCATAAATTAAATATCCAGCTAGTAAATTTTTCAGTTATTGTGAAAATGCAATTTGCTTGACTTCTACACTCTGGTATGTATTCATTTTCTTCCAGGAGAGAAATCATAAATCAACTAAAAATGCCCCAAAGCTGCATTTTAAGATGTTCAGTCCAACCAGTGCACTTATATGCAAAGATGCTATCATGGCAAAAAAAGGCTAGTAATTTATTTTCTAATTGAAGGATTAAATTTGACATTTCAAAGGGCAAGTCAGAAAGAGAAGGTTTCAAGCGCATCCATTTCTGACTTGGCTTTCCGATCTACCAGTTTTATGCAAGTATGTTATCAGTCTCATTGTATGTTCTTATAAGAAATGTACAGCACTCAGGAGAGAAGAAAGGAAAAAACACAAAAAAAACCCCCTCTCAGCTGCAACCTGTGTTATCGATATCTGGTGCACCCAATTCACAGAAACTTACTGCTTACGTGCTCTTCCACATGCTACTTCCTAAGTACGACAGAAGTATCAGTCGTTTTATCTTTTTTTTTCCATATACAATGAGAATAAACTTCTCCATAGTTAACTGCATAGCTATCAAGGAATAAACAAAGCTATCTCTGCATTACTCTCTCATGCTTTCAATACAGCCGGTTAGCTACATCCTTTCTTCAAATCTACCTAATTCCACTGAATTGCTAGGAAAATTTGTATTAAAAAGTTATTTTATCATAGTCACTACATCTATGGAGAGTTTCGAGTCACTCGTAGTAAATTCTTAGACCACTTCAACTGTGTTCTAAACCTTTATCTATTCTACACTCTGTATCTACAATGGTACAAAGACTTGTGCTGCTTTGAACTGTACTGATGTAGCAATAACCATCACACTTGGCTTATTTGAAACTGCTCCCAAGCTACAGCATCTTTCTTTTTATAAGCATACTCAGTTAAGTAATCTAGTTGCACAAACAGTAAACTCAAGTCTCAACAGGAATATAAGGAGAAATAAACTAAAAGCCATTATCTTTCAAATGTTCTTTATTTACTCTTTGTGTGGGGGGGGGGGGTGTACCATACAAGTAATGTACAGTAAGTTGCATAATTAGATATTTATGAAACTTGGATACTAGCAGATACTTATATGTATAATTAAGAAACATTCATGAAAAACATGCAACGTCCCTTCAGTCTCACTGTCAAAGAGATCCTGCTGGCATCATTCAAAACCTTGAAAATAAACACCTCATCTCTACCTGCTCTCACTAACAGCAGAATCAGGGGGGCAAAGGATACCTACAGTTAACATAATGTAAGACCACAAGTAAGGCACAGAAATAAAGGACACGAACAAAGACCTGTAACAAAGGTGCATTAGCAGACGTATGTAAAAAAAAGTTATAAGAAAGAAATTATTGCATACCTTAGCATCCCAGTCTTTATTAAGATAATATATACATGTAACGCATCTTCCGTCTCCATTTGGATTATCAACATGGCGCACGTATCCCGTTCCATTGCCTGGATAACAAGCCACCATAGCCTAGAGTCAAAGAATCAAACACAATAATTAATTTTATCTGTATGTGCGGGAAAAAGTCTACATTTTATCTGTATTAATTCCTAAGTAATTCATACATAAGCAACAGAAAAATTAAGTTAGAAATAATGGGAAAAGAATTTGTTTATCTGTGTTTTCTTTCGAGTTAAAAACTGGTTTTGAACAGAGATGTCTACAACAAAGGCATGAAACACATTGAGAGGAACACTGTTAATTAAGGTATGGAAGGTGGGGCTGCTCCCAAGTAGTGACTAATCCTTCAGACTTCCCTCCCTTGAATGAACTACAAGAGAGGAAAAATGTCTTGTGTATAATTAGGTAGCATGTGCTTCTCCTTGTGATAAGAATACTCATTTTCCAGACTCAAGTTCACAGACAGCTATCTTTTTGTCTTTTTTTTTTTTTCTTCTGTGTTTCCAATGCAAAGAATTCCTCCTCAAAAAGTAGCGTCAAACTTTATTTTTAGAAGACTTTTTAGACAAGACCATTAGCCCATCTTACTCAATCACTCCAAGTGCATTCTTGGGCTTGTATTCTGTCTTGTACATAGGAGGTCTTTGAACCTTTGTCGAAAGAAGCCTACATGTACAACAAAAACATCCTCTTCAGTCAAGAAGTGAGAAACTGAAAACAGACACCGAACAGTAATCTGCAATAACCTTCTGACATCAAACGATTCCCAGTACAGTCACGTATTTAACTTCCCATGCTGCACTTAGCGCAGCTGCCTTGAAAGACCCCTTGAAGGTGGTTTGGTTTCTGGGTCTCCAGACACGCAGATGTGCGCATGAAACAAACTGGCCACCTTGCTAACGGATGGCCTGATTAGCTTGATTAGCTATCGGTTCACATGGCCGGTTTGTTGTACGGCACCTCCCTGTATCTTCATGCATTTGCAGAAGTAGTAATCATTTCAGGTTTTTGAAAGAGATCAGAAGAAAGTTTTCCGGGCCAACTCATCCACTGCCACCACAGTACTCAGGTGTCTGCAGTGACAATATCCTATCTGCAAAAAGTTGTACCATGAATTTAAAAGAAAAGAAAAAAAGTAAGTTTCTACCAACAGTCCAATACACAACTAACCTCAATGAATGTCTGCTGTCTAAAAAAAAAAAAACCCTAAAAACTTTTAAATGCAACCATTCCTATCCAGATTTAGCCTGGTTAAGTTAGAATTTAAAGTCAGACCTCTGGATTGCAAACTCTTTCACCTCTCTTACATAGAATATCAAAAACAGTTTTCCCAATAAAGTGTTAACTGTGAAAATGTAACCCAGCAGATTAAAAGTGTTTCAAATCAACTGTTTGAGTGCATTTTTTGCTTTTTGCTGATAATTTTAACTCCCCTCCCCCCTTAAATGTTAACAAATAAAGCTTTCCACAGTTTGCATTACTTGCAAGAAACTGTCCTTTGAGCCAGCTGAGAAATAGTTTAAAGTAATTGCGGTTCAATCAGTTAAATATTTGTATATCACATATAAGCAGAATGGATTTCACCATATCAGCAAACATTTGAAAATCTTTATTTCCACATATACCCCTACTTAGGGAAGAAGCAATTTTTTGGTAGCTCCTTCTAAGCAGAAATCAGAACATAGTACCTGCCAAGCAGTAGCACCATGGTTGTAACACACCTAAAAATTAAGCCAAACTTCATTCACATGAGATGGAAGTGACTACACTGCATGAAAGTACTCAAAACTACAGAATTCAAATATACTTGTAACTCTGAGATTAGGCACTGCAGCTTCTCAATCCTTTTACTGTAACCATAGTGTAGTCATCATTACGAGTCTCACGTTATATGACCATACTGCATGTATCAAGTAATGTGACCTAATATTTGGCAAAGTCTTTATTTAACAGTTTTGCTGCAGGAAGATAAACCCACAAAAATCAAAACAGTGAGTTAAAGATACCAAATAATGTAATAAGGGTTCTGTAATTTCCTTTCTTATGGAGAAAAAAGGAACAAAACAAAAGCAAAGCCGGGCTGGAAGAGGAAGATATTTGGTTTCCACTGAAAGCCAACCCTCTTGAAAAAAGTCCCACGTACCACATAAACCCTACCAAGCTCTCACGGAGCATGAGCAGCAGTGAAAGCAGATCCAGGTCCAATCCTGTAACAGCATTCCTAATAACAGGAAAGTTTTAATTTAAGGGGTTTTGCTGAGAAGCATCATGTAAATTAAACCCCGACACTAGTTGTTGTTCAACATCTGGGCGAAACAGCTACTGAAACTCATTCCGAATGAAGAAAACATTGAGACCAAGTAGCTAGAGCAATGTCGATTGTCACTGAAATCACGAGGAGTTAGACTCAGATATGAAAAGGTCTTCAGGCACATAAATAATGTAAGTAATCTGATACTGAGCTAAAAAACCTAGTGTTAGAAGTTTAGGACAGTTCCCAGGTCTCTCTGGCCAATACAGGTTTTTTTCAGGGCATACTTGGTTGCCATCTGTTCCTGGAAAAGATAATTTTGCAGTTAGAGAAGCATAAATTTGCACCCTATAGTTTCTTTCATAAGGTACTGAAATAGGTACTTGTTCTCTTTGCTGAAGGTAAATCAAGAAAGGAATCTTTTAACATCAGTGTTCCTGAAGAAAAAGAGGACCAGCAGCACTTTCTGGAAAGTCTGGGGAGACACCAATTTTCATCAACTTCACACACCGAGCAGCCATATTCAATGTCAGAAGTGTTTCATACAATCACTTGAGTCTAAAATACTGTCAATGTTTAAAAAAAGCCCTTGTTTTTCACTTTAGAGTCTGAAACTTCTGCTATCACTAACTGCAAGCGACGAGAAACAGTTTTGCTGCGATAACTTATCTAATATGTATTTGTTATAACAGTGAGAATGACTCAGCCTTTAGCGGCAAATTGGAAAGCAAACAAACTCACGAATCGACCGGTGTGTCATAATATACATTGCTTTTGCCAGTTAGTGTGACAATTCCCTGTCCCCAATTGAACTATGATAAGGAAAGTCATAAAACTTCACAATTTACAGGACATGGGAAATATATTGCTTTGTGAAACAATATGAAGTGACTTCGTGTCAAACTGTCATGTACTGCAAGATTACCCACAGGGAAAGGACAAAAAAGTGACCCAGGTAAATAATGAAGTCACATACTTTTGTTGTTGTTGTTTTAATATTTTACTGTAAAAAATAAGCAAGCAAATACATGTATGCTAAGCAGAGAGAAAATTTGGGGTTTGTGACTTTTCTTTTTTTAAACACTGTTAATGGCAGTCAGGAGAGCCAGGCATTTGAGACCAGAACGTCCAAAATTCCTTAACATTTTGGACTATGAACAATAAAATTGTTAGCTCTTCAAAACAAAAAGCTACCTGTCTCATTAGTTCTCCCACAAAAGTAACCTATGAATTCAATTCAAGGCATTACTTGCATCTCAAGGTCTCCCCTTTCATGCTTCTTGGGCATTACAATTTTTAAGCACTCAGTAATCTTAATTTCTGCAAAGAATACATTTAAATCACACCCTGGATTTGTTCACCCACTGGATTCCTTTGCCAACACTTTTAATATTAACCTTCTTTAACCCAGCAGCATTCTCTTTTACTCTGAGCTCTCATGCCTAGCACGAGTGCTGTCCTAAGATACCCTCTGGAATTCATGAGTAATGGAGAAAGCATGAAAGCACCCTCGCCACTCCTCAATCCGCCCCAACTTGTGTCTATCAAACCAAAGTACTCACACGCTTCAGAAGCTGCTGATCCCTCATTCGCATACAGATGTTCTACTTGCGAATGTTTAACTCTGGAAAATTAACTTTAGGCCATCAGCCCAAACGAGCAACACTGAGTTGTTAACAGAAGAACTAATTGAAACCACAGATTTTCTGCAAAGCATTGGCATCCTTAGTGTGTGTCAGCCATTACACCCGTTAACAATTAAATACACGAAGGTAACATCAGGGGGAATAATCCCTAGTGCATACGGTTTTGTTCACTATGTAAAGAGGCATCAGTGCAGCTGAAAACGTGATTTCATTTGGGAGTAGCCTCGACCTCCTTTCACAGGGAAGTATGACAGGCACACCCGTATACAAAGAAGGAAGACTTGCAGGTAAACAGACTGAAGCTTTTTCCTCTACCCTCTCCATTCTTCTCAAAGCTACATACCTGCAAGTTTAGGTATTGTTCCTTAAAAAAAGGAAGCAATAAAAGCAAACTCTTAGGGAAGAGCGGAAAATACCAGTTACATGACAATGTAAAATTCCTTAAGGGGAAAAAAAACAAAACCCCAAACCACAAACATAAAACGGAGAGAGGACATGTTCTGTCATATTAATCCATTAATGTAAAAGAACTTTATTGTTCAGCTTGGATTAAAGAAAGCTGCATCAGTCAAGGAGATGTCACTTTTGCTGTTTGCTGAAGGACCTGCAAATCTCAGTGAGCAAAACAAGATGTCTAAATGCAAGATCAATGACTTCCTACCAAAATTTATTAGATGCTTTCACAAAGACTTCCCTGCATATCCTTGGCATGGGTCATCTGACAGATTATTCAAAGAAAGAAGGAAAAAAAAAAAACAACCACACAACCCAAAACCACAAACGACACACCACTGCAATGAAGAACCAAATAAAATAATTTAAAAAAAAATAATCTGATCTGTCCCTGTTTGGTCCATCTGTGATGTATTTCTAGTTCAAGAATTTGTTCATCCCTAACAAACAACAGGGAAAACAAACAGTCCTGAGGAAATACATTTCAGCCGAAGCACATGTCAGTTTAAGATTTTTCACAAGGTGTACAAAATAACAATCAAATTGAAGGGAAAAAAGACTGTATCGGTACTACCTTGTGTGAGCAGTGTCAAGGTTACTGACTTAAATATACTAACATGGTACAACTTGGCTTCGATTTGTAACTCTTCTCCTGCAAGTTCTTCACAAGCGGAGACAGAAACTTGCAACAGAAAGAAAGTATAAACAGGGAGAAACTGCTGTCAGTCTTTACCCAAAACAGAGGAAGCTGAAAGGGGTAAAATGAACTCTTTGGGACACAGCTAATCCAAGTATTTCCATACTAACTTTCATCTGAGTAAAACTTTATGCCGATATCTTCCATTATCTAGTAAGCAAGGCTAGAGAACCAAGTTGTCACACGAGTCAACACTATGAAACTAGAAAAGCTGGAGAGAATTATCAGCCCCTGCAAAGATTCCCTCATTAAAAATCCATGCCTTGCAATCATCGCCAACTGGAGAACCTGCAGGAAGAAAGCAAACTACTACTTATGGGCATTAAACAATGCAGTAGTACACACGTCCCCGGGAGAGAATGGGAATCTGGAAATTTGAGTTAGAAGCTAACATAAAGAAGACTGACACACTGCAGCACTTGGAATAATTTATCTTTAAGCCCTCTCTCCTAAGTTAACACTATAGACATTGAATTTGTCTATTAGCGAAGGAGTATGAGCTATTATTTTCTGTTGCATTTTTCTCTGCAGATATGGTAAAACACCTAGCTGCAGATTAAGAAAAAACAAACAACCCCAAAAAAACCAACTACTTCAAATACCCGCTATTTGGGTCATCTTCTGGCAAGCACAGAGTAAGCTGCTCTTCTAGGAAAAAACTGAAGGCAAGAATGACAAGCATGGGTCACCTCTCTCCTCTGGCTGCTGAAGGCAGCAGCAGAAGTTTTACCAGGACAGTAGGCTCGGCAAAGCTGCCAGCTCTTGAGCTGGGAAAGGGGAGGCAAGCTGAACTAGGAACAGCGATGAAAAATGAACTCGGATAGGGAGGGAGAGGGGAAAAAATGAGAGTTGACATAGCTGCTTACACTATAAATAGAATCAGCACACGGCTATGTACACGGATTATATCTTCCATGAGCTTCTAGGGAGCTCAGAAACTAATGGTAACCTGACCTACCTCACTCCTTACCAGGCCTTTCAATGCAATGGCGAATACAAGATTTCTACCTGCTTTGATAGAACCACATTTCATAAGCATACAAAATCAAGCAACATAACATACCATCAAAAGTTTGGCACAATAGCGTTGCTTATTTCTAACTTGCCAATCAGATGTTGATTTCTCAGACTGCAGTTCAGAGAAAGCTTTGCCAACCTAGCAGTTCAATGGCAGGCTCTTCAACTTCTCTTCAAATTAAGTCACTGCTTTGCTCTTCAGTTTTATGTGACGTTTACCTGCTTACAACATTCACTTCACACATCCCAATAAACTGACGCAAATCAGAAGGCAGAAACTTTCATGCTGGTTCAGTGGCCGTGCTCAGCCCAGCACTCCAGGGCCAGAAGACCCACATGGAGTTTGGATCCAAACACCTTGAATGTAACCAGGGTGCTCCTCAGCAAACAAGCTTAGGTATTTTACGCTGTAGCCACATAAAGTTTGGTACTCCCCCTTTACCGTTTAATTCTAATTGCGCTCAACAGCAAGATCACACAAAGTTGATTTCCAAATAGCATTCCTTTCATTCATGCATGCGCGTAGGCTCTAAGAAATGTTCACGAGCTCTTGAATCGCTGAAGAAACGTGCATACAAGTTCAAATAATTCATCAGTTCTCCCAAATGGCACAGGAAAAAAAACCCCAGAACTGCAGTTGCTTAAGTCTAATATTCAGGAAATAACTGTGAATGTGGGATGTGCTGACACTTTGATGAATACATCTAATAAATAAAGAACTTACATAGGACAGAGAAGGTCCCATGAAACTATCAAGAGCCACCACCCTGGGGGAGATGGTGGAGATTCTCGCGCAGGGACAGAAGGCACATCCCCTGCACGGAGGCTTGGACTGAGCCCTGAGGAAAGCAGGGCAACCGGAGAAATGCATCTCAAAAGATGAACCGATGACCAACTGAAACCAGTGTTACAGACAGACATAACAGGAAGACCTAAAAAATACACTTCCTAACTCCCAGCTGAAGTCCTGCAGCCCCCACCGCTACTAAACTGAGATAACAACATTTAAACATTAACAAGGTTCTCTCTGCTCTCCTGTACCTGAGCTTGTAAAGTTGCAAGTCTCAAATCTCCAAAGGCAAAGACAAGAGATCGCTGAGTTAGCTTAAAAGCTTCAGGGGAAAAAATACAGATTCTATCTTCCTTAATAGTTAACACATTGGCATTTTCCAGCCTGCTAGCCGAGTTAGGCAGGACATGCGTATTCTCAAAATTGTGCCATTTCAACCAAAAGGTGCTGGTTTAGAACTGAATCAGTGAAATGGATGCAAATAACCTTGCAGCTGCCCTTCAATCTTACGAAGGCCTAGCTTCCATTAACTTAATCTAACTGCTTATCAGGAAAATAAATTACGAAAATAAAACTGGGTTCAAATACAAAAAAGTATACAGAGTTGTGCACTGGTTTAAACACAGTGTTAAAAAAAAAAGTGCAGTTTATCTAATGCATCTCTGAATATAAACAATGCCTTCAAGCCTAAACCACCTGCATTCCCTTAAAAAAAACCCCAACATTTAATATGAGCACATCCAAGCTATGTTAGTGCTTCAAAGGACTAATAGCTCCCCTAAGGTTCAACATGACACATTCTGATAGTTTTGATAACAAAGTCTACTACAAACTTAGAAAAAAAGTTAACAAACTAGAACAAATGGAAAAAAAAACCCAACCCAAAACAGATATACCTAATCGAGGCTTCCCAAAGAAGGTAGATGAAAAGCACCATCACCAGGGGCAGAAAGTTTTCTCTTAAAAGCCTACGAGCAAACACAACACTCGACTTTGCAGCTGAGAAGGGTTTAAAGCATACTTTGATTTGTGCCAGCCTAAATCTGTCCACATTATGATTAAATAAGTTGACCAATACACTTCAGGTTCAAACAACTGTTGAATAATGTAAGATGTGTTTGTAGAATTGGCTGGCCTCCATGGATAACTCCCCATTCCCTCCAAGAGAAGCAGACTGGTGACTCAGTGTTTTGGCACTGTACAAAAATTTGACAGAGAAGTAAGTCAATCAACACAAATTTTAAGAGTCTGTTTTTAATTTAACCTCATAAATGCTTTGAAATGAATGATACCATTTAGAAAAAAGTACTTTGAAACTTTTTTCCCCCAAGATGGGGCACAATGTTCTGCTCTCACATGAGACTAGTCAACTTCTAGTTTCATCACTAACCATTCAGAAAGAGCACACAGAAGCAACATCTTTAAGAACTAAAAATAACACAACACTAAACCAAATTACAGCAGTGCACTAAAATAGTAAGAAGTTAAGTCTCATTCAGCTACATCACTTAAAATATATTCTGACAGGAGTTTGCGCACACCAGATTTCCAGAGCCAACCACATGACATCAGCAGGCACACTGATGGATGACACGTGAAAAAGCGTGGTTACCTATTTTAAGATTATTACATACAATCAGTGAATTTGTTTAGTTGTGAGAGATCTACTGGATAAGCTGAACTTACATTACCTTAAAAATAAAGCATGCACACTACCCCAAACTTCAAAGCTGGAGACTTTTTATACTTCTTAATACCAGCAGAGGCTGGGGAGGAAGAAACCACAAGGATTAAAAGGGCAGGCAAGGGGTGGTTGGTTTTTGTTTTTAAACAAAACCTCACTGTAATATCTGTGAAAGTGAATGGCTGAGAGATTTGCCATTTAAAGAATATCACTCATCATCACTACCATTCTCCTCCCAAAACTATACATGCTGAGAACTTCTTCCCTATAGAAGAAACGAAACTGTACATGATAATTTTGCTAAATACTAGGATATATACACACACACACATAAAAGGACCAATTTTAGTTATTTCACTTCTTACTTAAAACTGTAATTTTGTTTCTGCTTTAAGGAGCAAAATAACCATATAACTGAAATCTAGCTTGCAGGAAATATATCTTTATGTAAATCTGAATGTTGTGCAACTGCATGGTAACAGGATTGCATGTTTAATACCATGGTTAGCCAGATACTTGAAGGTACTTGTGTACGGTAAGTATCTTAAGTTTACTGCATCTACATGAACATTTACTGAAGTGTCCAAGTCCAGGTCTCAGCCACCACCTCTAGATTTTAACCACAGAAAGATTTACTGCCATAAACAGTACATTGAGGAAAATTATTTTTAAAATCGTTTTTAATGATATTTGCAAGGGGGCATACATGATTCAGCATGCCTACAGCATTCCAAATTTGACACCATACACTATAGCATTCACTCCTACTATTAAGAGTCCAGACAATTCTTTGAAATTATCTATAAATTAAAAAACCAAATAACTCTGCACTGAAACACTAATAGACAAAGTGCTGCTTTAATTTATATTCATACTGCACAAAAGTCTGACTAAGGTTTAAAGCCAAATAGCAATGAACAGCCTGTAATACGCTTTCAAGTCACCTACAATTTAAATCCAAGAAATGCTGACTCTGCCCATACTGCTTTTTATGGGCTTTCACACATAAACCGTCTCCATCCAAGCCCTTCTTTACAATCCCACCATCGCACTGTAATAGGGCCTCTCTCCCAGCTGGTATAAACAACATTTGGGGTTTTTTGGGTTTTAACCAGATCACCCACCGTACCCAGTTCAATGTAAGCAGGCATTATACAAACCCACTGGTGTTCCAGCTGTGTCAGGCTCCCACCAGTGCTTGGGGAAAGCCTTGGGGAACAGCTGTGGCCAGGCAGAGCTAAAAGCTGACCATAAACGCCAGGAGCAGGACTGCTGACGTTGGCATGTGAGTCAGAAAAGCAATTCCAAAACCCACTGCTTCCACGTACATCCCAGCAGAGCCAGCCACGTTATTTCACGTTAAGGAGGCATTCTGCTGCGACAGGGCAGCTCAGGAACGCGATGTATTTGCTCTAGGAGTACGTGGCCACAAGAGCACGAGAAAGAAACACCTGAGGCAACTGCCCGTTCTCACATGGCTGACACAAAAGCCCCACCATCTTCTTAAACACCAATTCAGCTGACTCTACAGCAAATTTATACTCATGGCAGAAACAAGATCATCTTTAGGTTAGGACTTCCTGCAGAGAGCAGAGCTCCCTGGTGCTGCTCCAACAGGCTTTCTCCCACTCTTCCCATCAATCACAACCACTTATGGCCGGAGAGACCAGTGTGATGGAAAAACTCGACACCCTCATACCTTCAGAAGAATAAAACATGCTGCAGTACCAACTATCAATTGATTAAAAGGAACCCATCTGGTTTATTCCAAGTCCATTTATACTTTGCATTAGGAAAATGCTATGAAAACAACCAATCCAGGCAAAAAAGATTACCTACTTTTGTCCTTGTCACTATTTCAGTGACAAAAACAATATTTTATATATTCATCAAATTACCCAGCCTTCCTAAAAGGCAAGTAGGCTTCTCCACAGATGGGCCCCTTTCTGTGAACAGCTAAAACACCTGTTGATGCTATCTGTCAAGACTCCTGTCAATCAACATTGCTATGACTATCTGTAATTCAAACAAGTATCATGGTTAGAAGTAGGATGCTAACCTCAAACTCTGAATTTTCCAATCTAAAAATCAGAAGGTGGCAGAACCCAAACTCCACACAACATGATGATGTAAGCAGAAAAGCCATAGCATACAAAACCTGACAGGAACAAGAAGAAAGCCTCTGTGAAACAACTTGTCACTGAGATTTTTTTCCTCTTTCAAGGCATTCAGAAGAGTACAGAACCACTCTCTCCCCACATACTCACACGGGAAGTGAGAAATCGTAACACCAGCTGAGTCAGCATGCAAACAGTACAGCCAGTACTTACATACTCTTAAACCTTCTTAAAAACACCGTGTTTAATAAAAAAGGGAAGCACACTGTTCCACATCCCACCCAGAAATGATGGATTTCAAGACAGGACGTGCACATCTCATTCTCTCACGTTTCTGCAGAACGGTTTTTCTGTATGTCCCTAAAAACCCAGTCAGCAGGAACTTTTCTGGTAAACCAAAGGACAGTTAGGGCTTTACAATCTACCATACTCACTAGGGAGAGACTGCCAGGATTAGCAATAGTAGCCAACAGAGGTGTCACGTCAGACCATGACAACTGATCCACAGGACATATTTATGCAGCCTACACTCAAGATCTGCAGAGCTTAAGTTTTTCTTTTTATTTTTTTCAAAGCCTCTTCCCAGCTTTAAGTTGTAACAAAAAAAAAAAACCAAAAAAACCCAAACCCCAAACCCCCAACAACAACAAAAGATAAATAAAAACAATACATGCAAGAACATAATAAAACTGTTTGCTTCAGTCTGTAAACACCCTGAAACAACTCAAGGATATGAACTCCTCATCATCTTAAGCAGCAGCAGTGGAAATTACTGATGGACAAAGTACAGTGAAACAAAACGAAGATGAAGAAAGAGAAGCAGACACCAGAAGGAATAGCAGCACTGACAAAAGTCTGCATTACTGGAAGGGGGAAAATAATGCCGAGTGCCATGAGAACTCAGGAACAAGTGGAACAGTCAATTCTGCAAAATACTATGAGATTAGATTTCTATACAAGAAATCAACTTCTGCTTCAAGTCAGCAGGCAATCACTTCAGATTTTAGGGTTGGCAGAAGTGTATTTTTCAGCCACAGACCCTATTTTAAAACGAAATTCCTACATCATTACTGAAAATAAACAACAGGTGTTCTAAACCACGTATCTATTATTGTACACTAACAGTGGATAGTAGTTCTGAATAGGAAACAGCATTTCAGGAAATTACTTGTGGGCAGCCAACTGATTTACTAACTCCTATTACATGTAGTAGATGGCCCTGTATCTTTACGCTAAAGATACTACAGATCCCAGAACTCACTCTGTATCCTCTCCAAGTCTTCACCTGATCTGAGATGAGCAACCAAAGGAGAGGAAAACCGATTCTGAAGCCAGAGAACAGCTGAAGGGAAGAAGAGGAAGAGGAGGAGTGGGTAAGGACCCGTGGACAGCAGAGGCGCTTGCCAACCATGTGCTGCGATAACAAAGGGAGCAAGTTCCACGGCACGGGTTTTAATTGTGACTGCCCTGCTGCTAACCCCATGACATCAAGCTGCAAGCACTAACTGAGATACCCCATCAGGCCTCAGCTATAATTGCTTTTCTGTGTCCTCCAGTCTCTTAATCAACCACACTACGAAACATCTTGGACATCGGAGGTTACTGTGAGCCCACAGAATTGCAACTGAAAACAAGAAAAAAGCCACTGCTCCATGCACGGCAGAGGACTATCATGCTCATATCCACCCACTGCATGCAGAAGGCTGCTCACATAATCTGTCTCCCAGATAAAATGTTCACACGGAGTGGCCTTGCAAAAAGCTAACTACCTCCAGCCTGTCCGTATCTCTCTGAATGGAAGCTCTGCCCTCAAGCGTATCGACTGGTCCCCCCAGCTTGGCACACACCAGTGCCCTAAAGTGCCAGTAAAAAGACTGTGATATATTTTATTCCCAGGATCAATACAAGCAATGGTGCTATGCAGCTACCAGCAAGCCGACTGAAAGGTACTCCAGAATTTACTTCCTCTGTAAAGGCAACCTTAATTAAGGGTTCCCAAGCCAAGATAACCCTTCCTTCCAAATGAAGGACAGATGATGAAAAAAGTAAAAGAGATTTTTCAAAGGGAAAAATCTCAAAGGGAGTCCATCTTCCCATCACTGGCAAATTCTGCTCCCCACTGAGACCCTGAAGAATTCCATCACTTCCTCTAGAAAGCTGTACCCAAGGGCGGGGGGGGAGAAAAAAAACCAAAGTGTTTTGGAATTTTCATTCACTCAAAGGCAATTTTTCTCTGGGGTTTTACTATGGAGCTATTACTAGTTGAACTGCAGAAGCTGAAGCCTCAACGGTGAGGAAGGATCACTTGTTACTAGCTTTGTCTTTCAGTGGGTGTGTACCTTCAAAGTAGCAGGATGTGAGTGTAGAAAGGGTAAAAGGCACAGCAAAAAGTCAGAAACAGCACCTCTGCAACATTCATGTTGCTATATGAGAAGACTAAACCGAAAATAAAGCTAGTTGATAGTATCTTCTTTTACGTTTCCCGTCCTGCAGAGGAATATTATTTTCCATGTTTACAAGGCTCTTTATAAACTTATAGGACTAAATAGGTAAAAATAATATATGTTTATCTTATTACCTATATAGCTTACAATATAATTTTGGCATAGCCTTTGACTCATGAGAGAGACCACTCCTGTTTTCTATTTTCACTAAGGAAAATGACAAAGTCAGGACTCCAGTCTAGGAACTCCTGTGTTTTTCTTGAGTCTGTGCCAGCTGTTAGGAAGCCTTGGGGAGTCACTACATGTCATTTTCTCCAAGCTATAACGGAGATTTAATAAAAATTTACTCAAGGCATTAACTTTAATGCAAAAATTAGAAAGCTTTAAGCATGGATCTTCCAATGCATTCCAAAGTACTGGAACAGGCAAAGCAAAGAACAATAAAATAGTAAATTGCAATAGGAATTTCACTACTGTAAACTAACCCCCTTTCAGTGAAAAATGAGGAGTTACCAGCAGGATCCTCACAGGACCTGTACTTTTCATACATGACCTGGGAAAAGGGGGTGAGCAGCAGAGTGACAGTGTTTACATGCAATACTGAAATATGTTGTGTAATGCACCCTAGCCCTGACTGCAGAAAGGTGCACAGAAGGGCAAAACTATACCAAGTGCCCGGACAACAAAATGGCAGGTAAAATTCAGGAAACAGTAAGTGCAAAGGAATACCCTGGGGGGGGAGAAAAAAAAAAGCCTCCTCATACACAGCGATGTCATCTAAACTGGATAGCATGACTTTACAAAAAACTGTAGTAAATGCAGGCCATTCTCCTAAGAACATCATCTCAGCACAGTAACAGAGCCAAGTGAAGTGTCATAAATCACTAGACAGGGAAAGACGACACAGAATACATCACTATGCCAGCATACAAATTCATGATGTACTCGTACGTTAACTACTGTAATTCCAGTTGCCTTTCCTTAAGGAGGGATTAGCATAGCCAGAAAAGCTGCACTGAAGGACAGCAGGAATGACCAGAAACGTGGAACACTACCCGTCTGAAGAAATACTAAGACTACAATTCTTCAGTTTAGGAAGGAAAGAGTGTCAGCTGAAAAATGTATGGAAGCAAATGCCTGACTTTTGAAACCATGAAAAGTAAAACTACTGGGAAATGAGTTTTTACAATACAGACTCTAGGAGACACTGAAATCACCAGGCAGTAGGTTTTAAACAAAAGGAAGTTCCTTTTCCACCTAGTCAAACTGCAGGACTCGTTGCTGCAGGATGTTGCAGAGGCCAAAAGTACAAATGGCTTTTAAAACAAGATTACATAAATTACTGGCAAGTATGTCCATTCATCTGTGTGTATTACGAGCAGTGGTCCAGACGCAACCTCTGGCTCAGAGCGTTCCTGAATTGCCAGAAGATGGATGGTATATAAGAGCATCAGTCTATATAGATTTTGAAGCTTCATATATGTACCACTTATTGATTATTTACAAGTACATAATGGTATGAATACAGATAACAAACCCTTGTGTGAAACAGAGACATCCAATAAGGAAGAACTCCCATGTAGCAACCATGAGAAAGCAACTTGCTACAATCTGAAACTTATTAGCCAGAGTGCAAAAATGGTGTTAGTTTTGAGCAGAGTGGGTCATCAGCATTTGAACAGTTACAATGGCTGGTTTATACTTTGTTTCACTGCATTTTTGACTTTTTTTTTTTTTTTTTTTTTTTACAGTAAGACTGGATACTCTTCAAAAACACATAGCTTTAACCTACAATTCAGGGATGGTCTAGCATCTAGTTCATGCAGAAGGTCACTTCAGATGAGCACAACTCCATCTGGCTTCAATTTGTTACTAGATATAGGGCACGGATGGTCAAACTGGCATCTCCCGAGAGGCATCCAGCCCTTATCTTTCAAACGCAGTCCTTGCAGAGGATAGCCCATCGACAGGGTGCCTGCAACTGCTGACTACCTGGCAGAGAGCAGCAACTGAGGCAACCCTAGTCCTCTGCACCCCTGCCAGGGGTAGCCCACCTCTCTCGGGACCTGCTCCTTCTCCCTTCTCCTCTCCCTCAACAGCAAAGGAACCCACCACCGTAGACCGAGGTCTCCAGGGGAGCGAGCACAGGCAGGAGGGAAGCGGGCAGGAGCAGCAAGTAGGTACAGGGAATACAGATGAAAGAAAAATGGCTGGAAGTTAAATGGGGGGTGCGGATTGTAACTTGAGAGCTGCAGGGGTTTGATTTATACAACAGTCTGACAAAATAAATGAGCCTGACTCTCACCTGTTCAATGGTTCCCTCCTCACACTTCTCTGAAACTGTTTTTAATGTTAAGTGGGTGGCATTTTTCTTAAGTAAAAAAAAACCTCCTGAAAATAATCTTGTCCAGATGTTTGTTACAAATTTGCTACATAAAGTAAAAATATGGGAAATATTAAAGTCAGGCACTTTTTGGTAGTTCATGGCTTTGAAACAGCACATTTCACTTTTCTGCCTGTCTAGCAAAGAAAGGGTAGCTATCCCTGGTGCACTATGCCCTCTCACTATAGAAGAGGTCTCAAAATCACACATAACTTCAAAATAGTTTTGGAGAGAAAGTATGAGCCCCCCTATAGATAAATAATTTATTTTAATTTCTTAAACTTTTGCTTAAATCAGTCTTGTGAAGTGTACACATGCTTTACATCAGCAAGCTACCCTAGGACAGGACTGCATAATGGACATATGCGCATGTGAACTCTAAAACAGGCAACATGGGAGAAAACAGTGAAGAGGCAGCAGCACAGACTGTAGTACAAGCGACCACCTGGATGACCAAAAGGGATCCAAACCAGGAATATTTGAAACTGTTACATTACTTACATATCCAACCACCATGTTCCTTTAAGAAGCAAAGGACTGCTAGTAGGAAGACAGACTTCTGGTCACTTCACTCAGAGATGCAATAAGCAGGACTTACTACTGACTGTGCCATTGCTGGAAAAAAGCTATTTTAACAGACTGCAAAAATTGGCTGGTTTTGCACCTCCTCCACTCCAAACTGCGGTATTTTTTTTTCCACAGGAGGGCTGAAGTTGGCAGGCACCTCCAGAGTTCATCTGGTCCAGCCCCCTGCTCAGAGCCGGGTCACCCACAGCAGGTTGGATGACCAGCAGTGGGGTTTCGAATGTCTCCAAGGATGGAGATTCCACAACCTGCTTCTCTGTTTGATCACCCTCACAGTGGAAAAAAACATTCCTTACGTTTAAATGGAATTTCTTGCATTTCAGCACGCCCACTGCCTGGTCTCTGGGCGCCGCTGAGAAGAGCCCGGCTCCCTCTTCTTCACCCCCCCCATCAGGTATCTGTACACACTGGTACGGTCCCCCTGCACCTTCTCCTCTCCAGCATAAACAGCCCCAGCTCTCTCAGCCTCTTCCCATATGACCTGAAAAAGCAAATCCACTATTACAAAGACAGCTACTGACTGGCTGATGCTGTGTCATATAGGGGCTAAAGGAGACACAAATAAGGTTAAGCCAAACAGAGGTATGATTAACCAACATCTATTTCACTGGGCATCATACAATATGCCAGCTGAAACTGAGTCAGTTTAAGATGCCCTTATCAACTGGCCACAGTTTCCTTTCTCACAGCAGCAAGGCTGCGTGCCAGCTGCCTGAACAACAATGCAGCAACCACTGGAGCTGGAAGGGTGCGATGCCTTCAGCCGAGCACAGACCACAGGCTGTTTGAATACAGCAGAAGCTGTTGAGGAGGCTTGGTGTCCACGGCAAGCGTTAGCTGCTTGAACAGATGCTTGACTGGGACACAGAGCAGCAACAAGAAAGATAGGTTATTAACCAACTATAAACTGGTTTGGAAGTCTTTCACGCGTGGCATCCCTGGACTATTTCACAGTGCAGAGAACTTAAACTTATGAGGATTTCTGCCTCAAAAATAGTACAGACCAAGTTTTCATTTATAGCAATTTAAATTCCACATTACCACAACAGTCAAGCTAGCCTACTGTAGCTTTTCAGTTTAATCTGACTAGTAACTTCAGGACTGTTCTAACTATATAGCTGCAGCCTTCTGAACTACACAAGCAGGAAGATAACAGACTGCCACACCAGAAGGTCAGCAAGCCACAGCAAAAGTATGCCCAGCAGAGAAACCTACAGCCTCTGCCATTTCAAGCTATTAACAGAACAAAGTGATGTGAATTGACAATACAAGCTCCTCCTGTAAATAGATTTAAAATATCTTCATATTAAAAAAAAACCAAAACCAAACCAAGCAAATACATATAAGCCCCTCAAGCCTTCAGCCAGTTTATTGCATTTTAAAACTTCTTACAGTCACCTGACAACCAATGCAACAGTTCCTCCATCCTGTTAGGGCCAAAAGGGAGAACAGGTTCCTGAAGTCCCTCACTGCACTCACCTTTCTATCATTTTCAACATAATGCTCGTTTTTGCTGAAACAAGGTGAGGCAGTCTCAGGCTCTGCTCTCACAGCAGCACACTGGGGCCACATAGCAGCATCTCCTCAAAGTTGTACATCATTTGTACAGTCCAGAATGCCTTCATGGTCAAACTATGTGCTCTGAGCTGGTCTGACCCTAAATTAATGTGTAAAATTAATCCCTGGGTATAAAATAGCCTTTTTCGTTTGGTGCCATTACTTACCATGCAGGTATGGCTTTCATTTCTTTGTGAGAGCACAGTGCACACAATGTATACGTAACCGCCCTACCTTCACACACAATGTCCATACCGACGTGCAGGCACACACATTTCTACCCGATTCCTGTTCACAACATATGCTAACGTTAAGTGCATATTAAGTTAAATACCAAAGAACAAGAAAGTCTTCAAGTGCAAGCAGCTGTTACGTGCATAAAAGCATTTCTCTATTTTTGACAGACACTGCCCTGGAACAGCAAGTGAATTCGTTTTCGACCTGAAGCTTACGACTGCCGCTTACCAGCTAATTCTAGCACAAGCCTGCACTGAAAATATGCTTGATCAGCTATTTTTAACCAACAATCTTCAGAAACTTACAAAAATTTAATCTTTACAAAAATTTAAATGAGCACCAAATGACTTTTTTAAAAGGCCACAAAGACCCATGCTAGTCCTCCTTTTGAAGGGTATAAGTAATAAGTCACAAATGTGGCAGACAAAAAGGGTATCATAAATGATGATTAGCTGCAAAGTCAAATAACTTTACTGTTCTGTTCACTGAAAATACTGCTTTCAAAATATTATTTCCTTAGTGCAGTGTAAAACATATGCCAATGATTAAAGATCTTGTATTGATATACTCCAAATAAGTTTGTTTCCAAGAAACACCTGCATAGTCCTTGGATTGTCCACAGTCATTCCCTTACTGTAAAGTAAAATACCGCAGCACAAGAGACAGGGAGCCCCACGAGTGTCCCACTGAAGAATTAACTAACCAACCCATTCACAACAGTCCCAAACTGAATTTTAAACTGAAAAAAAAAGTGCTGTCTTTGTACAAGAGCTCTCCAAGGAGCCTAAAGAAAACCAGTTTAGTTTCTTCTTGCCCATCTAGAAACTTTTGCTCTATACAGAGCATCCGGTTTCCCTTTTATAAAACAAGTTTGCTTTCTGCTGCAGCAGAAAGCCTTCATTTAAGTGACAAGGTGAAACATAGCTTACTAGCTACAAGTATACTGTGTACATACCTACAGGTACATACATACTAGCAGTCAGTACAGGACAACATGGTAGCAACTAGAAAGACAGCATTTTGCAAAATTCCCATAGCAACCTAGCCTGTTCCAAGCCAAAAGCTGTCAGATATAAACCAGGACGGACTAAACACCACAACTGAATTACGCAGATAAGTATCACAATAGAGAATAATATGCTGCCGATTTATTTGCAGGAAATAGCTGACAATCTATTCAGAAATTAAGCATCATCTAGAAAAAGGGAAAACATCTCTCAAACAGCCAAGTCAAGGTTACTGATACAACTAACACAGAGATTTGAGGAGAACTGCTGTTCAGACAGTCCTATGACTTGGCAGGACATCACTTCCAAGGAATTTCAGTCCAAGAGGCCACCGGCAAGGGAAGACAGCTCTTCTTCTCGAGCTGTACAGCTATGATGAGAAGCATCCTGCTTGATTTTTGGGCAGTATTGAATCAAGCCCATTCTGCGCAGGAGAGACAGCATAGCACATCAAAGCAGTAACATGGTCAGAAAATCACGGACACCACTGACAAGAAAAAAAATGAAATTAATTACCCACAGTGTACTGAAATCACTCATGTGCACAAACCACAAGGCTATGGGTTCCTAATCTCCAGAACAGCAAGAACTCAAAAACTAACTGCAGTTTCTCAGTCAAAAATGACTGGGAAAAAGCAAGCCGCAAACCAACCCAGAATTTCATAGAGCTATCCTAATGCACCAGGGAACAGCAAGGAAACAGGACAAGAAAAGTGAAATAGTACTGAAATTGCCCATTTCAGACAGAGCCCCTGAAGCAGAATGAGTGCTGGACCTTGCACAAGGGGATGTGGCCAAGCAGGGACCTTCCTTACCAGCAGCAGCCAGCAGCAAACAGTAGCAAGCTGCAGCACAGTGTTCATTGCAGAGGATGTCAGTCCAGCTCTGTCTTGCAACAGAGAAATCAAGAATGTCTTGGGGGGGGGTGGGCAGAGATGAGGGAAAAAAAAATCAGTTTTCATTTGGAGAAAATACTTTTTTCCCTGTGCATGTTAGATGGGATCACATCGTGGGTAGACCTGCAAAGCTTCTGTATCAAACTGTCACAAGGAAGATCCTTGGAGGACAGAAGAATGCATTTCTGATGGCAAGAATTGAGTCTCACACTGAACATGGAAGAACAAAGAAAAGAAAGGTTAAGAAAGAAAAAAAAAATACACAGCTAGCAAAGATTTCTTAAACCGTGTTCGAATTTTCATGGGCAAATTTTGGGATAATCAGTCCCTAAGTGTTAAACCAAGGCTGTAGTTTGGCAAACACTTTAAGCTGGCATAAATTTGCATTGCTGCTGAAAGAAAGTCTCACCATCTGCCAGTCCCCTGTGCCAGCACAAACATCCGAACATTGAACCAGGAGCACTTCTTTTGCCAGTTAATTTTTCAGATGGATCAGTTCCCCAAACCAGTTCACAGGATGGCCATGTAAATACTTGTGCTGGCAAAGAAGAGGGACTGCTTCTCTGGCAGCGCCAGCCACAAGCGTTCACTGAACTACAGCCTAAAACACAAGGGTATGGAGAAGTTCCTAGCAGTCACAGGCGGTGCTCCCCACCCTCAGACACGCTATATTCATACCACACTTCAAAATTACAATCACCACACAGTTGCCCCTCAGAAACTAGTATATCTTTGTAATTTTTTCTAGTAGGAGAACCTGCCGGAATCTCAGCAACGTTCATGTTTTCATTTTCACTGGCCATAAACAAGTGTCTTTTCTGGATGCTGTGCTTCTTGATCAAAAGATCATTTGCATTAGAGACAAGAGAGAGCCTTTTGATCATCTATTCATTTTGGGACCCAAAATGCTTGTACATGAGCACCAACAAATGAAACTGTACTCATCGCATGTCAGGGCTCTAGCCCAACAGGGATTTAAGAACTGTGGGCTGCTGAGTATCCATGAATCACTATACAACCCTTCACTAACCAGCACTCTCATCTAGAAGAAAAGACCATTGCCAACAAACACATCACTGTCAGGAAAAGAATCAGTAAGGATGAGCATCAGTCATATTCTGTATCAAGATCAAGCATCTCAAGTGATTATTGGGAGACAGAGAGACCTAGCCACACTTTCCCACAACTCGGTGACAAAGTCAAACCCATCCATTACAAACCAATTAAATCAGTAGGCTTTCTACCAAGAAATAAATTCAAGGTGTGATAGTGAAATAAATCCCCAGAATGATACAGAAGAATCTCTAATTGGGCATGCCACAAGCAAATTGAGGGGAAGCCCCCCACTTTACAGATGCTCCTCAGCCCGGATCCCCAGCCGCAGCTCTTGGGTCCTCTGATCAGAGCGGGAGTCACCCGAACTGCAGCAGAGCCCCACACCCGCCTCTGTGCTCACTTTCCTTCTACCGGCGTTTCACTACCATCATCACTTCCCAGTACCTGCTTGCTTGCTGAGTCCTTATTCTCTACCTCTGATTTTCCCCTGTCTTCTTATTGCCACGCACACTCATGGTTGTATTTTGCAGAATCAGATACAGTGCAAAGAACATCCAGGAATCTTGGTTGGGTCTTCTGTATGCTATTTTAAACAGCATCTGCAAAACTCAGATTTAACCTATCCTCCTCCCATGTTCCCCCTGCCCCCCCCCCAGTGCTACGCAGCTGCTGACAGCTTCAGGTCTATCAGCTGATTACTGCTCCTTCATTACATTTCTCTTTCCTTGGTAACATTAATCCAACATGTTTGTAGGAAAGCTGCAACATAAATAAACAGCCAGAGCAGAGAGCCTCTTCTTTCCAGCTTACAGAAAAGCTAACAGCAGGGTATGAGAAATCCACTCACTCTTAGAGGATTATTTTCTAAAGGAGCATTACTAACTTTGAAAGAAGCTAATTTAACAGGGCACAGTCAGACTAGTCCGAATCCGGAGCCCTCTAGGTCTTCAGAAAACTCCAGGATGCTCTAGTGCGCAGCATCATATTGAAAACTGATGAGCATCCAGGGAGTTATAAGCAGCAGTTAAAGTACTTACAATCAGGTCAATTTATTTTGAGACTGGAGGCGGGGAGAGTAAGAGATGAGCAATTCTGCTATTCAACAATTTCAAGAAAAAGCAGAAAAGCAGGCTTGCACAATGTGTAGCTAATAAAGCAAATTTTTAAGCCACTGACTGCTGAGAAGCAGCAGGTACCACTGGCCTACTGGTAGAAACAGGAGAGCATTAAAATGCAGCACTTTGAACTATAGGTCTTCTGACAGGTTACAAGGAGTGGGAATGAAGCAAAAACGAAAGGGATGTAACCAGGGACTGTGAAACTGCCTATTCAATCTCCTACTAATAAAAGGCCATGGGTAGGCTTAGGAGACGCATGGCACTGGGTGTGATGGGAGCAGAAGCAGGAACAGTTAATAGATCAGATGTCCGTTCATACAGCGATTATTAGGAATCCAGTCCACAACTGGGATGCCCCAATATTACTGCAATACCAGTAAAGGATGCAAACTTGAGCTTTATATAAAGTTTTAAATGATCAGCAGAGACCACAACAGGGGAAAGAGAAACCTAGCAAAGAAATGATAAAGCTGCCCCCTCCCTTAACCCCTTCTCAGCCTCTGTGTGGGCAAGGAGGAAAAAACCTTCTCACCTGGGTGAGATTCAAAAGGATTTCATTCCCTGACTTTGATGAGCAGGTTTATACCTCCACTGGCTAAGGCAGGACAGGCAGGAAACAGAAATATGTGCACATACAAGTGTGGCAACTGATAAGAGAAAAGAAAAGAAAAAAAGAGGATTAATATTTTGGGAAGAGATGGAAGAAGAAAAACCTAGAAAATAACAGGAAGTAGGAGAAAGACACTACAGCTCACGTATGCAAGTATGTGCCATCATCTGCTAGAGAAAAGAAGGAAGCAGACTCTGGAAAGAAAGAGACTAAGAGAACAAAAGCAAGGAATGCAGTAAGTCAGGACTTCTGAGATGAGTAAATAGTTAGCTGTTCTCTTATACCTGCTGCTGTAGTGTCCACACACCTGAGAGGTAGATGCCTAGTTGGCACCTACTGCTATATGGATAACTTTCAGGCTGGAGAGTAATCTACTGATGGTCAGGTCTAAGCAGAACCACATCAGTTTAAGTAGATCAGTTCTAGGTAGCCCAGTTAATCTAGAGAAAAACCCCAACAGAGGTTTTCAAATGTTAAATCTCAGGTTTCTACACCTAACGTTTTTCCTTATTTCATGTCCTTTACCTTAAGAGACTGGCCCTGATGAATGTAAATCAGTTTCAAACAGATTCCATTAAAACAACATAGCTTTCTCCCTGATACAGAGTTTTACAGGCTAAGAGATGCAGGGTATACATCTCAAGACCCATTTCTTTCCCCCTTTTCATGTACTGCTTTCTAGACACTTTGTAGAAGTGATGGCAAGTTCAACAACAATGCCAAGAGGCATGCACGTTAAGCCTTTGCTAAATTTGAAGTGATAATCCAGGCATCATGTCTTCCATTTTACCTACAGGTCTTTTTCCCCAACACCAAAAACAATTAGCCTTGATCAAGAGCATCATTAAAACCTTTGATCAATAATCCATTCAATTCTGTAGAAGTAGCCAGCTGCTAGTTAAAGCACAGAGAATAAAACTCTTAAGATTTTATAGGTATATTTAGTTAACAAAACATTTTTGAAGACTCAGTAATAGAAAGAGGGTAGGTATTCCAGCACACTGTGGAGCGGATTTATTTATGATTCATTCCCTCTAATAGGATATGCTTGTTTACAGAGCTTGAACTAGATCTGGTAAAGGTTAAAGATTCAATAAAAGCTCCTGTGACTCCTGTGACATAATGCCAACCCTTGCACAACATTTGAAAACAAAGCCAGTTTTCCAAGACGACACTGCAGTGAATCCAACAACAATATTTTCAGTAACTGGATGCAAGTGGTTTGGGTTTTTTTTGCTTGTTTTTCATTTAAAGGTCTAATAAAAAAAAATATTAAAGCTAGGCTTAAAAAAAACCACAAGACAACATACCTTTAGAACTGTTAATACAAAAATCATCTTCTCCTCAAAGCTACAACACTGCACAACGGATTTCTCACTAAATGGCTTTTTGAGGAAACACAAACTCCTAGACTTCACCACCCCAGATCTCCTCAGCACAGGTACATCCCTGACATTTATGAGCACAGTCCAATGCTAGCAGATCCCCTGTTGCATGAGGCGCTGTACCAAAGTGAAATCATTTAATACATGCCAACCCATCACCTTGTGCAGCTAGCACTGGTAGTGTTTTAGAGAGGGCAGGGGGATCCCCAAGGGCTGGCATTCTTTTGCTGGTTCAGATGCCAGGGAATTAAAAATCTCAGCAGTGACACTGCAAATTGGTTTATTTAGTACCTTCAGTAAAATGGTACGCTAAGTTCTCCACACACCAACTATGCAAACCACAGTATTGCAACATACGCACACAGGAGTAGTAAAATTATTCCGTAAGAGCTCAGTCAGCCAAGGTGTGCTACCCTTCCGTGCATTTTGGTCCTATTACTTGAAATGAAACCAGTGAGAATAAATACTACACGTGCATCGTTCCTTTTAAAAAGTCTGCTGTGAATGCAAACGCAATGTACCCATCAAGATTTGAACGCAGACTGTGTTTGACTAAATGAACTAAGCAGCTGTCACCACGCAAAGTGCACTGACAGAAGAGTTCCAGAGTAACCTGTTGCAGCTATTCAAGTATCTCCACTGCACACCCTTCTATACTGCCAAGAATAAAAAGTATACCGGGACTCTGGCAGCAACGCAATCAAACCTCGATTCAGAAACAGCAAGGGCAAGAAGTGAAGAAAAAATTACTTCAGATAACCAAGAGGCGTCTCTGTTTATATTACATCTTCCCTTTTGCCCTCTAAACAGCCAGGAGCCCCGAAGGGATGTATAGATGTCTCCACCGCGGGGTCTCCCCCCCCCCCCCTCCCCAACTCAACTTACTGTGGCATTAAGGGCAGAGGAAAGGTACAGATCTCCACGGACGCAAAAGAAGAGAACGGGAAAGTAACACCACTCCCATCCCTGCTGACTTTACAAACGAGCATTCCCAAACGCTGACAAACCCCGTGTTTCGACAGATCACGCTCTTCCACTGACTTGTCCATCTCTTCTCATCAATGGCTTCTGTTTCTTCAGCTTGGGCGAATCTGTGAGAGCGACTGACAGTTTTCATTCTGCTCTTGCTGAAACTTTAGGGAACTGAGCTTTCCTGCAGCACAACAAGCACTGACTTTTGTGGGCAGATAAGCAAGGGAAGGTGAGAGACAGAAAGTCATGCACTTCTGTACCACCAAGGAGTAAAGCACTGCACCTTCACTGACCTGCTCCCTGCATCTGTTCTGATCCCCCAAATACAGAGGAATTTCAGCAGTGACTGAAAACCCACAATCTTCATTGCTTTGCCGTTCCTCCACAAAAGCGTGCAGCGTGAAGAGATTTTCCCCTCTCTTTCACAACTAGCAAAAGTATCAACTACTTAGAAAAATAAGGAACAGTAGCCCAGGAATCGCATGCATGGTTCAGGATTACAATTCTGAAAGTCCTTTTCTAAAGCCCTGGCACGTATTATTTATGGAAGCATACCTCTGCGCATAAACACAGAAGCGGTATTCCTCTTTGCTGCATAAAGCTGAAACCCAGCAAAACCACTGATATTTTTAGAGTGCAAGTTTGAAGCACGGGGGCCTTGAAGAGATTTAGGAGTGTCTGAAAGATGAGTTGGGTTAGAAAAGTCCAAGCTAACAGGGACCTAGGAGGAATCTAGACCACGTTCCTGTTAAAAAGTTTTAGCACAGTACTGGTTCAACTAAAGGTACACAAAGACCGCATTTCAAAAAAAAAAAAAAAAAAAAGAAGAATTCCCCCTCACTTCTCTTTATCACGGGAGTTCCCCGTGCCCCAAACAAATCCAAGGCTGGTTTTTTTGCCTTACAGTTTCTCCCCTCCTCCCTCCCGCAGCTTCCTACCAGCTGAGATTCTGCAGCTGCAGCAACAACAGTCTGTCTGTGACAGTGCAACCACCGCGGCGGGATGGTGCCTACCAATTCACTAGCTTCCTTATGTTTTAATAGAGGTAGCACATTGTGAAGGGGCTTCCCCCCCCTCTTTTTTTTTTTTACTGAAAAGATACTGATGAATATTCATTACTAGTCCTTTATCAAGGGCGTGAATTTTATTTAAAGGACTGGAAGGGAATTGCAAATTAGGCTAATACAATGGGAGATTTTGACTCGGTTCTCTGGTCTCGAAATACAGCTAAAGAGTAAGGATTTGCAGAAAAGAGACTTGATGAGAGTAAAAAAAAAACAAAAAAAAAACAAACCCCCCCCCCTAAACCCCAACCTCTTCCCAAAGCCACCCTGCTCCTCACAGCTGTGAGTCTGCTGCCCGGGGTCTCCTCTCTGCATTTTTAAGTCTAACACTTGGCAGGCCGCATTCTGAGACAGGACTTACCAAAACCCGACCTATTCATGCGAGCCTGCAAAAAAGTTACGCACAGAATTCTTCATACTCTTCGGGAAGCCCCGTTCCGGGTAAGGTGCGCGCAGCCGTGGCTGCCGAGAAGGCATTACAGCCGGCGCCTAGCACACGCTACCCCCCCGCCTTCAGAAGCCAATGAGTATATTGCTTTCAGTTTTTTCGGGAGACCTCGGCAAAACTTGCATTTTAATAATTCATCGCCTAGCGGGTAAGCTTCCAAGTCAAGTTTTTAAGAAAACGCAGGGATATAAACGAGATAGGGGGAAAAAAAAACCAAAAGCTTTTTTTTTTTTCCCCTCCTCCCCCCTGCTCTGGAAAAGCAGAGGGACAAACCAACCCTTTCACACCTTCTGGGTCCAAAGCGACCCCCCCCCGGGGGCGCTGACCGCGGACAACACCCGCCCCCGAGGCTGCGGCCGACCCGGCCCCGGGGACGGGGCTGCGGGGAGGGAGCGGGGAGCGTGTGTGCGTGTGACAGACAGACCGACCGACCCAGACGGACGGACGGACGTGCGCACACGCACGCACACCCGCAGACAGGCGCACACGTGCGCGCACACACGCCCCTGCCCGGGCAAGCGCCGGCTCCGCCGCCCCCCCCGGCTGCAGGAGGAAGGGAAGGGGGGGAAGGGGAAAGGGGGGGGGGGGGTGTCAGCGGTCCCCGCACTCACTTTCGTCCTGCCGTTGATTTTGTAGTTGCCCAGCTTGCCGTTGCAGTGTCGGATGAGATCGTCCATGCTGTTCATGAGGAGCCGGATGGTCTGGCAGCCCGGCTCCTTGCCCTCCACCCAGGTGATCTTGTCGCCGCGGATGTCCTTGGAGGAGTCGCTCTTCTGGCTGACGAGCTGCCCGTCGGTGAAGCGGCCGGTGTGGTGGAGGGCCCGCACCTCCTGGGCCACCAGCCCGCCCAGCTCCTTGCCGAGGAAGTCGTCCACCACGCAGATGCCGTGCTTGTTCATGCAGGGCACGATGTACTCCAGCGCCAGCCGCTGCGGCACCAGCGACTTCGTCTGCCCGTTGGGGCGCAGCGCGGCCCCGCCGGGCCCCGCCTGCACGCCGCCCGGGTACAGGTTCGACTTGTCCCGGTACAGCAGCACCGCCTCCCCGGAGGGCGACGGGGACTGGGCCGGGGCCGGGGCCGCGGCCGCGGCC
>NW_010972598.1:6759838-6790812 GCF_000737465.1 Haliaeetus leucocephalus | reverse complement strand
CGGGGGCACCGAGGAGCAGGAGGGGAGCCGGGCTGACATGGAAGCCGGGCGCTGTGGCGCCGCGAGTGACAGGGAGGGTGGCGGCGGCACCCGGCCACAGCGGAGGGCCAGGTGTTGTCACTCCCGTAAGGCCCCAAAATATCCCCGCCGGATAGCTGGCAGAGGGGGATGCGCGCTGGCTCCCTCCTAAATAACCTGTGGCTTCTGTCCCACCTAGCCCGGCGGTAACAAAGGCCGGAGTCAGGCCGGTTAAAAAAGCAAAAAGCAGGAAGAAGGAGCAGGTGATGTGGCCTCTGAAAGGAGGAGAGGCCAGGAGCTGGGGCCAGCGCCGTGATCAACATGGCAAAGCCCCTGACAGGAAAAAGGAAGTTGGTTTGGCAGAGCCGCGCCGGTGGAAGGACGAAGGGCCCGGCGCAGTCACGTCGGCTGTCAGAAGCCACATGAGGACCGGGACTCCTCTGAGGTGATGCGTAAGCTCCGATCGATCCGGCTTAACCGTGGCTTTGCTTGCTTGTGGTAGATGTTAGGGAAGCGGAGTGTTTTCTACGATTTCCTGCGATACAGCCCAACATGGTGGTCGATGCCTCAGAGCCTCGTGGTAAGCCGGAGCAAGGACTCCTCCCGGGCTGGGGGATTCTCCTGCCCACCCCCCCCGGGAGAACCATTTGGTGAACAGGCAGCAAGTGTGTGCTCCCTGGGCTGGGCTGGTGAGAGGCAGCGCCTGCAGTTGGTGTGCACAGCCTCTTAAGTTAAGCGAATCCGTTCTACAGTCCACAAAGTGTCAAATACATGAGCCAATATACAGATCTGGAGGTAGAAGGGTGAAATGGATCCTCTGGTTGGTAACCCATAGGCTGCCGCAGACTTCTGTGTGATTTTGACAAGTCGGTTTTTCTTCACCACTGCAGAAGAGGAATAGTAATGCTTTTGCTCCTCGCAGGCTGTTGTGAAGCTTAAGGCTGTAATATACTTGTATTACAGTGAGACGGCTTTATGTACGCAATTAAAATGGTTTGTTTCTTATCATCTCTCTATATGGCACTGAATTCAGAATTAATTGACATAGCAATAGGACTTGGAGGAATGTTGGGCACTGCGTGTACTACGTGAAGGATGTAAAAAGAGAAACACAGTGTGCCAAGGCTACAGACGCCTGTGGTACATACACAGAAAATGAGGAGGAAAAACAGGGTGAATTATTAGAAAGACAGAAGGAATCCTGAGAGGACAAGGTCATGAAAGCCCAAAGGATGAGATTTCAAGGTGAGTGTGATCAGCGAGCTCCAAGGCTGAATTAAAAAAAAAAAAAAAATAAGCCAAATGAACTGGAAAAGCTGGGAACTAAAAACAGATAGAGTTGCAGATTAGTAATTTCTTTGTTCATTGCCCTTAAAGGGAGGAAAATACAGTGGCAGAGGCAGAAGGAAGTGGGTCAAAAACAAGTTTTAAATTCAGAACATAAAGTGGACAGATTTTAAATCTAGGTTTAATGAGAGTTGTTCTTTAACTACAGGTATATGAGGTATGTCGGAAATATTAGGCTAGGCATTCCTCTGGCTTGCTTTAAACTGAGATTAACGCAGCTGAATTCCTTGGGCTTGCAGCATTGTTAAACCGAGCTAAATGAGAAGAGAGTCAAGGTTGTTATTTTCAAAAACTTGAGAAATGCAAACAATGACGTTCTGCCAGAAAGAAACTGAAGAGTTAAAAACCTTTTGCATTTGTTGCATACTCCTTCAGCAAACATAATGGAGATGAAAGTCACAGACCCTAAACTCAATAGTCCAACTATGAAACAAATAAGAAAAAGACCAAGGTACAAATATGGTGCCTGGCTAAAACCTAATGATAGTTACTAATTAATGGGCTAATTTGGCTTCAAAAGTCTTTTGTTCTTTCCCACCTGTCTTTTGGGATGCAATTAAAGGTCTTGGTCTTGGTTTTTACATTTGGTAATGTCTTGACATACTCTTCCCCAGCATGGTCAACAGAAATACCAAGTTCAACAAAATCCACCTTCGGGTATGTGAAGCATTTGCCGTATTTTATGATTACAGCACTTCACCAGAGGCACAAAACAGTTTAATGAAGGTTGTTGTCCAGTGACAAAGCTGCAGAAAGAGTGGTGGTGGTGGTAAGGAAACTCTGGAAGACAATGAGTATTTATATTACAATAGTGTCTACAACATGCTAGAAATGTTTTCCAAGCATATAAAGACTCTATTCATTGCCAAAGAGCTTGTTCCTTAAAAGAGAGCGTAAGGACAAAGCACGATGAAAAGCCAGCATACGGTATACAAAGCAAAATGACCAACATGACGGTTGCCAAAACTGAGGGGGAAGGGACTTCCTCCTCTTTCTTTTCTGCTGGTTACTCTTCACTTGCTCCTTAATGTGGCATTTCCAAGATAGCTAATTTCTTCTCCGTGTCAGTGAATGTTGGAAAAGAACTTGACTGGTGACTAGGTAATGATGAGACATACTGCTTTGCAGAGAATGCAGATGAAAAGTCTTTTAATACCAGTCATGATGAGGATGCAAGGTCACAGTTTTTTGTCACCACTTAGATATGGATCGCATATGTTTATTAGAAATGCAAAAAAAAAAAAAAAAAGGGTTGGTCAATGAATAACTTCTCTGTTTTCATTAAGTAGTAATAATAGCTGCATTTATACCATGCTTTATATATTGAGTACTGCAGCAGTAAGGTTGTATAAGCAACCAAAAAGGAATCTTTGAAGCCCCGGGCGAGGGGGGGAATACAGAATAATAAGATTAGGGAATTTTAATTCACAGAACAAAATCAGCTTAGGAATAAAGTTTAAATAAAAAAGTAATCTCATCTTCAGATAGTTTCGCTGTGAACAGGAAAAAAGTCCCTGGAACTCCAGGCTAAGTTTTTCACTGCTGCCAGAAGGCCACTTGGAAGCTACACATGCTCCTGAGCTGGTAGCGCAAGGTGTCAGTCAGACACATGTGTGTCCACGATAGCGTCACGATTAAAATTCAGAACTTGGGGGCCTGTAGCATTTGCTCTCTTTCCCTCCACACCACTCCACTGTGTTATTCAGCCTGACTGCTCTTACTCCACTTAAACCACTATTCACTGATCTCAACAGTGGCATTTTTCAAGCTTGCTTTTCATACTAGCAAGTGAACTGTAACAGGTTTGCAGCTTTTCCAAATAAAACTAGAGTACTGTTTGTCTGAGTTGGATTCTCTGTTAAACTCACTTCCTTTCTAAACAGGACAAACTGTACAAAGTACATCCACAGGGCTGTGGAAGTACTCCTTTGTCGAATGCATGCTCTTGGCGTGGTTTATTCCTCTCCCCGATACCTCCCCTGCCCCCCTGTTTCTGCAGAGCGAGGAAAGGGTCACCCATTAGAGGTGATCAGGAAGGTGTGGGGTTATTGACTGGCTGTGCTAGCGCCGGACCATTACAGAGAAGCACACGACCGACTGCAGGGTCCCATCAAGTCACTCCGTGGCCAGCACAAGCTAAGGGGTCTCAGCAGTTTTCAGGATCCAGGCTTCAGCTCTCTGATAGACCAAGAGTTTGATATTCTCCTGTCACAGTATGAAGTGGCACACAGCCCTTGGGACAACGGAGGGTCGGGCTCAGAGCCCTGAAAATAAACCCTGGACCGCCTCCCATCCCGCTTAGTGCTTGTTGATGCCATCGTAGAGTTTCCCTAAAAGTTTCTGCTGAAATTAAAGTAACAGAATAATTTGGTTGTTTATCACTGAATAGCATAATGGTGTAATGTTTAAAGGAAAAACCTTGCATTATAATCTGAGATTATAAGGGTTGGGCTAAATTATAAGGAGAAGTATTCTCAATTACTTTGTGTAAACTTGTGTTTAATATTGTGTTTAATATTGCGGGATTCCTCCGGGCTCTTCAACTAAAATTGTTTTTGCTGTCCCTGAACCTGTCTGAAATGATATGCATTTGCTTCTCTGGGAATATAGCCTATTTTTATTATACCAAAAATATGGTTAGGGTTGATCCAGAGAGATTTATACATATTAAAATATTTGACTACTTTATTAATTTTTTCATATTTAAAGAAAGATTAATTACACTAGTGAAGAACAAGACAATGTCCTTTTTATTTTTTTTAAATGAAAATGCTGCTACCAGATGTCTCTATCTGTAAAGCTATGGAAATGCAGCTGAGCTTAGAAAATATTCAAGACTGACTCATTCCAGTTTTGTCCTCATTTTAAACTTTGTACCATGGAAAGTTCAAAAGCTTGTTCCACATTGTTTGTGAGGTTTCTCCAGAGGGAGTATTTCTGGCTTTGGTTAGAAAAAAACTCCCTGACTTGCTAAAGATTGACAATTATGTACATTTTTGGCCTCAACTTAAGCAAGCCAGCAGGCCCTCAGGGTGCTTAAAGTCCAGTTATGGACAGAAAGTTACTTTTAAAGAACATTTTTTAAACACTATTTGAAATCCATGCACTGATACAGCGATAAGAAGTTTGGGGGGGGGGGGAGAAAAAGAAAAAATTCCTGTTTTATCTGTATGTAGGTCAAATTTATCTGGACTGCTCCGGAAGCTTTTCTCTATTTTGGTGGAGACAAGTCTTCCCAGCGTGAGAACAAGGGACTCCAACGTAAAGAAAGTCTCTCCAGTGCTTCGTAGGGCCACAAGCAAAACATGACCTTTTCACTTTGAATCTGATATGTGCTTCCTGCCCCTGTGTCATCATGATTCAGCATCGTGACATGCTGAAAGATCATCAAGGTGGAAACAATGCCGAGCAGTGTTACGATGATGTGGCCTGCCATGATTATTTTGCACGTACCTGATTTATTGCACATCATATTTTCTCTTCCCTCGTCTTTCAGCTGCCAGGCACGTAGTTCTCTCTTCTGCCAGTGCCTGGTGTCGTATTTGGAAAAGAGAACAGGGATGCCCTGGGGTGTGGGCAAGAAGGACAGTTTGCTCTGTGCCCCTTGGTTTGGGAAGCTTGAGAGCGCCTCAGCTCATGCATTACAATATATCCTGCTATTTAATGAGTTACAGTCTCCGCTTTTTTTTTCCTGATTCCCTAGTAACTATTACCCAGAGCTCAAGGGAGGAACTCGAACTGTTCCTGATGCCATAAAGATGTATTTGTTAAAAGACTGGACATTTTATCTTTGGGTGAAGATGCAGTTTCTTTTCCCTTTCTCCAGCTGGCTAGCACAATTTCTGGTATCTCTAAATTCTGTTTCTTATTGAGGTAGTTGTACCAGTAAGAGAGATTCTAAGACAACAGCAAGCTTAAAACGTTTGCTGCAATGAAATAAGAAACCTGTCGCAGTAATTTAAGAGAGGAAGGAAAAGATAATAGGGAATTTTTGAGCTGATAAGACCGACTAGGTGTTATTCCTCAATAAGACTTAGGGGGTTGATTTTTTTTTTGACAAAGCAATTTCTCGAGAAGAATTGGGACAGGCTTCATTTTTGTTTGTTTGCCAAGTGAACAATGGTGTCCTCCCCCTTTTCTTGAACAATGGGGATACAATATTATAGCTCATGTTTTGTTAAACTATCAAGATAGCACATGTGTCCTGAAGAGCTCACCTTTGCCAGGGCTGGCTGCAGACACGCACACAAGCATTCTGAGCCTGAACCCTGAAGAGCTGTCGTGTTCCAGATGGACTCAGTACAGCTCAGCACCGTGTTCTCCTGCACTCCCCGTTCCCCCTTCTGCCAGGACAGCGCCGGTGTGTTCCCGTGCAGCCCTCTGATGCGTGTCAAGATGCAGTGTCCCGTTGCTCTCCTGCCATTGCCCCCCCTCAGTGTCTGCCCCATCCCCAGGGCTTGGTGATGCCTTTTCTTGCATTTCAATCCTTCCCGAAGACGCAGGCTTTTACTCTGTGCCCTTCTGTTTGCCATCAGCGCTCTTCTTGTGCCCTTCTGCAACGCTTCCTTCGGCTGTGGTACATTTAAGTCACGGTGTTGAGTTGCTGCCCACCAAAAGGGGTGGTTCTGCTCCCTCCAGCAGCATGCTCCTTAGCACCACGCTTGTCAAGCCCTTTGGTGAGTCAGTTCAAGAGAATAGTTTTCTGTTGGATTAACGAGTTGGATCGGCTTACCGAGTGGTTTGATGTGGTGCAAGAGAGGGTGTGGACCAGCAGGGCCAGGAGTCAGGGAGAGAAAAGCAGGACCACCCAAGTCAGAACGGTAAGCTGACTCAGGCACGTCATGGAACTTCACCCTTATTTACTTCATATTATATAACTTGACCCATTTCTACTTTCTCTGAGACTGAGAGAGAAGCTTTTCCTTTTGAAACTTCTGAATTGAGAGAATCAGCAGATCCAAAATGCGGGATGTTCTATACCAAGACAGGATAATGGCTAGCATCAGCTGGTTCTGCTATCTGAGGATGCAGGGAGAGGTGTTTTAGGCTATTGATGCTGTGAAGAGCATGCCAGGGACTCACGATTTGTAAGGTTTTGTTTTTTTTTTTTCTTTTCAGGTTTTAGTAGTTGAAAGGTTCTGTCTGTTGATTAAAATACTTCTTGAGATTTTAGAACTGAACAAATGTGGTCTTAAAAATTGTGATATCGATGCACACTCATTCTGATGTTGTTCTGTGTCTTCTTGTTTCCTATGCTAAGAAGAACAACCCTTGTGCAAATACTCTTAGTCTAATGCCGGAGTAAGGTATTTCAGCATGTTTTAAAGCTCTTCCCAAGCAACTTATACCAATGACAGATATTTACTAAACCAGGAATGCTAGTAGTGGATATATAGTAATTTTAATTTCTATATTAATATGAAAAATTGTTTTCTTCCCCCTGCATGATCTAAAGTGACACCATTCATTTTATTTCTTTCAATGGACATTCAGATGGCACAATGCTGTTAATGGATCCAGTAAAACATAATGCCAGAATTGTATGCTGGAGAGCTTTTACAAAGCAGTACCTAAATATTAGGTCCCGGAAAATTAAACTTATGAGGAGTTTGTGCAAGCACACAGCTGAATATGAATTATTAACATCTTTGGTTTGTTCTTGGAGTGATAGTACATGCTACAGAGCTGTAATTAGGGCTGGGTTGTATCTGAGTCTTGCTATCGTGCTGCGTCAGTTTGTCACTGTTAGAATTGCTACCCCTGAACCTGTTCCTTGCTCACCCAGCTAGCTAATTAGTGACCTAGAGATAAGGTGGCGTTTATTGGTACTAGAAGAAATGGCCTTTCATTTTTATGCAGAAGCAAAAAACAGGTCAGCAAGCAATTTACACATTCTTCATCCACCCACAGTGCAGTGGAAGATGATAATGCTTATCTTGTCAGGAGACGGATTTCACTTTTTTTTCCTTACTGTTTCATTAGGCTTACATTTTCTCCCTGGCAATATTCTCTCTTTTTTTCGTTGTTGTCAGTTGAGGTTTTTTTGTTGTTGATTGGTTGGTTTTGGGGGGAGGTTAACCTCAGACTGTGTCTAATGCTAGGGCCATGTTCAGGAGTTTTCATTAAAAAACAGATTCCTAAAAGGGTTCCTCAGATTACAGTTTCCTCACTGTGTGATATAGATAGAGTCTGAACTGGAGGGGATAGGCAGAGAATAGATAAAGACTCAATCCTCACCTATTTACCAAATGTTGTTGAAATTTGGGTGGGAGGCAACGCTCCTCCCATATGCAAACATATCCTCCAATAAAAGCCATGTGCTGTGGGCAAAAGTAGTTAAGGGCTTGCTGCTTTTTTTTTTTAAATAAACAGCAACTTATCAATGTGAGAGGCCAAATAGCTCATATACACACAAAGGCTCGTGTGTTTGTGGATATGCCTACTCTGCGTACCCAGCCTGGCTCCTGCCTTATTTTAGCTAAGGTGACCATTTCTCCCCTATTTTAAGAAATATTCCGTATTTCATTTGTGACATGAGGAAAAGAAATGCTGAATCATATCTTTGTGGAGCAACACTCAGCAGTGCATTTGTTAATGGAACCGTATTTTCGATTTAAAAATATCGGCCTCAAGAGACTGAATCTTTTCAGAAAAAACTACAGCGCGAAGCTAAACACAGTTCTCCCTCTCTGTTATCTTAAGATAGCACTGAATTGCAGACCCAGGATAAAAATCAATTGAGAATGTGGGTTCATGTCAGAGAATCTGCCCCACGCCTCCGATTCTGCATTTGTAATCCAGATATGGACGAGACATGTCAGGAAGAAAGCTTCAGAGGTTCATAAATGCCAATGTATAACCCCAAATGCTTGCCTAGTGCACTATATATTTTACTGCAAAGGTTTAGCGAATGCTACATGCAGGGCAAAGCTATGAAGCAAGGTAGCGAGCTCATTTTCCTTTGTAAGCCTTCAGAGCAGCTCGATGGGAGCCCTTCCAGAAAGCTCTCTGGAAATTTTCATCTAGCCTCAGCGCTCTATAAATAGAGGAGGTCTTCATCCCCGAGGAGGTTTTGCAATGCCGTTCTGCAGGGGAGTGCCGAACTGCAAGGAAGGCAGCAGCAGGAGAGTTACGGAGCAGCATGGTGGGACCGGGAAGGGGACCGGGATCTCCTTGAATGCGAGATGAGGTCTGCGGACAGGTCGAGAGGAGGCTAATTAAGATGGAAGGCTCTTCCCCAAAACGGGTGTGCAGGGAGAAATTCCTTTAGATCCTACACAGAAAGTACTGCCAGCAGAGTGGAAAATGCAGCCACGGTGACCGTCAGCTGCAAATGACAAAGAAAGATACCTGATATTCCCTCAATCAGTCAAGAAACACTCCTGAAGAGGAGATCTTTTGCTCTCTGGAACAAACGGGAAAATGCTTTCGCTGGGATCAGTGAAAACAGCAATAAATGCCATAAGAATTACTGTAGTTTACCACGTAGAAGTTTTTTAATTGCTCTGATGGACTGTCATGAGTGAGATAATATGTGACAGAGTAATCACAAACATAACTCTGGAGTAAGACCCAAGAGCAAAACACTTGGAACTTTGTTTCTAAAAAATATGTAAATATAGAAGAAAATCAGCTGATTGCTACAGAAGCTAGAAAAATCTGTCCTAACACTCTCCATTTTCATTAACGTAGGTCCCTTGATTGTGAGAGCAGATTAAAAAGTGTTGTCTTCCAAAATTTAGCTACAGTGTATTTTCCAAGATTTATCTAGAGTTTAAATGTGGGGCAAAAATTTTGCTGGGGTCAAGCTTCATGTATTTTTTTCAAAATAAATAACTTTAAAAATGCAATTGAAAAAGAAAAATTTCACTTTGACTTCTGATAGCTCAGCCTCTGGCAATATCAAAATCTCGGTTACTATACATTTGAAAGAGGAATACTCCATTACCTGTTTGATTATTTTAGGGGAAAAATCTGAAAATATAAAAAAGAGGCTTAATTCTGACTGAGCACAGTAATTTGGAGCCAACAAAGCTAATTTGGGTGACAACATTCTGTCTACAGAAGAATGAAAAATGAAAGCATTTTCCTGCTCACAGACTGCATATTGAACACAGTGGGCTATAGATAAGTTACTATTTGATCTCAAAGACCTTTGATATGCAATCCTGAAATGTTTTTCTTCCTGCCAGCAGAGTTTCAGAGTTAAGAGAGATCTTTATTTTGTTGATATAAAAATAATATGGAAATGATAATATAGGAACACTGAGCCATTGCCCTACAAGATTATCATCATCCCTCTGCCTTCCTGAAAGTGTCATCCAGATACAATTTCTTTAAAGGTGAGGGAGATGTGCTTTCCGTGCCAGAACAGTACTTACTTCTTTCAGCATGCTAAGGTTTTATGGTCGAGTTTTAAAATCAGAACAATCTGATCTTAGATGGGCTAGAATGTATGATACAATGTGCTAATTATAAGGTAAATTACAAGGAAAAAAAAACCCAACCCAAAACTAATGTCAAATTACTTGGTCATACATATGGCTTTCAAGTATGCCGTGACAAAACATGTACAAATGGGAAGGGATTTCAAACAGTAGTACGCATTAGCTCCCAAACACTTCCCTTTGCTTTTTAATTCCAGTGAGTAAAATCATCCTAGCCTATCCTAGCCTGCTTCAACTGAATTGTCTACTGCAATCTCAAAGGCCAGAGTGGAAGGAGTTTTTTCATGTAAACAAATCTGTTTACACACACGAGGGAAGAGTAGTCACTCCACTGTTGGTGTAATCCCTCTGAGCAGCTTCACAGAAACCTGAAGGCTGTACTCTTGAAGTGTACACGTAGCTGAGATGTGTACAGTGGTTTTCAGAATATTTTGTTAATATTTTGCTAAGTACTGAAATACGTTGTTCATCGATTGGTTTGGCTGCACGCTGTGTTCGTGTGAGAGTGCCTGAGAAGGAAGGGGGAGGCCAGAACCTGTTTCCAAGTGGTTTATTGACTATTAAACTCTTATAGCCAGATAAAAGCAGCAGCAAATAACCTGATCCATGTGTTACAACAGTGCACAGTCTCACCTTCTCCCTCCCTGCATCGTATTTCCTATCTAGGTCACTGTGCAGTGCGAGGCTGTTGGTTTACCAGATAATGTTTCCACACGTTGACCTAGACGCGGTGATGACAGGCACGTTTTCAGGCTGTTTATGCAAACCACCAGTGTCCCGAGCCTGCTCCTGGCACGTATTTTACCTTCCTCCTTGCCGGTTTGGTGCCTGGTATGGCTTGCCCAGCCTTATGGACAGAATTGGCTCTACTGACATCTAAACAGCTTTGTAGATAAAGCCATCTTGCCGTCAGCCTGTCAAACATAAATTCCATCACTACCCTGCAACTGCTATGTAATTAAATGTTCTCCTGCTAGGCATACTCTGGTTTAACGAGTTTTATGAGTCATGGCAGCAAAGGGAAAGGAGAGTCCCCAAAAACAAGAATGGGCACAAACACCCCCTTGATAATCATCTTATTTAGAGAGAATAAGGTTCTCGCTTGTCCAGGGAAGTGAACGCCACGTCTCCTCGGATCCCTTCTCAGAGTATCTCACACTGATGCTCACTAAGGTACCCGGAGAAAGTGATTTTGCAGTTCTGAATTACATAAAACTTGGTAGTACAGATGCTTGCAAGGAAGTGGTTGGTTTTGAGCGTGCGGCATACTGGTTTGAGAGTGCTTGAGAAGGAAGGAAGAGGTGAGAACTTGCAAATTCTGTGCTCTCATAGGCTCAACCCCAACCCCATCTACACCACAGGACATGTATTACACGTATGAGGAGAGCATGTCCTTCTCCTTTGTGTTGCCAGGGCTTGGCAGTCAAGATCCCAGATTCTAAAGCAGCACCGAAACAATTTCTTCGCAGCTGCAAGCAACGAGGTGCACGACAATCACTGGTGCGAGAAGGCAGCTCAGCGGCACCGCTGTCTTCCCCTGCCGTGGCAGAGGAAGGCTCGCCGTGCATCGCCAGGACCGTCTGCACCCCCCTGCTTTCACAGCGGCAACGTGCACAGGGCAGCGTGGCTTTGCTTGCCCCCCCCCGGGCGGACCTATATGCTAGCTATAGATAACTGCCAAGGTGGGGAAAAGGCAGTCAAGGAGCCTGTGGGGATGAGGAAAGGAGTTCCTCTGACCAGACTCGCCCTCTCGGTGTAGCTCGCGCCAAACACAACGAGCCACGGAAAGCGAATGTCAGCTGCCTTAGCTTCTGGGTGCATGGGGCAAATCACCACAGAGGTGTATAAACCAATATTTAAACTCCAGGTCTGTCGGCTGAAGAGATTACCACTTGCCCAGCACTCAGGCACACCGTCCCCGTCCCCCCCCGCCCCCCCCAGCTTTCCTTGACCTATTTACTAGCAATGAAATAGATGCAGGCAGACCTTGCGTTTCAACTGCTTGAGCTAGCACGGCTCGCTTCGACTCCAGAGGGCCGAGGGAAGCACGTACGAGCAGTTTTGCTGACAAACCCATGAGGGTAGCTGTGGTTAGGGGGAGAACGGTGACCAGCCAGGGTGGGGTAGACCAGGGCATTAACCCTTCAACTACAGCTGGAAGAAGACTTGGGTCTGCAGACTGGTTGTGGCCATACGGCTGCATACAGGCTATGACTGCCCAAGCAAGAGGACTCCCCCGTCCTCTCCCCGTGCCACCCCAGGAGGTGCTGCAGCTGCCCCAACAGCCTGCCTGCTCCTCCCATGGCTGCCCTTGTCTCTCCCAGGACCGAGCACCGCGTCCTCAGCGCAGGGGCTGGCCACACCGCGCTGAGCTGGCTCGTGTCCAGCGCTTGCAGCAACACGCAGCAGGAATGACGGGGCTCTGTGCTGTCCCCCCAGACGGGACAAGGATCAGCTTCTGCTGCAGCCCCTCTGCTTACCTTGTCCTTTCACCTTAAGCTCTTCATCTATCTAGGTCCCCTTGCAAATGCCGAATTAAACCCTTAATACCCCTGAGCAGGGATGGAGGGTTAAATCAGATGAAAGATTAGAGTACCTGAGCAGGATATATGCTTAACTAAGGGTCCTGAGCCTAAAACTAAAGTCCCAAATGCCCCCAGGCAACTGGCTACACCCCTCGTGGTGCCAAGACTTGCTATAGGCAGCTGCCCGTGGGAGCTGCCCGTCCCTGTTCGTAGCCAGAGCTGCTGCTCTCTGGGCAGCTTGGCACCTGCCTGTTCCAGACCAGGACACCAGCCTCGTGTGGTGGGCATCCTAACCCAGCGGCAGAAGAAAGTGGCACATGAAATGCTTTGCAAAACCCTGCAAACCTGAGGCAGGTGCCTGACCTGCAGAAAGCAGTGGGATTCACGCACAGCCTGCTCCTCCAGCCACAGCCAGTTTCTTGCTTCTCCCCTTTTCAGTCCTTCAGGCAATTTTTGAGGTAGCCACCAAAGCACATGCTTGAGGTGCTGGCAGAAGAGCGAGGCCTGTGCAAGCAAGAAACATGGTCCGTACACGAGAAGCATGGGAGGTCTGGCATACAGCACCTTCAGTTTGTACATCCCAGGAAAAATGAAAAACCAGTAAATAAAACTGTCTGCTTGTTTTGGCTCAGGTGACTGGAGACTGAGACTAGGTAGTGTGAGTTAGTATAATTTAATTTCTATTTCTCTGTCTTTTATAAGCTGTGAAGCTCATGCTGATTTTCTGTCTCTCATATGACTTTCTCGATCTTCACAGGCTTCAGTTCTGATTTCTTTTTAAACCTTGATATATCCATGCTATTTTTAGTCTTGCAGAGTATTTTTGGATAATATCTACAAGATACAGTCTTTTTTAGCCAGCCTCACAGCCAAAACTGTGCCAGACTCTCCTTCTCTTATACCCTGATTGCCGCAACGTCCTTTCTCTGGTTGTGAGACGCATACATGTTTGCCCTGCCGATATTTATTCACAGGACTGCTGCAAAAGTTGTTCTCTTCGCTTGCCGTTTTGTCACCCCTTTCCACTGACACCCTTATCTCGGTAGGAGAAGTACTCAACCCAATTTCTACAAGCCCGTTTATATTGTTGCTGACGGTATGACCCTATCCATGCAGATGGACTTATTTGCACATGCACAGCGGGTGGAGCAGATTTTGCTGCGCCCCAGGTTGCTGCAAGAAGGAGCTCAGCCGGAGGCACCCTGCTGCTGCGATACCCCCGGGGCACCGCACACCCCTCGGGGCTCGCTCCAAATGAGCTGCAGGCGGCTATTTGTTTCCAGCACCACCTTTCCTGGTGTCCCAAGGCCCCATCCCTGTTGCATCAAGGATATGCACCACTCCCGTGATGGGCAAGAGCGAGGAGGCCTGGGGACAGATGGCTGCAGGGGGCCAGAATAGCCCTGCCACCCCCAGAGCAAATTCCTCCCAGCCCCGCAGCCTAATTGCTGTGAGCTCCAAGTTGCCTCAAGAAACACTTTGTCAAAGGGAGGCTCTAGGCCAAACGACGCGATTTCTGTTAGTATTGTCCACGATGGGCCACTCAGAAGCAATCTGCACGTTCGAGTAGCTCAGAGCCCCTTCTTGCCCCACAGATCGCCTGCTAGGACCCTACATAGACTCTTTCTCCTTCACCAGCTCTCCTGCCTCTGCTGAGATGTTGTGCAAGTTATCTGGGGGCTTATTTTAAGGAACGGTACAGCACTGATCTGCAGTTTTTCTAAGGTACATGCTATACATATGGAAATACTGTGAAGCTGCTCTCAACGAGCACAGATTGAATTTCCCCTAATTTTAAACCATCACACACAGCTGCTTGCCTTTGCTCTCAAAGCCTTCCAAGCCTATCTCCATTCTCCCTGTGACAAAATAGAAGGTGAAATCCCACCTTCAAAGAGATGCCCCATACTGCCCCATACTTAGATTTTATCCCTGCAACTTTGTGCTCTCTATCGTGCTGCCTTTCCCTTTCAGGAGATGCTCCCAGTGAACATCTGCTTCCCAAAAGCTCCCTTAGACCCATCCACAGCCAAACTGGCAATGGCAAGGCGGCTGGTGTGCGACTGCCCCTTGGGCTGGCCAGGCAGTGATACCACAGTGCTACTGCATTTCTAAATGGGTATGACGCTAAGTGGTATCCCATACAGAATACTGCTCAATTTCTCTGCATGCTGCAAAAAAGAGTAACTCCGGTCTTAGAAATTAAAATAGATACATATAGGCTCTGGGTTCATGAAGACAGTTATACAGAGGGCTTAGGAAAGAAAGATCAGAAGCCTGATAGAAATAATGAAAGAAAATATTCCAGATCTTTTTGTGAATTCTGTTCTCTTATTGTCACACAGAATTTGTCCTGCAGGCTAATCTAGGGCATCAGTCTACTTTATTTTAAGATAGTAGTTTCTTTCTTCCCCAAACCATATTCTAATGTTAGTATTTTACAAAATATAAAAGTTTAGAAATTTTAGCTCGTCTGTGCTACAAAATGGTACTGTTGTAACAATGCAGCAGTAATCATCCCCACCTATTCTGGAGACAGCATAAAGATATTTTATAATAGAATAGCAATTCCCAAATAAGAACTGGAAGAAATTTAGCGGTATAAGTCACCTCTCTATCATCCAAAGTAGGGCTTTTGCCAGTATAAACTAGTTCGGTTACAAAACATCACAGTTCTTACTGCAATTATTATACTAGGAAAACTAGTAGATCCAGACTGCCTACAAAAACATGACTGCAGCAGCCACCAACATCCTGAGGACTTGTTAAGCCAAAGCCAGTCCAGTTGTAACTCTTGATTTCATTGAAAGTTATTCCAAGAATGACTTTGTCCCACTGGACTGGATTCCCTTTCATAACAAGAGTGTAAAGTGCACTTCTAGTAAAATCACATATTCCAGGAAACATGTAAAAAGTAAATTTATTTTTTTTTATGGTTGAGGGAAGGACTGTGGGGTGAAAATGAGTCATTTCTGTATTGCTGCAGGAATTCTGCCACTTCAGTAAGTATCCAACCTCCCACCAGTGTGCTGCCCTCCTTATTTTGCAGGCTCATGAGATCTTTGCAGCTCCAAGTGGCCTCTTTTTCCCCCTAGATAGTGCATAGACCTCACAGTCAACACACCAGTTAACCAGAACTTTTTTTTTTTTAGCTTGATAAATATATCTACGTTGAAGGTATTGCGTGGTGCCTGTGAATCCAAGCGGGGCCAAGGTGCGGGCTAGACAGCGAGCAGCCCAGGGCTGAGGCAGCCGCATGCCAGGCAGGAGGAACTTGTTCCCTCCCAGCACGTAAGCAGTGGAAACTTACAGCATGTAGGGCACAGCAGTGTTAATCCCTCTCGGCTACGCTACTGCCCAGCCCCACGCTTTGGTTTCCACCGGTGCTCAGGTGGCCTTGCGAGGGGCATGCCAGGTTACCTGCAAATGGACGGCGTGGGGACATCCTGGGCACCTGGTCCCACAGGCAGCCCGGGCTCTTCCCCACTTTGTGAGGCTTATCTGAACTCTCCTTCTGTCTGCTCTGCTGTGTTGTGGCTTTTTGAGGCCTGACAGAGAAATAAAAGCACCGTCTTCCTTTCGTCAGGAGAAACGGAGCTGCTTCTGGGCATTGAGGCAGCGAGACACAGGGAATGCTAACGTGAGTCGAGTTTGGCTCTCACCATTGGCAAAGTAAGCAGCTGGAATGGTGGTGGCTTTGCTACGTATTTTAGCTACAGCAGAGCTTGAGAAGCTGGAATGGGAAGGTACAAACTACTGTCCCTGCTCCCACCTCTGCTATTTCCCCCTTCTGCGATGATAGTAGGACAGCATACCCAACTGTCCAAGGTCTTCTGCCAGCTCCCTGTTCCAGCGTGGCCATTCCCATCTTCCTGTGAGTGATGTCAGCCAGTCCCAGTCCTGGCCTTTTATCCTTGGGGTGGCAAAAGTCAGCTTTGCTGGCTCAGCTGGGCAGCCCAGAGAAATGGCTTTGGCCAGACAGACCCAACCAGGTGCCCTGGAATGCAGCATTCCTTGGGTCCGCTCCACCAAGCACCAGGCATGGGCTTGCCATGTTTTAGTACCTTCGCTTACAATTAATGCCAACCCATTTTACTTCATATTGCAGCAGCCTAGGAAAGTGTGTACAGTCAGTGACTGGACCTCACCTAAGAGGATGGTAACATATTAAAACTCTTTTAATTTAGGCCTTTGCACTTGTCAATCAGATGTTTTGCATGCAGCTGAGTGGTGCTCAGACAGCATAGGCAGTATTGCCTACCTATGCAGTTTCACGTGGCTCTAGCTTTGACTGTCATTGCTCTTTCCTCTTAGGTTTGGGATGCTTTTTAGAGTTGTTGCTCCATTGCCAGGGTGTGTGCAGCTCCACAGGATCAACTGCGAGGAGAGCCTGCTTCACAGGCTGGCTTCTGGCTGGTGTTTCACACGTGGTCAGCTCGGACCTGACTTTGCATTGAACGTGACTCAGAGCGTGTCCCTCACCACACCGGGCACTGCGTAGGCACGTGCATCTGTGCAAAGCAGGTGCAAACCACTGCTGTTCATATGTGGAAATGGCCCTGCTCATATATCAGAGGCAGTGTCACCTGGTGTATTTTACCTTCATGGAGAATCACGCCTTGGGCTTCTTTTCACTCCTCTGCTTGGGTGAGGGGGAGTTTGTTTTAACACGTCAGGTTGCAAACTTCAGTGGGTTAGGAGTTGCTTCACATGCAGCCCAGCTGTTCTGTCTCAGCAGCAGCTGCCTGCAGGGGAAGGGGAGAGTGGGCAGTGAAGCACAGAGACCCTCCAGCTATAGGAGTCTACCTGTGTGAATGAGTTAAATGCCTTTGCCTGCTTCTGTAAAATACTGCAAGGTTTATGCATTTCAGTATCTGCCCTATGCACGTGTTACTCATTTGTTAAAAGCCTGCCGGTTATTCTCCTTCATCTGTTGCACCCAACTGCTGTTTATCCTAATTTGGCATTTGGAAAAATCTTGTCACCCAAATTACATTAGCAGAAGGTGAAAGTAAGCAAGGAGGAAACAAGGACAACTGCGTATATTCCACGTGGGTAGATTACTTGTTCTTTTCCTGTGCAACAACTGTGGATGTTTTTCTTACTTAAAAAAAAAAAAACCCAAACCAAACACCAACCAACCCCCAAACCTCTGGCTAACTACCAGCTTCAGCTACACCAGCCATACCCAGCTGCACGCACGTAGCTGCGTGATGCCCTCCCAGAGCAGTGCACATTCCAGTTACTTGGCTCTTTGGGATTAACTGTCCCTTTCAACAAGTTGGCCTCGACTACTGTTGCTGTTGATCATGCAACGCAAATCTTCCTGAGAAAGACTCTCAGGCTATTGATTACAAAAGATAGCCATTTTGACAACCATGACATAACAAAATCTAAATACTTGATGTTGCAGGCAGTTGTTGCCATAGATAGGAACTGTTTATTGATCACGGCCAGATATGAAAATACGCATCCTTTACACTAAGCAATGTTGAATATCTAGTGTAGCAAGATGAAAGTCATCATTTATGCCAGCTGGGTGAAAGAGCTCTACCAGAACGTGGGAGGATGTACGTTATCTAACATCCTACCTAACACGTAGCGGCTGAGAGCAACAAGCAGGAGGAGAATTACAACGCTTCTGCTTGTTGAACATCGTGCCTGAGAAGCAGAAGGTGTGGATTTACCCCCACCTCATTTTAGGTGTCTAAATGAAGCATCGATGTCAGGAGCACAGTCGTCCTGGGCGCTCCCTCAGAGAGACGCAGTTCAGATTTTAGGAGGAATAAATTGCTTTCTGCAGGCACCTCCCTCTCTCTTGACCACAGAAGATGAGCTACACTCCTCACCTGGGAGGAGTCCAGCTCCAGCGAGGGAGCAGGGTGGCAGAAACACTGCCTAAAGGGAAGATACTGGTAGTTGTTTGGGGCCACTCTTAAGGAAGGGAAGGGGAAATCCTAAATGATTGGCTCAGGATTCCGCTGCGGGAGGGTGACAGCCACAGCCAGCAGCAGTCAGCGTGCACAGCAGATCCTGTTATCTCCAGCCCAGAGGTGTGCTCGGGAGGAAGGTTGTGCTGGGACAGTCCCCATGAGATAAGAACCTCCTGTGATGCCAATCCCAAAGCTACGCTGATTTACACTAGGATGAAAATAGCCCTCGGAGGTTTTACACTAGTGAAAGGTCAGCCAGACTGGGACATCAGGGCCAATATATAAAGGAGTGGAAGAAATAGCAACTTTTCTCCCTGTGTGCTGGAGCTCTGCTCTAAAGATAGACTCCTGAACTATTTATTGGGACAATTGTGTGTCCCCTATGCCTAGGAACAGGTTTACCTCTGAATGCTGTCACCATTTGAATAGGTATTGGATGGTTTTGAGGAGCCCTGGGCTCAGGCCAGGATTGTACTGTGCTAACGGAGAATTTAAAATATAGCCCTGTCCCATATCCCCTGCCTTCCATGAGCTTGCTCACAGTATGTTCTCTGTTAACACTTTCTATGAAAACTGGCCAGATCCCCTTCTCAAATCCCACGGGACTTCTCGGTGCCAGCGGATCTTACATCCACGTGAGCGGCACAGACGGACAAGTCCAGTGCACCTCCTTGATGCCAACGCGTGCAAAGGAAAAGTCAGCTTTTACTTTCCCAGCACACGCTGCTTTCCCGGGGGGACACCCTGCAGGTACCCACTCCTTCCTCTGGCCACAGAAAGCTGCTGCCAGCAAGTAGGAGGGAGAGCAGAGATGGGAGAGCTTCAAGAGGATTTGGAAAAGTTCCAGTTATTGCAAGGCCAGTACCACGCTGAAGAAAAAAGGCGGGTGGTTCAGTAAACCTGGCATGGCCAGCAGTGCCAAGGTGACAAAGGGCATTTTCCTGGTGGTCATCCTCGAGGTTGGGGAGAGTGGGGGTGCAGCTGCATGTCAAAGCGGCGGAGAAGAAAGTGTGCATCACTATGAACACAGGTAGAAAGCCAGTCCCTGGGAGATGATCAATGGCTTTGGAGTCAGAGGTGCTCCAGATGTGTTGGTGCAATTGTCAGAGATCACAGTCCTATTGCCTGACCCACACTCTCTGCCCCTTCTTCAAGAACCAGGCTTTGGAGTTCATAAATACGAAAGAGCACTTCTGTGATGTGTTTTAGCACCTGGCCATCCACCACAGTCAACATACTGGTTTTAAAGTAGTCGGGTCCGGAAAAGATCATGTTAAACTTTTCAAAATACACATTTCTTTCCCCCAGCGAGAAAGGTGGCTGGTCCACTATGGACGCGTAGCCATAACATGGATAATCACCAGTAGCTGCGTGCCTTCCCTTCCTCCTCCTCTCCCCATGAGCCTGCGTCCACCTTCCTGGCAACCGCACTGGCACGTGTGTTTCGGCCGGACCTGGTTCTTGCTCTGGTAGGTCCCCACAGACACTTGCACTGCCACAGCCGAGAGCATGGCACGCTGCGGCCCCGGGGCAAAAAGCCGTGAAGTGGCAGGGGCAGAAACGCCGCACAGGGGCTCAGCAACCTGCTTGCCACAGAGCCTGCTTGTTCCCTGTTGCCGTGGTGGAGGAAGCACCTGGGCTGGAGAAATGAGCCATTGAACTACTGCCTAAGATCAAAATGAAGAGCACCTTTGGAAAACTGGCAAGTATTAAGCAATGCCCGGGGCAGCTGGAGAAATAGAAGAGGATTTTCTGTTTTGCACAGCACTGTGAGAAAAGGGAGCGACCTTCCTTGAGGGCTGGGAGACAGAGGTTCAAAGATTTGCCTCCCAGTCTGTGCAACCGGTGAGACACCCGCTTGTGTAAGACCAGACTCCAGGAACGCCTTCCCGGGACATCACCGGCAGCTGCTCTGAGGACAGGAGCAGGGACAGAGATGGGAATTGATCCCTTGGGGCACTGAGCCTGGCTCGGGTCGCTGCAGGCAGCCATGTGGTACAGGCTCTTTGGAAACTACATACACCTCATACCAAAAATCGGCAACATTTGCTGCTGTCTTCCTCTGTGGGAAGCCTCTTTGGTCATGCCTGTGGTAACTAGGAACTTTCCTCTAATTTCAGGACTCGGTCTGTCGATGGCCAGCTTGCACTCAGATATTTTTGGGTCAGATTGTCTGTCAAGTTGAATAGTTTGCCTTTTTCCCTCCTGTCTCCCCACGGTGTTTATAGAGAGAAATCGTAAGCTCTCTCATCCTTTGCTTTGCTGAAATTCTTCCCATGTCTTACAGGACAGGCTGTCCGTTCCCCATAATTTTCCTGGACATCTCTTCACAGCACCTGTTCCAGTTTGAGGGCTTTCTGAAAATAGAGCTAACTGGAATTGTATACAGTATTCCAGATAAAGTTTCTTCAGTGTCTTTTTTACAATGCTATTAGCATTATTTCCACCTCTTTTCCATCTGATTTTTACTACAGTGTTTGACTCTACTTGTATAATTTCATCTCTTGGGGATCTCTGCCTGCGATATCCATAACTTCTTGAGTACCAGCAACACCCTCCAGCTTTCTGCTGTTGACAGATTTCATCACACATTAGTCATATTTCACAACACTCCTGTTTTTTTAATATCTAAACTGTCGGTAGAAATATTGAAAGCCCTAAGACTGGTCTTTGTGGAACCCCCTCATTCCAGCATGGCACCTTTCCAATGTTTCTTATCTCCTTCCCTTCAGGCAGTTCCTCACCCCTTTACAATTTGCCGACTAACCTCCATCTTCTCCAGTTTGCCTTTTAATCACCTAAGTAGTGGCACTGAATCAAATGCTTTACTGAAGCCCAATAGGTGAGACCTACCATGCTTCCTCTGCCAAAGTGATTGAGTTATCATATCTAAGAAAGGTAATTGCTTAGTTTGGCATGATCCGGTTTTGAAAGAAACCATCTTGCATCTTATCCTGTTTCCCAGCGACTCATTACATGCAATTTGTAATTATTCATTCCTCTGAATTTGTTCTAAAGGTCTCAATATGCAGTTGGCAGATATCTGGTGAGGACAGGTTCCATACACTTTCTCATAAATCAGATACAGGATTTTTGTGTGACAGTTCTAAATAATATTCTATGCCTACTTGTGCTTTCATCAGCTTTTACCATGGTCTATTTTTAACTCTTTATTTATCAGTCAGGTGAGTGCTTGCTCCTGAAGGTGTAGGCAGATTCACTGATCTTATTCAGGACCTTCCGTATAGGCTTTATGTGTTTTCATGTATTTCATACTTTAGTTCTCAGGTTGTGCACTGCATGAATGCTTTATGCCTTCAGGCTCTACAGAGAACGGGTTGTAAAATTTGCAAAGAGTTGCTTGGCTGACTGTAGAATATAAAGTTAGTGTTTGAAAGGGGACAGCAAAACAGCCAGGGTAAATGCAGTGTTTCTCCTTGGAGTCACTCAGGTTCTCTGAAAGCTGCAGTGTTGCAGGAGCAACTCAATGTCAGGGGAGCGCAGGAATTTGTTTTCATCAGAGAGATGCTTTCCCTGCCAAGCTGGCAGCAGCTATAGCTGAAGCCTTAACAGGGAAGCACTTTCATAGTCCCTGTGCGCGGAGGGGAGCCCTCCACCAGTGACTGACTGACAGAATAGTGACCTTCACCTTCTGATCCCTTTCCACCTCTTTTCTGCCATCTTTCCCCCTCCCCCCCTTTCTATAGGGAACTCTTGTCATTTCAGAACTACGATAATGTTCTTTGCAGTGATCTTCACAAGCTCTCCAAACATCTCTTCTTTATTCTCTAGTTAGTTACCAAGACACTGGATGGCAGTGAACACGTCTGCCTGAGGATTTGCACATTGCAAGGGCAGAATTCACAAGGTGAGAAAAACAAGTATTGTGTAACACTCAGTTTTCCAGCACAGCAAAGATAAGGTTTCCTTCAATCCTCTAGCTGTTTCCCACAACCATTCTGAGGATCATCTCCACAGCCTGCTCTCAGTTATGGAAGATTCTGGAGGAAGTTCATTTCTAGCTTTCATCCTGGAACAAGCCTCCGTGGTTCATGGGCCTAACATCTAGTGAGCTTTCTACCAGTTAGCTGATCCACTGTGTTTCACCCACCACAGCGAGCGGGGGGGGGGGAAGATTCCCCAAGGTTAAGCATCTAACTTAACAACCTTAGTGGGGCAGAGCCCAAGATAAGAGTTAGAGGGGATGCTGATGGCCAGCCTAGTGATAGTGTTTGCACTTTTGCAAGTGATCCTGGTGTTGGAGGGTGTGTTCCCCAGTCATGTGAGGAAACAGCAAAGAAAATACTTATTTGCAAAGGTGAAGGGGAGGTCAGTGAGATGAGCATTGCAATTATTTGTTAGTATGGGGCCCCCCCATGTTCTCTCTATACAGGAGGATACAGGCACTGCTAAGCTGGGAAAAGATAGCTGTCGCCCTGTGGATTTAGAAATACACCAAAACACTGTCTGCCTTTTAAATTCTATTTCAAATTCCCTGCAAACAGGCTAAAAATTTCACTGCCATAGATATTTATGGGATGGTTAAGCCACAATAATTCATGTTTTGAAGGGTGCTGTCTGCTTGTACTTGAGATATTGCTGTCATATATTATATAGCCTAATCCACTTCTCACACTGCCAGGTACATAAGGCAGATGTCTGTCATCACCAACCAGTTCTATCCCAGACCAGTCCCTTGAAGATGTTCAAGTTGCTGACTTGCGATGCTGCTGCTTTAGTCATTATTGTGTTTCCTCGTCTTCCTCAGGGTCACCGTCTCTTCTTTCCTCTTCATGTTGAAACAGGGCTTGTTGAAGGACCCGGTTATCTGGCACTCTCAAAACACGGCCAAGGTCAATCTGTTTTCTCCACTGTACTGTTTGTACAGCTGTGGGTAATCACGCAGGCTCTGAAATCTCAGCATTCCTTTTGCTCTCTGGCTGCTTTATGATCACTGTCCCCCGCAGGCATCCGCACTGAAAGCACTTTGATTTCTGGGGAATAGACATGTTCTTCCAAGACTTTGACTTGTACAGGTGTATGTGTAATGTATTTTTAATAACGGTGGCTCAAAAGAGCTTACAGGGAAGCTTAGCATTGATGCTGATGACTTCCATATGGGATGTATTCTTGTCATGGAAACAAAGAAAAGATTCCACCCGTTTTGATATCATATTCTTAGAAGAGTGAATAGAGACGTGCGTGTCATGTATAGGTATCCTCAAAGGCCCCCTGCTCCAAGCTTAGTTTATGTTGGGTATTACCCTTACATAGACCATGGTAAAGTTAGAAACCATTAATAAAGGCATTTAACACTAAAAAGGCATTAGGAATAATGTTTCAGTTATTACAGTTTTCTAAATGATTATTGATTCTCTGGGATTTGTTGATATAAATAGATTTTCCTGGGGGACAGGAAAATAAAAACTTCATGCTGACTTTTTAAAGGCGAGGTTATAAATGCATATCAAACCTTTATTAGTTTGCTCTCTGGGATCTTTGCACTGTGACAGAACTACAAAATGTTCAGTCCATAATGAGCAGAGTTTTATTATGATTTCAGTTTTCCCAATCAGAGCTGATCACACAGCACAGCAGTCAGGGAGAGCCGGGCCAGAATTTTGGAGACACCTGATCAAGTAACAGACTATGACCAGGTCACAGCATTGGCATATGTACAGTAGCTTCAGCGAGGAGGTTTTCAGTCTTACCGTCCTCAGCATCTTCAAGGTCATCACACAAAATTACATTCTTAGACTAATAGATCTTCACAAAGTCTTCTCCAGCTCATTTTCAGTGGACAAAGGTCTGTAGCACTACTGTACTTCATCTACTTGTCTTTAACTCTTTGTTTAGATACAGCTTTGTATAGGAGCGGCATCAAAACCCTCCCCTGAGGCCCAACATAAACCTGGCTTCTGTGCCTGGACCAACACATCTTTATCTTTCTGCAGAGTATGAGAAGACTCTTGAGCCCCCAGTAGCACAGAGGTAGCGGGTAAAGTCTGTTAGTGTGATGCCAAGACATTGTTCCTAGAGCACCTGGGTACAAAAAGGCAGAACTAACTCTGTATTAGCATTTAAACAACATGAAACCTGGTCAGTACTGGTCACTGTGACCTTGTGGAGCAGAAGAAACTTGGATGAAAGTAGCAGCTAGGTGTGGGAAGGTATAAGGCTATGTGGGAAGGTAGATGGAAGACCACCAACACACTTTGAAGCAAAGGCTTCTTCAACACAAATCTGTAACCGGTACTCCCTGCTCCTGACCCCTTGTAATATGGTTAGCATAACTAATGCCATTTTATAAGGCAGATGGTCATTCTCTGTGACCAAGCTGGTTGTGTACCAGTTCCCTTTCCCCTTCTCATCAGGCCTGGAAGGTTCTGCGCACCAGGCAGATTTCTTCTCCCTGTCCTCATCAGCCTCCATGTTCCTGGACACCGGGCTGACTACTCCCCTCCTTACCAGCCTTGAAGGTCCCAGGCACCCGGCCAACCAGGTTGTGATGACCCCATCAGAGAACAGGGAAGCGTAGCAGCACACAGAGCACTGTCTGTAAAATCAAGCAGTTACAAGTCCTGAGGGGCACTTGGACCACAACTGCTGCTGGACAGCAAAACCCATGATCACCCAGTGGTCAGGGATGCCTCCACCATCTGCTTCCTCCAAGGACTAAGTGACTCGTATTCTTTTACATGTTTCGAGTCTATATTATGATTGTTATACTGATAGTGCAAGCCAAGTATCAAGATTTGACCTGATCTGCAGAGGGTCCAGGTGATGAGGAACCATAAGCTAACCTGTGCTACAAATGTGCTATGCTGCTTATAAAATTGTGGTACTCTGATTCTGATTATAAAAGTCTTGTGCTATTCTGGTCATAAAATTGTATGCTATGGCGATCATAAAATTCTGTTAAAAAAATACAGCTTTAATTTTAACTACAACTTAGTGGCGTCATCATTCTGCCCAGAATCCCTGTAGTGTTGGGTGACAAAACCCTTTTCACATAAAATCTCTCCTGGGCCAGCTGGGAATAAATCATCTAGAAGAAGTCCCATACAAATATCTGGTGCAGGTATAGGTATTTTTGCAGCAAGGGAACCAGATTTACTCTGGTGTAAATATAACAAATAACTCATTTTCCAATCTAATAAAAAGCAACAGACGGCTCTTCAGCTCTGTGTTGTGGAAGGGGTCTACTGAGTGGAGTGGTCAACCACAGAGAAAACAGAATCTGACCAAGTCAGAGAAGGTCCCTGAGACCAGCAGTACCAGCAGAGTGCATGCTCAGGGGGGCACTTGTTAATCTCCATTTTTTTCCCATAATCACCATAGCCTCTATGCATGCACCAGCTGCTAATGTTAGTGTTACAGAAGCCAGAGGGTTTTGCACTGAATTGTGTAGGAGGGATGGGTATTTAGTTTGTTTCTTTATTCTGCAGAACAAGGGAAGCTTCTTGTTGGGGTTTGGAGTCTGTCACTGGGAGTGGTTAGTATGAGGCGTGCACGATAGCTTATGGGAAGAAGGTTCCCCTAACCTGTCATTTCTTGTGTGGGTGTGTTTTGCCCTGCAGCAACCTTAACTGCTTTTTAACAGAACTTTTTGGTGGGAATTGTTAGGAAAGTGTTTCTCTAACTACTTGAGCCTTGCTGTATTTTTTTGGCCCTACCTATACCGCAGCATAAAATATTCCGTACATTGGGAATTCTCAAGACCTGATAGTCATCTCAATGGCACCCAATTTTAACAGAATTATTCCTGATTTACATTGGCATGAATGAGGGTTTTCCATATATAATGTAATATTTTGCCTCTCTCACATGTAGACACCAACACCATTCTCAGACTCCTTAGAGAAGGTTAACTGCACATGAATCAGATGATAAACTCTTTTGCTAAGAGCCATTACCTTCAAACTGCAACACTGAAGAGGACCAAGAGGGCAAAGGAGAATATGTATTTGGTATTGCTTATCCAGGGGGGACTGAGGACCATAGGTACTGAAGAGCATCTGAGACTCCTCAAGGTTGGTAGGGTTCAAATGAGAGACTTAGGTATGTATAAACAAAACCAAAGCAAAATCTGCTATTATGTGATCAGATTTACCATTTCTGATGAGAACTGCACCTTCAGGCTCCCTCACTTTTGTGACTCCCATAGCTGAAGGAAATGTTTTGGTTTTGCTTTGTTTGCAGCTCTTAACTCCACCAGCATCTTTTCCTAAACTACTACAAACTATAACATGAGCCCATACCTTTTCTTTGTCCTGCCACTATGGCAGAAAAGCCCAGCATTTCATTGAGTGGGCCAAACTGAAGCAGCTAGAAATATAAAGGATCATACCACTTCAGTTATAATTTGCAAGGGGCTCAGGCACAGAGAGGGGCATGGGAGAGATGAGGGAGAAAGGCTAGTCTCTGCACTTTGCTTCTGCTGCATTAAGGGTGTTGGTGTTGATGTAGATGCAGAATAAAGATATTCTCACCTTGAATTCCTCCAAAGCAATTCTTTCATGTGGTTGCCTCAGTAGAATGAAATCTTTATGAAATAGCCAGCACACCCACCCAGACATAAGCCAGGCACTAACTGTTCATGTTTAGAAACAAACTTTCCCCATGGGTACATTATTCATAGCCGGTCACTTGCCAGTTTTCCCTTGGAAGATGTAAACTAAACATTAGGGATGAAGGCAATGCACAGTTGGGTCTCTTTTTTTTCCCCAGCTGGATGTTGCAGCAAAACTGTAGGTTCTCTCTGTCCTCCTCTTTTCCACTCAATCATTTACAAGTTGGCTACATCGATGGTGCATTCCCAAAGTCTTCCTGCTGATCCACTCAAAGGCTGCACCATGGTGTATTAGCACTTGGGAGGATCCTGCCACTTCCAAGAGAAATCCCAAATTCAACCGGCTGAAAAACATTCGCAGCTTTCAAACATTATTCCAGGAAAAGAGGAAATCATCCTCCTTATCCATCCTGCCAAAAGACTATGGGCATCTCTGTTGCCTGAGAAACATAACAGGTTGTTGTTATAACAACTAGAGACCAGCTGACCTCCAGCTTCCTTTCGTCAACCAGCTGCAAAACTCCTCGGTCATGTAACAGTCTCAAATTGAACATCTGACCCCAGTTTATGCAATTCCCCTGTGACCGTTTCATAAGCTTTTTGTCACTTCACTTCACTCAATTGTTTGTTGAAAGCATTCACAGTTACATTGGCTAATGCGAACATTTCAGTATGACAGCCCTATGGTTAAGCCCTCCATCTCCAAGGCAACCTCACAACCTTGCTCTAAGAGTATGTCATGTCATGAGATAAAACAAAAATCAAAAGGATATGCGGAAATAATTCCAGCTCTAACTTCTAACTATCCATAGTGCTATTGCTTTATCAAAGGCTTCAGGAGACATTCCCAGGCTGGTTATTTAAATATGGGAGAGCATCACAAAGATAGTATTTGTCTCTAAAGCTACACCAGCCATACGGGTCCATGAAGAGTCCACTGTGAGCTCTGCCAGTAAACCCAGGGATCCTAAACAGTTTCCAAAGAGCTACACTGAAATGATTGCAGGCATAAAGATACGGTGATCTTATGTGTCTGCCAAATCGCTTGGGCCCTACCTCTGTACAACTCCACTACTTGAAGCTGCAGGTGTTGAAGCAGCTTCACTAGTGTGGTCCTTGAGTTGAACCTGCCACCACTCCTGTGTCTACCCTCACAGTGTTCAGCTGAGTCGATATTAAGACTTGGCCTTTTCCAGAGAAGGAAAGATTCATTCTCCACTCCCTTGAGCATCATTTCAAGGTGGTCTCTGCTGACAATACTGCAGTAGAGCAAAAGCCTCGCTGAAAAATATTCTGCAGGAGTGTTATTAAAGTAGGTCATTGCCCAAAGCAGCAGACTTCAGGCATATAATGAATGAAGAAGTTCCTACCTCCTGCAGTTGTTGTTTTCAGTTGGTTTGCCCACTCAGAAAGGCACAGATCATATCTGGTCCACCTACTCATGCTCTGTCCTAACAACCGTGAGTCTTAAAACCCACTTTTTTTTCCATATGAAAGCTGAGTTACTGACCTTGTCTTAGGATCTGGAGCACAGTCATATGCAACCCATATGCAACATCTCCGTGTGACCTTAGGTCTCTGAGAAAACCTCTTTGGTCTTTTGTTTGGGTTGTTAGTTTGTGTGGGTTTTTTGCTCTACCCTAAGTCCTTGCACCTCTTTTCTGTTACCATTTACTCCTTCAAAATGTTGCTATTCCTCCTTCACATTTGTGCAGTTGCAGGTGTCATTCTCTTCAGGCATAAAGGAAACATTACCAGAAGGGAAGAGGGAAAGGTTATACCTTTATCAGCTAGAAGAAAGGCAAAGATGCTGCAAATAACCTGTTGCCGACGAAGTTTAACACTGCCACATTTAAATGGATTGTCTCAGAGAAAACCCCCAGTTCTTATTCACGACAACATCTCAGGGAAGTCAAGCAAGCTGTTGAGTTACATCTGGGCACGTGCAAAGTGTCACTGAGTCCAACAGAAATCAGTGGAAGACCAAACCTCCACTCCCCACAACTGGCTGAAAATTCTCCACTGCTGGGAGCAGTTTTGTACATCTTCTAAAACAAAGGGCTGTGCTTAAATTTGTGCAGTGGTAACACTGATGCAAATCATTTCACCTTCTGATTTTGCTACATAGAAAGCTCCTGCGCAGCTGGTAGGGCAGCATACAAGCTGTTGCACAACTCAATATGCAGATCAGGCCTGAGGAAGTTCTGCCGGGATCCTCTTTGTACTCTGTTTTTTCAAGTGTGATTAACATCTGTTTTCTTAGGAAATTGGAGAGAGGTTTTATATTATGCTTCTGAGTAATTCTGAACACTGCATGACAGAGTCATGTGTTCTAGATATTTGGAAACAGCAGGTTTTAGCAACTCCTGCTTGGCTGCCTAGAGACTGTGTAAAAGCTCATCGTCAAAGCTTTACTCCTCTATTATCTGACTTAGGGGATTTATTGTCCTCCTGAATCTGTTGACAGATTCACCTGGTATTCAAGTTTGCTAATAGCTGTATTTGTTTATTTGTTAAACACAGAGGCCTGAGCCAGGGCTGGTGCCCTGCTCTGCGAGAACTCCCAAAGGCCAGGCTCTGCTAACGTTGGATTCTGAAGCATTCACATCTCACAGCTGGGCTTATCTGGGTTCTAGCAAGGTGCAAGTTCCACCCAAAATTTTTGCCCTGGTCAGGATGTTTATAATCACTCCTGGATGCTCTTTCCCTCTGTCAAATCGGATCGACCAATTGACCAACAGATTAAAAAATTATTAAGGGTGGGGAGGAAGGACAGACACGCACGCACACCCACAGACAAAGGTTGTGAGCACTCCGCCTTTGTGCTCATATGGGCTGTTTCCTTGGGAATCCAGCTACTAAAACAGGCAACAGCTGTGACAAGAAATGAAATCTAGCGGCAGAGCAACAAGACTGATGATTCGCAAGCCTTTTGGTTTTGGGATTTGCAAGACCCATCCCTTTTTTAAACATGTTGGGGGAACACATCAGGATGCATGTATAGGAAAGAAAAGCATCAACAATCCGGTGGAGCAAGCAGACTTTTTGTAGCCCATAGCCGTAAGAACTGAAGTATCAAGTGCCTTCTGTGCAGGGAGATATTTACTGTGTGCATTGGCCTCCCTTCTGCTCAATCCTGTGATGCCTCCTATGCACACTCACACTAACAGAGGAAACACTATTTTTACCAGGCCTGACAAAACATAGGACGCAAATAACCGGGGTTCAGGAATTAGCGGTCCCAAGCCAGGTCAGATTAGCAAACCACAGTTCCCTTATGCCCCTCTCTCCCTCCCTGCAGGCCAGGGACCTCTATTCTCCTGCTGTGGCCACTGCCTCCCCTGTGGCAGCACCTGCCAGCTACGTCTGCTGCTTCTTGGATTTCTTTTCCAGGTATCAGGTGGCTTCACTATCAGATCTTTTCGGTGTACAGTTAGTGTCTCCAGTTTCCAGGTCCCGTCCCACTGTCACTTAGCATCCTCTTTGGCCTCCTTCACCCAGTACACCTCGTGGCTGGGTGCTGGGGGGCCCTCTCCCCGCTGGGCACTGGCTATGCTGGGCTGTTGACGTGCTCCAATTCACCTCGCGTGGAAGGAAAGCACCGTGGCCCTCATACGCCAGGGAAGAAAAGGGCAGTAAGGAGACAGAGGGCCTGAGAGGGAAGGCAGGGGGGTGAGGGGAAGGCGACATGACAGCCACTTTCTGCGGGTCCAGGCTGAGGAAAGTCGACGGGACCAACACCCCCCGCTCAGCTGGTCGGGCAGGGCGGTGGCGGGACACGCCAGCTGTCAGTGGGGTCGGCGGGGCGGTAACACCGGGGCTTCCCCGCCGGCCGCAGCCCTGCCAGCCGGCCCCGGCCTGACAACGCCGCCATCCCCGCCCCAGCACTACATGTCCCGTCGTGCCTCGGGCGCGGGAGGCCCCCGCGGCGGGATCGCAGACTAGCTGCCCTGGGAGCCGCCTGCTCGAAAGCGCTGATCCGCCCGCCGCCCTCCCCCGATTTGGCTGGAGCGAGGCCCGATATCACCCTCCGCGCCGGCACAGCTCCGCACCCCGCCTCCCACGCCGCGGGCGACGAGCCGGCGCCCTCCACCTGTGTGGCTACCTTTCCTCAAGCACCCGGGCGGGCGCC
>NW_010972598.1:6710542-6759825 GCF_000737465.1 Haliaeetus leucocephalus | reverse complement strand
GGGGCGGGGGGGAGGGGGCCTCGGGAGCGGGTTGCCGGGGGGACGCGGCCTGGCTCGGCGGCGGCACCGAGATGAGCGGCAAGGAAGGTGATGGTGACGGTGGCGGGGCGCGTACCTCCTCTCCTCTGGGCTTTACAGATATGTCTGTGAATGTAGTTTTAGAAATCTTCATCCTTGGTGGTAACAAAAGGAGTTGCTGCAGCCAAACGCTGAGTGTGTGTTAGGCCTGTAAAGGGCTTGTAGGGGTAAACCTCAACTTTCAATAACGCAGCGCTTGCTTCGAGGCCTGTGGGTCGGTGGGTTTAGCCTAGGCTGTCACGCAGACCTCCGTTCAGCCAGAAAGTAGGCTCTACGACAAGGAAGCTGGCTTTTTTATTTTTATTTAAAGTTAAGGCTAAGTTACTGTTATTGCAGTCTGTGGTCTTCTGAGATTCAAATTGTTGGTTATTCAGTGGAACCTCTTCTCTCTATAATTCTCTCTCTACCCCACCCCACCACCCCCACTTCAGGAGGGCCTGTTTTTTCCGGTAGGTCATTATAGTGTTCCTAACTTTTGGAATATTGTAGAGAGTTTAATTCTCTGCACTATTTCAGGGGTTGCGCTTGTAATGTTTTCAGCTGCTACAGGAAAAACAAAACCCTGAACTCATGTCCTAACAGAAAAGAAGAAAAAAATGATTTTCAGTTTCCTCTTTTAGAAAGTAACTACGCCCACTTCTGGTTTTGGTTTGGGATAATAAACAATTAAACGGAAACATTTAAAAATCCAGTGTTCTTCTGTAACTTTTAAGTAGCTTCCTATTGTTCTTCTTTGAAGGAAATTAAGAGAACTCCACATATTCAAAAACGTATGCTTGTATGTAAGAGTGTGCCAAATTTTGGTCTCTCTTAGGAACACAAAATGTACAGCTGTCACAAAAAAGAGGTAGAGGGAGGAATGGTTAAAACATGAATGACAATGAGTCAGTCCTAGGTGAAGAAGGACAAAAGGAAGAAACAGTACAAAGTGTAAATCAGGAGTAAAACACAGTCCAAGAGAGATGAGTTCTGGGCGAGGGTTTGAAAAGGGAGGCTAAGGAAGAGACATATAAGGCCAGTTGAAGGGAACAGCTATATTGGGTGAAAAAAGAAACTGGTTAATGGGCAGAGTGTAAGGACCTAAGATGCTACGCTGCAGTCGCTAAACCTGCATACCTGGATAATGGTAGTCTACTTAAATTATGCCTTGCTTCTTTTTCTGATTATTGAAGACCTATGACAAATAATTACAGTAATGAAAAACTTGTAGTTTTAATGACTCCTGTCAAGCTGAATATTTAAAATAATTTAAAAAAAAAAAAAAGGTGGGGGGGGAAGGTCTAATCCTGTAGGCCATTGCTCACACAAGAATTTCCATGCAGCCATTCCCTTACAGGAAGGAAACATAAAAGGGTGTGAAGACCTTACAAGAAAAAAAAAAAAGGACTTAGATTACTACCACACTCATCCATTGAAATTTTTTTCTAGGATTTTTTTTCTAATTTTCACTAGGAATGTGGTGGAAAAAGTGGCATGCTAACATGATGTCAGCTGGTAATAAGGTTCATCCAGTTACCTTACTCTATCCTGTAAAATATGGCTACAGTCAATGCTCTGAAGACAGCATTCTGATGCTGCTCATGATCTGGCAAAACTACTTTATTTTGAAATGTATTTTTTCATGTGTATCTTCTGTTAATAGGATCGGGTGGATTCAGAAAACGGAAGCATGACAATTTTCCACATGGTCAAAGAAGAGAGGAAAAAGAGAATGTTAATCCATCTTCAGCTTTGATGGCGTCTTTTAAATGTAAGTAGGCATTTGGAAAGCCAGATTATAAAAACGTGTAGTGTAGAAATTGCTAGGAAATTACTAGTATTTAGTGATGGACTAAACCAGCTTTCTCTGGGGGAGAAACTTGAAACTAGTTGGACTCATGCTTCATACAATTAGAGCTTGGTGTTTTGCTTTCTGTGCAATAAAGTCCTAAGAGTGGGATTTCACATAGCTGCACCTGACTCACGACTTGCTTCCTTTTTCATCCTACCTGCTGTTTTCCATCCCCACCCTGCTTGTGCCGAACCTGATGCTAAGCAAACTGCCTAAGTGTTCAGCCAGACAAAAGGTGAGCAAGCCCTTTGGTGGCAGAAAATGGCAAGATCTGCAGAGGTGTAATGCAGAATCTGAGCCATGGGGATAAGAGGAAGAGATGGCTACCTTTGGGGAGACTGAGAAGGCTCTTAGCTGTTGACCTTAGCTCTGGTGCATAGATGACTAAGCTATTTCAGTGTAAATCTGGATGCATTGATTTGTGAGTTGGTAGCTGCTTATACATGCACTTTTTAAAAATAAGAGTTTAGCTAACTAATATAGGCCTGTATGTAGATGCTTATTTCAGTTTCAGTGCTTTTTTTAAATTAGCTTATATTTTTGTTTCTTTAAATAAGCAAACGTAAACTTCTCTCCAACCAAATTGTTTTTATAGGATTTTGCACAAAACCAGATTTAAACTTCAGTAAATTTAGTTGAACTTTTTCATTAGACAAGCCCTAAAAAGGCAAAGTTGAGCTTCAGAAATGAGAAGCTGTGACAGGAGTAGTGCAGCTGTACTTTCAACTTTAATTTTTCACCCTTAAGCATATCAGTTTATGATAAGGTTGCCATTAATTCAAATTCAAAACAACACTTGTTTCCCTCCTTTCCCATGAGATCCAGTCAGCAGCGTTTGGTTAATTTCAGAAGGGACATAAGTGACATGGTTTATTAAAGATCCCCTCTTTGTGCTGCACTAGTGCTTATAAGCCCCAGATGGAGACACTGGTGGTCTTTGTCTCCCATGTCAGACACAAGCATTAAGAAAAGGTGTGCTCCAGGTGGCTTATAACTGAGCAAGCTGTGTAAGGTGAAACTGACTGGTGCACTCTTTCTATGTATGTTGCCTGTATCCAAACAACTTAATGTGTGAAATTAAACAGCTATACACATTTTGCTCTTTTTCATCTCTTTGGAAGAATGTTGTACTTGAATTGACATCGTTATCTGGTTGGCACCAAGGATTTCTAAAAAAATTAATGAGAAATTGTCTTCTATAATAATAATTAATCAAAAACCAAGGAGTATTCGGTTACACCTTTTTTTTGCTTAATACATTTTAAATATGGCAGCTCAGTGATACAGAGAGTGGATAGTATCTTGGTTTGTAAGGCTGAGATTTATTAAGTGTCATTATTAATGGTCTGATTCTACACCACCAAAATCAATAGTTTGAGTCTTTGCTTTCAGTGATAGATTGGACGTTAACGTGGAATGTGTGGAGGAAATGGCTGTGCGGTCTTGATGCGTTAGCCTGGAGAATCCCCTGAGTTCTAATCCTTTGCAATTTTAGGCAACAGTACAGTAGGTTTTCTTGCATCCTTCTAGGCTAAAGATTACTGTATTTGTCCATGTTTTACTTCAGGTCACAAAACACTTCTTAGTAGTCCCTAACAGGTCTAAAATCTAACGTAAAAGTCTAAAAGCCACAACCATCCAGAGGAGATTTGGGGCATTGCTAATATCTTCAGAATAGTGAATTTCCTGGTAAATGAAATTTGTGAATGGTCATTGGAAATGTCATATATGGCATCCTATGAAGGAAGGTACCAGTCACCCTCCCTCAAGTTCCTGTCACTATGATCTGAGGGAAGATTTCTTCTTGATGAAAATGCAGTGGGGGACTTGACTCTCAAAATTTGGAAGAGACACACTGATCGGACATATGAAAGATTTAAAAGATGAGTAGGAGCATTTGTGACTTATCTTAGAGTTTCAGAAGATTGGGGAAAACAGAATAAAATAGGAACAACCAAGTTTTTATCAAGGTGATGAGAAATACAGTTATTTTTGTAGCTTCATCTGACCTTTCTGCTATGCTTTTCTAAAGGATATTCACTTCTCAGACCCTTTAAAACTGTAACCTCTTAGCTTATTTTCACCATCTTCTCACACGGACACTTTAACACCTCCAACAGTTATGCAGGAAATGTGTTGGATTTCTTATAAGTACCTATTAATGGTTTATTTAGTGCAATAATGGTCTATAAAATGTTGATGGTATTTGTGAAACATTCATAATGTTTGACTGTGATAACCGGATACACATCCTCTCTTCTTTGTGTTCATTGTAGTTAAACAAAGACAATTTACATCAGTAAGTCAGAAATCTTATTTTAAGTAATTGATCTCACTTTGCTTTAGTACTTCTAGTTCTTAGGATATTAAAATACTTGACGTTCGGCCAAGTCTAGTTAGGATGTGAAATGCAACTGTTCTTTTTGCTAAATGTTGCATTTTTAACAGTATATGTGCCTTAGTCAATTGTATTTGTTTGTTTTGTTTTAGAGACTGGTGAATCTTCCTTACTAATGATTGTAGGGTTTTATTTTTTAATTTATCTTGCTGAATTTGGGTGAAATTATAAGTCAGCTTCCTGAACAGCAGTATTGCAGAATAGATTTTACTAGTTAAAACATGTATTTTACCTTAAAATTGTTTGGACTGCCTTAAAGCATCATCAGCGTTGATCTATATTTAAAGCTGACTTAATAAACAAAAGTAGTATTAATGATGAATTTTGCAGCTCTGGCGGGTGGTAGGCAGTGGTGGCCTCCGCAGCCGTGCCCCATGCAGGGCCCACCTTGGGAAAAGGCACCCCAGGGAAAAGGCTGGTGGGGCTGGGGCCCATGAGCAGTTACTGTAGCACAGGCTCTCTGCTCTTCCCCTATGCTCTGTACATGTGATAACCATGCTTATTGTAATGAATGATTCTGCAGCGTTTCAGCTGGAGCTTGACACCAGGCATGATAAATATGAACGGCTTGTGAAGCTCAGTCGTGATATAACTATCGAAAGCAAAAGAACAATATTTCTGCTCCACAGGTTTACCAGGTGAGTCACATTGAGCATGGAAGTGTTCATAGAAACCTAGAAGCTGCCTTGCAGTGTCCCCTGTGTTTGTGATTAATAGCTACAATGTTCTGTTGAGAGGAATTTAATTAACTTTGCATAAACATCCTTTAGGGTGGATGTGAGCTAACGAACGCACACTCGAGTTAGAGAATTAAAAGGTGCTGGTTCAGGTTTCTCAGTTGGTTTTGCTGATGTATTAAACACGATCAGAGTAGTAGAGTATAACAGCAGATGAGAGTTTTCCAGCTTTCAGCAAGCTGGGAGAGAAGAGCATGCACCCTTCCTTCAGGTTAGTTGCTTCTGCAGTTACTTCACCATTTTGGTTTTTACAGCCCCACCCTAGGTCATCAATGCAAAAAGGAGGTGGCCTGGGTTCTGTTTACTTCCGTACATACTGCAGCCTAAGAGGCTTTTGTGTGAAGTTTTGAGCTTCTGCATGTTTTGTGTTCTTATGAGCCTTCAAGCAATCTTTGGAAGCCACAGTTGAACTAGAAGAATAACGGGAAAATTTGAAGCTTTGCATAGCCTGTTGTCTAAAATGTCTACTGTATGTGTCAGACAGTGGTCTTGCGTGTTATGGTTATAACAGCTGTCTGTTCTTTTTATTTTTAATTTAATTTATTTTTTGTTACTTATCAATGCATTTCTGCTGTAGTAGTAACTATTTATAGTTACCACAGTAACAGTTATAAATGGGGATTATGAAGTTGCTCTTTTTAACTTGGTCGTCTTCTGCAGAGAGGCATTGTGATAATTCTAGTAACCGCTACAGCCTTGACTGTAAATAGCTACTCCCACTGCAGGGGCTAGATAGCCGGGAACTGGTAGAGGAAAGAACAACAAAAAACTCCTCTTTACTCCAAATTTTAGATTCCTGTTTTGTAAGACATTCCTGTTTTTGTGAGAGTGGAAGCTTTCCATGCTGTATTTTTATTTCCTTCTCCTTTACTTTTTCACTATTATTGTGGCTTTACTTTCAGAAATCTGTTTGCTTTTAAATGTTTTCTCAAGACCAGCCTATCAGTATTTCCTTAAATAGACTAAACTAATACAGCATATAGATTATTTGGGGGTGGGGGAGGGGGAAGTTTGAAGGAAATTAGATAAACTAAACTTTAAATGCCAAGTATATTGTGGTTGTGAACCAGATATTTCAGCTGTTCCTGAATAGCATAATTACTTCCTAAAAAAAAAAAAAAATCACACATAGAAGTAGATCATGTATTGTATTTTGCAATACTGTAATGTATTGCAAAATATTGATTTATTTTTTTTTTTTAAAGAAGTTGAAGGACTTCTGCAAATACTACTAGTTTTCCAGAATACTTTTTTTGAAGCCTTTGCATGTGTTTCTCATTGTTCTTACTTAAGCAATAATTAAAATTCTAGTCTGGCATAAACATCATGCTACCAGAACTGTGTTTGGCCGGTTGATAATTTTCATGGTAAGAATCTACAGAATTTCAGAATCTACAGTAGGTGTCAAAGTTAAACTGTTTCTCATTCCAATATCAGCTTTGCTTTTTGCTGAAGCCATTGAAAATATATCGGTTAGTAAAAGAAAATGTGTAATGTTTTTTTAATTGTTTGCTCATGTTCTGAAAGCTGCTCTTTCAGTTTCTGTTTTATGATTGCAGTGCTCCCAATGGGGAAGAAATACTAAATGAATCTGAAGTCAAGCTAGATGCTGTCCGACGGAAGATTAAGCAGGTTGCACAAGAACTGATTGGAGAAGACATGTATCAGTTCCACAGAGCTATATCTCCAGGTAAATTATTTTAAAATAGGGAAAGTATGCTGTTTTGCACTAAGCTCAGTTTGTCTTTATGTAGCAGTGGTTCCTCTTCATGCTGCAGGTCTGAATTTTGTCATATTTCTACTGTTACAAATCAGGATTCAGATTAATCTTTGTTATTGGCAAAGTTAGCTCTGGTATTAGAGGGGCTATTGCCCTACAGTATTCTTATCATTGCAGTTAAACAAAGATTTAAAGTTACAACTGGAAGAATTTGGACCCTGACCTAAACTGAAGTTGGGAGTAGTTCTAACAAATGTACTGGCTAGTCTTCTGTGACTGAGAGGAGTATGTGCAACACACTCATTTACTCCACCTGAAGGGTTACAATTTCTGGGAGGAGAGAGGGAGCGACTGTCTTGTGAAATGATCCCATTTTGAGTTGGTAAAGTTAATAAATTAAAACCCTTAGATTAGCATTTTGGTTCTTCCAAAGACTCAGAATGTGCTTCTGCCTCTGTGTTACAAGCATTAAATCAGCGTTTATATCTGTTTCAATTGCATCTTTTTCTCCTCCTCTCTGTAAATAGCAGTCTTTACTAACATCCTTGAGATACTAAGTCCCAGTGCTTTCATGACTCTTGCTGTCAAATCGTATTTCTTTGCTGAATCTTTGCTGACAATCTGAATCTTACCTAAAATTGTTACACCTTGTTTGTGGCAACACATGAGTAAAATATGTAACTGCTTCTTTGACATCTTGGTCATGGCATAAAAGTGTCTTGTGTTTATCAATCTTGTTTTAAACACATTGGAACCCTGTAATCCCGTATATCTTTCCTTGTTCAGGTAAGACTTCATCAGCTGAGGAGAGCTGACGTTTTGCCCTGAATGATTTAATTGTTTAAAAATATCCATAGGATTGATTTGATAAATCAGCACCAAATACATCAATGTACTTTACAAGATAAACAGTGCACAGGTTAACTTGTACTTATGTCTTGCACAAACTTAAGTTTGTTAAGAGTGAGCCAGCTCTTCAGTGAAAGCTCAGTTTGGCACTTTTGAACCAGAAGGAGCTTGCCTTGCTAATCTTCAATGGCTCTAATTCAATTCCACAGTCCTCTTACCTGTGGTGCATTGGGTTGTTCCAATTAAATATAAGTAGTTATTCTTAAAGAGCCAATTAATTTGTGTGCGTCTTGCTGCTCTTTATAGCTTCATACTGTAATGAGGCAATGAAAAGAAAGAGATAATTCAAAACTCTGACACTACAGATGACCTCTAACTGTGAACAATACTAGTCAGAGTATCTTGACATGCTGAAAATGTGTTTAGAGTTTCATTTTAACTACTGCTTAAAAAAGGTGAAAATCCTTGCATTCAGTTTTATGAACAAAGATTTATGAAAGCTTCATTGAGACTTGTAAACCTTGTCTGAATAACCCCTGAAGTTTGTAGTCCTGTGTAAGTCATAGAATGCCATCTATAGAACAACAGCATTTGAGGTCTGCTACCTCATCAGTTTTGGAGAACTCATGATAAAAGCTATCAGTAAAATTGTTATGGGGTAATCAGTTAACCTGCATCAGCTGCTTCACCTGATTTGTCTCTATTTTCTTAGTATCTGGCTTTGTGTGGGTAAATTCAAAGAGGCATACCTACCTCTATTTTTACTGAGGGGCAGCTTGCCTGGAATTAGCTTGCATTCACCTCAGACATAATAGAATACGCCTACATAGCAGACATATGGAAACTTATCATGTGGTAAGTTCTGTGTGTACCCATGTCTTACAAAGCAAGTGAGCAAACCTGATGCTAGGTTTCTACTTCCAGATTCTCTCCTCTGAGTAAAAAAAAATTTACTCAGTTTCAGTTTTTAGTTTTTTTTCAGTTTCAGTTTTTAAAAAATACTGGTTTCAGTTTTTAAAAAATACATATTTTCTAACCTGAAAAGTTAGATTTTTTTTATATGAAAGATATGTAAACTTAAGCTAGCCATAGCAACCTGAAAATAAAGAAATTAATGAAAAAAATTCATTTCAGGTTTGCTTTGTATATTTGGTAAATACACATAGGCAGCTATGTTGATTCTCCTGCAAAATCAATTTCTGACTTGCATAAAGATATCTGTTAATATCAAAATGGACCTGAATAAACTCTTTAGAAAACAACTAAAAATATGCTATCAGAAACAAGTCAGCATTTCTAAAACTTTTCCCCAGTGTTTTAAATCTCAGCCTCTTAAAATGACTAAGATGTATTTGTTCATTGTAGAGCAGGCCAAATTAGACCTCTCTTAGAGGAAGTTAGAGGCCTGCTGCATGTGTATGATGACTCAAACGTGTCCACAGCTGCAAAGCTTTTAGAATAGCTTAGAATATTTCAGTTGGAAGGATGTACAAGATCATCTGAGTCCAACTGCCTGACCACTTCAGGGCTGACCAAAAGTTAAAGCATGTTGTTAAGAGCATTGCCTAAATGCCTCTTAAATGCTGACAGGCTTGGGGCATTGACCACCTCTCTAGGAAGCCTGTTCCAGTGTTTGACTGCCCTCTTGGTAAAGAAATGCTTCCTAATGTTCAGTCTGAAACTCCCCTGGCGCAGCTTTGAACCATTCCCATGCATCCTATCGCTGGATCCCAGGGAGAAGAGCTCAGCACCTCCCTCTTCACGTCCCCTCCTCAGGAAGCTGTAGAGAGCCATGAGGTCACCCCTCAGCCTCCTTTTCTCCAAACTAGACAAGCCCAAAGTCCTTAGCCCTCCTCATAGGACATTCTTTCCAGCCCCATCACCAACTTTGTTGCCCTCCTCTGGATGCATTCAAGGACCTTGACATCATTCTTAAATTGTGGTGCCCAGAACTGCACACAGTTATATATGCAACAGCAGATCCCTAACGCTTACATGGGACTTGGGTGAATTGTCATGGAATTAAGGAATTTTTTTACTACAGTCTTGAGACAATTTAAGAGAATGAATCTTACTGACCTCTCTAGGTAAAAAGAAAGGATGGCAAACAGGTATTAGTACACTAAATAATAGGGGGGAGAAGTAGACTCTGCTGTCCATCTTTCCAGCAGTCAGCTGGGCAGTCTCTGAAATGCCTGAACTTTGTGGTTTTGTGGACAGAACTAAAAGACAGAAACACACAGCCTCCCACTGCATTTCTGGAGTTAGGACTGGGAAACCATTAGAACAGTTTCTGTAATTAGGCAGTTCTTGCCTCATTAAGAAGGCTATATATAAAATCCAACTGAAATAAGTTGCCTTCATTCCATTTCTGTAGGTCATCCACAGCATCTACTTAAATTCTAGCTCTTCTACATGATGCTTCTCTGTGAGGGGAGTTTGTGCCAGCTGGTGTCCATTGTGCATGTTTTGTAAGGGTGCATGTTAGAATATGTCACTGAGAAGACAGGGAATGCTTTTAGGCATTGTTTAAATGAGCTCAAGTGTATGACAAGTATGAAATGCAGACTTTTAGCCAGAGCTTTACTCTTACCTTGTTCATTAAATCCACTCTCCAGTTAGTCATTGGGATGGCAAAAAAAGGAATATGCAGGCTTAAAGACTTGTAGATCTTGATCGTGCTGAAGCTAGGATTAAGGAGGTGTCAGAGATGTGAAGATGCTTGATGCTAGGATTATGAAGCTGAGATAGAAAACCTAGAGACATGAAGAATGAGGGGACAGTTAGATAAAGAGCAACTATGAGAGGGAATGCTACATTCCCCCTGCCTTCTGCTGTTTATGAAGAACTGTAATTGGGAGGGAAACAGTGCTAAGAGTTAAGAATGTTGCTTTTATTTTTGTTTTTAAGTCTAGTGTTCTTTAATTGTTGCTTTACTTTTTTTCACAGTGGAAAAGGTTGCATGCCTTTTTGAAAATAAATGTAGCTAGGAAAAGTGCTAGATCTTTTGTCTTTAAGTATTTCCTAGAGCTGTAAGTCTTGACCTTCCTTTCATGTAGTTTTCAGTTCTGATTTTGTATTTTAAAGAAATTCTGGAGAACTAGTTAAAAAGCTTTTTATGAACAAAAACATTGCCATTAAACTGCTTTTTTCTTCAAAAAAGAATAAAGAAACGCCTCTGTCCCATATCTCAAAAGCAGCATGTCCAATTAACCTCAAACTTCCTAAAAATATTCTCCTTTGTCTTGAAACCAAACATGAAACATCCTCCTGTTCCCCACCCTACCTCTCACAGAAAAAGTAGAAGGGATCAAAACTGGGCTTATAATGGAAACCTTCGTAGCAGCCTTAACTGGGGAATCATGACTGTCTGCATAATAAAGCTGCCTAATACATATTTTATTCAGTATAATAACTGTTAGCCTATAAATAGAAGAGTGCTATGAGTATAATGCTTGGGAATATTGTTTGCCACTTGTAATTGTTAGATGCTTTTTTTGGGGTTACTCCAAGCAGTTGTTCTTTTGACTTGAAGATAAAACAATTCTGGCAGAGCACTAAAGGAGTTTCATGCTTTCCCTCATTAAGAATAGTGCTAATGGCACGCAGGACGTTTCCCCAAAGGACACTTGCATGAGCTCAAGCACTGAGTATAGCACTAATTGAACAACAACAAAAACTGATGACTGTTTTCTACACGTTTCTTAACAGTACAGATTGTCCCAGGGGATAATTAAATAAGCAAACAGAGAGATACTGAAATAATGAAGTCTTTTTTTAATGTAGAGGTCTTCATTTGTTATGTTAGAATGTTCTGCTTTGTTGATATTTTTAAAGCTTTACTATTTGTAATATAGAATTCCTGCTCCTTTGCCCCACTTTGCAGTGTATACCTTATATATCCTGTGAGGAAATGTGTACTGTTTCTTTAAAATAATTGTGAGACACCGTGCAAGAAAAGGACTGGAAAAGATTGTATGAATTTATGAAGGGGAGGAAGAAATTTTTCAGGATTTTCTGTATGTATATATGTGTCTTTGGGTATTTTTTTATATATATATATATATTTAACTCTAAAATACTAAAGACAATTTCAGTAGTATACAAGAAAGACCTGTACAAGCCTTAAGTCAAGAAAGAGGGTGCTCTGCAACACGTTAGGATTTATGGAATTATTCTAAGCATGTTCGAAATGTACTCTGCATAAATGCAAAACTTGTGTAATGCAGAGGGAAACTGAGTTGCTTGATAGGTTGGCATTGTGTGGGATTGAATTGATGATCTTTTTAACGTGATTTTGTTAAATGAAATACCTAGCTATTTGAAGACTTACTCAGTTTTTTGTCCCTTAACAATAAGAGCGTGTGAGAGAATTGTAAGGCTTTTGAGGTGTTAAATTATTTTCTGTAGGGCAGTTTGACTGAAAAACCTCTTGGAGTGATAGATTTAACTACGTGTTGATGTTTTTAGAACGAGGTCATTAGATTCTGCTAGGAGCAAGTATAGGTGTGGTATTATCTTCACAGCTGATAGTCGTACATAAGACAAAATATGGAATGAGGAGCCCATAATTCTTCTGGGGCTTCTTCAGTAGTGTGGCGTAGAGCGATGATGATGGATGCAACTAAAGCATTGTTGGCTGACCTTTCTGTTTGCTGTGTGCTTGTGCTAGCAGCAGTGGTGAGTGGAGTGGTGTGCACAGAGAAGCTCATTAGCTCTTTATCATGTCTGCACTTGCTCTCAATAGGATTAGATGACGAGGCTGTAAAATGTCAGCACCTTGTCAAAACTATTGCTCTGTGACTGCTTCTGCTGCTGATGGTGTGGGAAATTCTGTGTAAAAGTTCAGCATTGACGCAGTCTAACGCATAATTTATCTTGTGCAGGCACTATTTGTGTTCTGAGAGAATGATATAATGGAACTTATTTCTGTCTCCTGCCTTATGCTGTTTAGAGTCACTTAGGTGTGTAATCGTACTGCAACAAGCTGCATTGCTGGATTGGACAAAGTCAGTTAAGTCTGCGTGGATGGAAAGGAAATACTTTTAATGGTGCTAGAATACTGGTTTTTAACTGCAGTATGTAGGACCACCAGACATGATGCTGTAAGAAATGCTATGGAGTTGAGTGAGGTCCATCCAAGCAGGCCAGATTTAGCTTACTGATTATTTAAGTAATACTGGATTTTTTTGGTATTGTATGAGGGATTTGGATTAGAACATGCACTAAAGGAACTGTCCGCGTAATGATTTCTGTGTTACCTGTTTTTTCGTTCGTAACTTTTTCATTCATAATATGGAAAGAACAACTCATACTTGAGCTGTGCTAGCTACCTTTGTATTTGTAGACACCTAGGCATTTCTGAAATAATAGCAAGGTAAAGAACTATTCTGCACATCAGGAACAGTAGAAATAGGACATTTTTTTCTTCTTAAGAAAGTTTAAAAACTGTAATAAAATTGTAATTGTAGGTTGGCAATACAAAGGAAAAGCTTTTTACTGCACGAGGAAGATATCATGAATTGTAAATGTCTCACCCAGGAAGAGGCTTGAATACACCTAAAACTTGAAAGGAAAGCTATCCATGAAGGAAGCAATCAGGTTTCTGCAAGATGGTAGGAAAACATAATAACACAGGAACAGGATGTAACTGAAGAATTAAAGTTAATGTCTTTGCTGTTGTGGGTGAGAGGTAAAAGGCCAGAAATGGAAACAAAGTTTCCTGATTATACTAGAAAATTAGCAGAATTCACAGTGAGTAAGCTAATATTTATCAGATCTAATTTTCTTAATTTGTTTCTCTGTTTTGTTATTTTCTCTGTTTCTCTGATGTTCTCACATCACCAAGTATGGCAACAAAGTTTGTCAAACTGATTTTTTCACCCTGCAAGTTGCTTATTTGAAACTTGATACCTTCAGTTTGTTGTGTTTTACTACCCTTTGATTATTTCTTGTTCATGCCTTTTTCCTAGGTTCTTCCAGGGAAAGTGAAAAATCAGCAACTGCAAAGCTTCTCACTTTTTTACTTTCACTGCACGGTTTGTATGTCCATACACAAAAACTAAAAACAAACCCTGGAAAATGAATGTGAATTCAGATGTGACCAAACAGGGCATGCAGTATGTGAGCATTGATTATCAGCTGATCCCTGAATGAGCTGTTGAGTTCAGCATAAGCCGTAAATTCAGCAGGAGCTGTTGAGGGCAGCGTAAGTCTGTAAGAGAAGCTATATACGGTCTTTTAAAGATGCGTGCTGTGGGTCAGGCCAAATAAAGATTGTCCTTTCCTAGTTCTAACTTAGGACCTAACTGTCCAAAAGTCCTGCAGTGGCAAATACTGTGATTATTTACATGACAATCTGAAACTAGTGATGTTGTTTGTCTTTTAATTCAGTTTATAGCTAGCAAATGGAGGAGATCTTGTGCTCTGGCTCAGCAATTTTTTTTGACCCTGCAGCTGTTAACATCAGTCGTTCACAGACCAGAGCTCTCCAGCCTTTAGAGGAACCAAGTGCAGGTGGAACATGAGAGAAGAGCAAGAAAGATCTATGAACCTTTTTTGTTTGTTTGTTTAAAATCACACAGGAGAATGTGTCATAGAGGAACTCCATTCCAGGAAACAACTAGTATAGCGCATCGTGATTAGTTTTTTGTTTTGCAGTCATGTGGTGAGAAAGAGGGGTTGGTGAGTGGTGATGTACCTTTTTTACTGTTCTGTATTTATGAGGATAAATGGCCACCATCGGTACTTCTGACATGGTAGTGAGTTGGGGCTGTTGCATGGAAACAACATCACCTTGAGAACTTTCACTGGGGTTTGAACTGAAGAAGCTGTGTTGTGTTAGGTGCTCTTCCTTCTTTGATCATTGAACATCCTGACTGAGTCAGAGCTTCCCTTCCTTGGTATCTTGAACACTTGCCCTCAGGGCTGTTAGTAGTATAGAATTTGCCATCTAACTGAATGACTTTAAAAACGATGTATCAGTTATCAAAGCAATTGGAGGTAGTCAAAGAGATCAGGAAGACTACTTGTCACAGGAATAGTTTGGGCTTTTTTTGTTTGTTTTTTAAGAACTCATGTAGAACTTTGGCTGCTCTTCAGAATTACTACATTTGGGGGGGCGGAATTAAACAAAAAACCTCCAACCCTTCAGAACAAAAAACTTGGTTACAAAAGTAACCACAGTACATTCCTCAGGTCTTCAAGTAGGAGCAAAATGAAAGCTTGTGAATTTCTCATCCATGATGAGTCATCTGCAAAAAACCTAGCATTTGTCATATGTACATGTGTTTCTAATAACGATAACAAAAAGGCTTGATTAAACCATTCTCTGCAATGAGAGATTAAAATATTCTTTGCAGTTCTCCGTGGGGTTTTTGTGCCTGTTAGGGGAAATAATTTAACTCTCACAGGCACCTGTGCCTGTTAAATAGGGAACCTGTATTTGTTTCTGTAGTTATTGGGAAAACAGACTAATCTTGGGATTACCTTTTCCTTACAGTTGGTGTGTATTCAACTTTAAACAAAAGTGCAAACAATATTAACACTTCAGTATCTGAAATACATCACTTCAACACGTGCAGCTAGAAGGGAACAGAACTTCTTAGTGATCATAGATGTGTCAAGTAGCAACTGGATAATCAACAAAGCATTCAGTACTTAATAGGAGAAATTTGCATCAATTTAATTATTGATATAACAGTAAATCAGTTTAGACAAATCACTGCTAGATGTAATATACATTATTTATATTCCATTAGTAGTCAGTTCAAGGTTATTTAAAATAAGTTTTTCTGACAAATATTCACATCTGGGTTTGTACTGATTACTAAAGTAATTTCAAAACTGGACTGATAAAATGGAGCAGTTTGTTTATGTGGATGTGGACTTAGCTATGTTTTTTCTCTCCCCAGTTCCCTTAAAAATTCAGACTACTTGTAGCCCTACCTGCCATAATGACGCAGCTTTTGACGTATTACTCAGTGAATAGAAACAGATTTATTTTTTTTCCCCTCACATTTGTAAGATTTTATGGACATTTGTTCTAGTGCTTTTATTTGTATTTGTTAGTTGGTCCCATTTTATAAAATCCATCCCTGAGTGGAATTATTCTTTTAAGCCATTTTCACAACAGGATGTCCAGAGCATGCCAGTCTCAGAGGATAGCTGGCTTTATGCTCTTTCAGTGTACTGTTATAAAATTAACCTTTGACTTCACGCTTACAATCAACAAAGCAGTTGGATTGTTTCACAGCCTGTTTTGGTTTAATTACTTAAGTTTTTATCACTTGTGCATGCAAAGAGACCTGTGAATCTAAGGAATCATTGCCAGGTCTGGAAAGCACTTCAATGGAAAAGACTGCGCTGTGAATTGTCAGTTTCATCTCAATAGGATGCTGACTCTGAAGCAAAATGGTTTAATTTGTGTATTAATACTTTTAAATTTATTGCTTGTACTTGTTTCAGTTGATGTGCCTGGTTAATTATTTGCTTATTTTACCAGTTCTTCCCTTCATTGATCAATATGCTTGTAGAAGTGGGTTCTTTAAGTTTACCATCCTCCCCATATTTGGCAGAGCTTAGTAATAAGGATTCTCCAGTTTAACTTTGTTTTTTCTCTGTTTGGGATTTCCGCATGAATATGAATCCATTTTTTTTCTGGGTTGTGTGGGTTTTGGTGTTTTTGTTTGTTTGTTTGGGTTTGTTTTGTTTTGTTTTTTAATGAGAATGTAACTTGCCAGCCTAAACATGATGTTAAGATAGAGCTGTGGCTCTGCTGTTTTGATTTTGTAATGAATTTGCAAGTGGGTAGTTTCACATGACCCGCCCTGTAAATAATGTGCCCCACCCTTCATATAGTGATCCTGGAAGAAACTTGCTGTGTGTATTTTCCTACTATCTTTCTAGTGGCTGCTATTGGCCTGTGATTGCTGCTGCACAGTTTAGGGGAGGAGCTGGGTCAGAGAAGACAGGGTGTCATCTGCTTGTGTCCTAACCATCAGCCCAGGCTGCTCTGTGAACAAAAAGATACAGGGTAAGAGGAAAGAAAGAGGATGAAGGGATAGAAGGAAAATGAGTTTGAGAAGAAATAGGGAGAGAAGAAGCTTATTCGGGAAGATGGCAGGTAGCACTGGCATTGCTCACCTTAAGAACTGAGAGGCATGAAATCCATTTTAACCCATTTTTTAACTGTTGAACAGATATGTAAAGGAGGAAATGAAGTAAACAAAATTTTAGGAGGAAACTCTCACCTCTTGTTTGATCTGTTATTCTGGGTTAAAACTTCTCTCCATGCATGCATGTACATCTCGGGTGGAATTAGATTCTGTTTACCCTAACCTGACTCCTGCAATTAAGGAATTTCTATTCTTTACTCATTTTTTAAATAGCACTATCTTTTCCTACCCCTCATGCATTCTTTTGACACTTGGACTGAGTGCTCCAGTGACTTGGTTTTTTGAAGAAACCTGATTTCTTGCTAAGTTTCTTAGAGAAACTGCTTAACAGTTCTTTCTCAGAGTGTGCATGTGTGGATAAGGATAAATGTCTTGAATATCAGCTGATACAGCTGGCAAAAAAAGTGCACAAGCTTTCAGGCACAAAATCTCCTCCTTTATAGATAATATTTGCTCAGAAGATATCTCAGTTTAACTTTCTAGTTCTTATGTAGAAAATAAATTTTCAAAATATAGGAGGAAGCTGTTATACTGGGTCACTGTAACTTGTCACTAGTACAAGCTATTTATATTGAGTAAATGTAATAAAATATCAAAATACTTAAGTATTTTGTTACCTTTGGTAATTTGAAGAAGTGCTAGTAGAAATAATACAGTGCTTTTAATTGGGATTTTTGGTCTGTGTACTAGAAAAAAAAAATTACATAAAGGGCAGTCTTACAAACTATTCCATTACTGGCAGCTCAGTCTGTAAATAAGCCAATTTTGGAATAAATCCAAAACAAGAGCATAAGGGGAAAGGTATTGTTGGATGGTGTAATGAAATGGGATGGGGTTTTTCACCTTGGGGATTATTTGCTGAAAATAGCGGATGTCCTACCATTAAGCTAAAACATAACATGTTTAAACATCCTTCTACCTGCACATGGAAACACCTTATTTCAAGGTCTTGGGTCATTGAAGTGTCATGTTGTAGCTACTTTTGGAAGAAGGACTTTAAAAAGAAAAAAAAAAAAAGTCAAACATTACTATTTTTTGCAAAGTAGTTGTTACCAGGATTTGTTACCAGTCTATTTGTAATGGTAACAACTTTAAATGAGGTTTTGTAAGGCTTACTTGTAAATAGTGGGAGATAGATTCCTGAATTGTGAAAGGGTGACAGCAAATGACAAACCAGACAGTTTGCACAACGTTTGCATGGTAGTGTTAAACAGAAGGAGGGAGGAGAAGAGTGGAACATGTCAGCTATTGTGGGATGAGAGGAAGCAAAAATGTGTGTGTGTATACATACATATAAGTATGCCTATATAAAAAAAAATACATAAAAATAAATGAACTGAGGAGCCAAACACTTATCCTGGAAAAGGACAAAACATGTGTGGAGAAGTAGTAAAGTGGAGTGAGCTGAAACTGGAAGTTACGATTGATCAAGAAGACTGTTTACCAGAAAGTCTGAGAGCTGATTTGATCTCCGAGAACTCGGAGAAAATGCCAAGTTGATTCTTCCTATGTGATAGTCTTCTCCACAGACAGAAGAGAACGATTCTCACAGATGTTGTCATGTTGAGTGCTGCTATATCTGGTAGCTTACAGCTTATCCACAGAAAAAGCCCAAATTTCGTAATGGATTACTGGCCATGTTACATCAGAGGGTAAGTCAGGAAAAGAATGGGTGATGCAATCTACCTCTCTGCAACTTCTGAAGTTATCTTAGAAGATCCTGAGTAGCTTTTATCTAGTATTCTTCTATTGCTTGTGCCCAGAATGCTTTACCTGAATTCAGTTGATGAAATTACTGTATTTAATTGGCCTTGCAGCTCCCTGTGTGTGTTCTGATTTGTGAACAGCAGTGCTGAGTGTGGCTTTGGTTGCTGCATGGTTCTTCTGCCTTTCCCACTGCTGCTGTACAGAAGCATAAAGGGTGTAGGTTGAATTGCCATTCTGAATTGCCCCCACTGATCTTGCAAATACATATTTAAAAGGAAAAAAAAATGTAGCTCACTCATCACGCTTTTGTGATTGTAATGTGGAAAGCCTTCTACAAGTGAATTTTCCCTTGAGGTTACTGCTAGTTTTTTGGGGTATTTCCATTCTCATCTATTATTCAAATCTATGTTCTGTTCTTTTTGATTTAGACTTTTTCTTTGATCCAGATGAAGTCTAAATTTGCTGATTCCTGCATATCTCTGTAGGCTGAGGTCCTGGCCCTGAAGAGGTCAGTTGAGGATTTTAAGATTATTCTAATGGAACTGGGATTCTACTTCTGGTACCCTTGGGTACCTCCACATTCTCTCACTTTACGCACTGGCAAAACTATTGTCTAATCCTGGCCCCCTTGCAGTGTGATAGAGCAGTGTCACCTCTTTGCTTCTCTTTGAAGTGAAACCATCCCCTTAAAATGGCTCAGAATGGCTCTGCTAGCGCCATCTCTGTTATGTTACAGTCTCTTCCTTTAACGTCATCCTTTGGTGCTTTCTCTGTCCATAGGTCAGATATACACATGCATTGATTTTGTCTTCAAAACTTTTTTTAGCTTGGTCCTGCCATGGCTATTTGTTCCAGGTTTGTTTCTGCTTTTTTTCCACTGACACTGCCAACTTCAGCTTTCTGCTTATGAAGTTTTCCCACATGCTTTCCTCAAATCTGCTCTCTGCACATAAGGAAAAACTGACAGAACCTGTGAAATCACTGTCTGGACATTCACGCTCTTTTTTAGATCTCACCTTTGCTATAACGCATACAAAAAATCACCATCTGCTAAGTAGGTAGCAAGAGGAAATTGTGGCAGGTGGCTGCAGGTGGCATACAAATCTGGTACAAGCTACATTTGTTATCCCGTCTTTTATTTCCTTGCCAACATGCCACCTCCTTTTGTCTTCCTGCATGCCTTGTTTTTAGAATATAAGTTCTTTTGGACAGAGCTGTTGTTCAGTATATTCCTCTTATTGGATGTCACAGCCCTTTCTGGTTGATTTGGGGGGGGGCGGGGCTGGAGTGATCTGTAACAGTAGATGCTTTGTCCTGAACGTGAATTTCACCTGACCTGCATGTTTTAAGGAGCCTGTTCACTAATTCCCACAAAATAGAGAAGTGGAAAATTCAGTCTTAAAGAAGTATCTACTGTTGCTAATAAGATGAAACAAAGGAAACTTCTTTTTTTTTTTTTGTAGGAGAGCCACCTTGCTTTTGATTTATTTGCAGTCTTTTTCTCTGCATTGTGTCCTGTGTCTTTGTGAACTTGTGAAATAGTAATCTGAACTCTCCATCATACAAATGCCTTATTTTAAAAGCTCCTTTATCATAGAATGGTTTGGGTTGGAAGGGACCTTTAAAGGTCATCTAGTCCGACCCCCCTGCAATGAGCAGGGACATCTTCAACTACATCAGGTTGCTCAGAGCCCTGTCTAACCTGACCTTGAATGTTTCCAGGGATGGGGCATTGACCACCTCTCTGGGCAACCTGTGCCAGTGTTTCACCACCCTCATTGTAAAAAATTTCTTCCTTACATCTAGTCTAAATCTACCCTCTTTTAGTTTAAAACCATTACTCCATGTCCTATTGCAACAGGCCTTACTAAAAAGTTTGTCCCCATCTTTCTTATAAGCCTCCTTTAAATATTGAAAGACCGCAATAAGGTCTCCCTGGAGCCTTCTCCAGGCTGAACAAGCCCAACTCTCTCAGCCTGTCCTCGCAGGAGAGGTGCTCCAGCCCCTGATCATCTTTGTGGCCCTCCTCTGGACGTGCTGGAGCAGGTCCATGTCTTTCCTGTGCTGAGGTCCCCAGAGCTGAAGGCAATACTGCAGGTGGGGTCTCACCAGAGCAGAGTAGAGGGGGAGAATCCTCTCCCTCGACCTGCTGGCCACCCTGCTTTTGATGCAGCCCAGGATACGGTTGGCTTTCTGGGCCGCAAACGCACATTGCTGGATCATATCTGGCTTTTCATCCACCAGTACCCCCAAGCCCTTCTCTGCAGGGCTGCTCTCAATCCCTTCATCCCCCAGCCTGTACTGATACTGGGGGTTGTCCTGACCCAGGTGCAAGACTTTGCACTTGGCCTTGTCGCATGTCATGAGGCTCACATGGGCCCACTTCTCAAGCTTGTCCAGGTCTTTCTGGATGGCATCCCGTCCCTCAGGCACGTCCACTGCACCACTCAGCTTGGTGTCATCTGCAAATTTGCTGAGGGTGTCCTTGATCCCACTGTCTACGTCATTGATAAAGATATTAAACAGTACTGGTCCCACTACAGACCCCTGAGGGACATGATGGGGAGCTGCTGTTCAGTGTGTTTCTGAGAGTAACATGATGCTTCATACTGATGTTAGAGAAGGTTCTGAATGAAAAATGCAGTTGGAGTAAGAACTTGAAAATGTTTATCTGTTGTGTTCTTGGTCTGGTTTTCATACTTCAAAGCGTGCTGTTAGATTATGTTTCAGTGTTATTTCAGGATTATCTTAGTTTGCACTTTTTGCTAGTAACCTTAAAATAGTCTCACTTAAAAGATTTCTAAAAAAATAAATAATTGTGAGCATGGATCATTGCTGGAAAGTTTGAATCATTAGGTTAATTCTTCTGCTATTTTTGCAGGACTTCAAGAATATGTTGAGGCAGTCTCATTTCAGTATTTTATCAGAACACGATCTTTAATTAGTGTTGAAGAGATCAACAAACAACTAATATTTACAGCAGAAGACAGAGAAGAAACAACAAACATGGTAAAAGTTTTTCTTTTCTCATGTGACAAACATCTTTCTGGGATGGAAATGCAATGAGTAGGCTTAGTTACATTTTTGGCATCTGATTAAATAAGGCCAGTTAGTGGTATGGTATTAGATATACATGTGGGCTTTGACTGACTTGTTCAAAAAATGCTTTTTATTCTGACAAGTGGTAAAGTGAATCTGTGGAATACAAGTTTATAAATTTCACGTTCTTTTTATTCAGAGCAAACTGAACTCCTTCTGGTAGGGGGGAAGATCCAAGATAGTGAAATACTAGCAAACAAATGTAGAGGAGGGGTTTTTAATGGCTGGGACTGCCTGCAAGGCCTACTGGTGTATAGTGATGTAGCAAAAGTTGGGGGAGATAAATGAATCCAAGGCAGGATGAACACCATGAATGAAATCTTACTGCTGGCACTGAACCAGTCACAGGAGGCACTGTATTCACCTTCTGTTAAAATGCACTCTGCCTATGTCTTAGCTTGATCATTTGTAACTTTCCTGGGATTGATCTTGGTGCTTCCCCTCAGAGGACAAGCTTGTGTCCCATTATACCTTAGCCCTAATACCATACCTGCTGTTTCTTGACTTGCCTATACTCCTACCCTGCGCTATATAGACCTATTTGCATAGGGACAAACTACTGCCACCAGCCACAGTAAACTGGCTACAGTTTGATTGTTGACAGGACAAAAGGCGATTTTGTAGTAATGTACAGAAATGCACAGCACTACTGCTTCAGATGAATTCCTGAGTCTGCTTCTGTTGAAGAGATTCTGCTGTAAAGCACTTCTTATTCTTTCTTCATCCTCTTGGTAAGGTATTTGCAAAGAAGCCAAGTTTTTAGCATAAGTTTGTTTGTTCTTACCAGAGGCAAACCCATTGTGGCACACTTGTTTTAACAAATTGTGAAGTTGTTAACTCCTGCATACACACCTCTGACCAGATTTGTGAATTTGGGTGGATAGCATGTTATAGGAACAAGGGAACAGAAACCCGTGTTGTCTCCCACATTACCGGTATTTTGGCAATAAAAAGTATTGGAAACTTGGATATAGGAGGAAACTTGTAGCTTTGTGATGAGTTTTCTTCATGAAGTATTTTTTAAGCTATTTTTATGAGTTCAGATGATATAAAATGGATCTGAGAACTATACCTATCAGCTTCTTGTAGAAAATATATTTTGAAATTCAAGATACTAATACAAAATGATATGATTTGTTTTCATAATGCAGACTCTTTTTGATTCTTGATTGCTTTGATAGCTTTGGACAGACTTTTTAGGGAAAATTTAAATCTATTAGGCTGAGATCTGTCAGGCAAAAAAAAAAAGCAACTGCAAATAAATGTTGGTACAAAGACATGATAGTTCTGTTTGCACATAGAGATGCTAGAAGCAGGGTATGTTTATCATGCATGCTAGAATGGAAATCACATCTCAAGTCGAAATGATGCTTTCATACCTTCTGGTATGCTGGAAAGAGATTAGTACTTCTGAAATCAGACTGTGTAGAAGTGCCATGCAATTTAATTTTCCAGAATGTTTTTAATTACCAGTTATGTTAGATAAGTTGGTATGTATTTGAACCGTTTTTCATAGTTCATTCTACTGGACTTTGTTCTGTTCTATCCTCAGACCTCCAATTCCCATGATAAACAGCCACACACTTGGAGCCTGAAGGTAACACCTGTAGATTACCTGCTGGGAGTGGCCGATCTAACTGGAGAGCTGATGCGGCTGTGCATCAGCAGTGTTGGAAATGGTGACATAGACACGCCTTTCGAACTGAGCCAGTTCTTACGTCAGATTTATGATGGCTTTACTTTCATTGGCAACACTGGACCTTACGAAGTATCTAAGAAGCTGTATACCTTGAAACAGAGTCTGGCAAAAGTAGAGAATGCCTGCTACACGTTAAAAGTTCGGGGGTCTGAAATCCCAAAGCACATGCTGGCTGATGTGTTCTCCACCAAAACGGAATTGATTGACCAAGAGGAGGGCCTTTCTTAAAATAAGGAGACTGTTGCAACTCGGAAGGGAAGAGGACTTAAGAGAAAGATTTTTAGTTATGGTTTGTGGGGTTTTGACCCTTCTCAAAACTTTTTAGGTAGAGACATTTTTAGTTTTATCTATGAGAAGATTGTTTGCAGTGATAATTTGTAACCAGAAATACTTTTTATGATGTGCAAGAGAACAAATGTTTGACTTTGTCCCCTCGGTATGGAATTTCCTGTATTGCTCCATTGTATCTTCTTTCAGAATGACCAAAATTTCCACTGCACCCTACACCAGTGTCTGTCAGTTGTGTGAGTCACCTCAAACTGTTGTGGTTGCTGTTACCAGTTTTCGGCAAGCACAGCACTGGAAAAAAAGTGGTTAGGTACTGTTATTTAGCATTATCCATAGGTTTCTGCTGACACATTTTCTGAGTATTTGGGTTCTATACTCATGTCATACCTAAAACAATGCAGTTATGTATAAGTTCTTCCCTTGACTTGAAACTGAGGTGGTGTCAAAGGTGCCATGTAACTTAAGTTTTCTCTGATTAATGCTTTTGAGCATGAAACTGAAGCTAAGTCAACTTTTTTGCCAATTGATAACGAAGCTAATTGCACCAGGTAGATACTACTGTGCACTTGTTATTTTGGGGCCCCGTTTAAATTGAGCTCTGTTCAAGCTAACACTGGTACTTCACAGTTCTGACATGAGCTAGAAAATCCACACCAAAAAAAATTGTGGAATGTATTGGTTTACATTTTTTGTAATACAGTTTAATGCAGAATCTGACATCTTGCTGTTTGTAGACAAAAGCGGAAGACCTACCAAGTGTGTTTAACATGAATAATTTGGTGTTAGGCTAAGCAGGTTTTGGCCAAAACAAATGCAGTGTGGTGTTGGAAGTCTGTTCTCCATTGTTTGTGCTGCCCTGAGGACCTCCAGTGGGGTTGAACTGGTAGAAGTGAAAAAGGGCTAGCCAAGCTTTGAATATCTGTTAGCAGGAACTGTATCATCTGCATGTTCCTATGGAAAGGAAACTGCAAACAGAAGTAAGGCAGACATTCTGACTTCCACATTTATCTTTGAGGTGGGTATGTCACCATTGGCAAAAAATCAGGGCTTTCTGCCGGTGTCTGAAGTTATGAAAGTCTGATAATGTACATTATGCTAAAGGAAAACAGATAAAACAACATGATCTTTAGACTCCAGGAAATAGGCCTCCCAACTGCAATTGAAAATACTGCATGTTTTTTATTTCCACTTCCATATGCTGTGATACTGCCAATATTTTTCCCATGAGCATGTCCTGAGTAGCCGGGATAATCTGATATATGGATAGGAATGGGTAAATACATTTCTGTCACATTTTTCCATTGTTTCCACATAAAGCAATATGTGGTCGGTTGAACAAGGAGTGGCTTTTTTCCTATTGTTTAATACTATTTTTTACAATAAATTCTGAAAAGCAGTCACTGCCTGTACATTGGTCCTTTTGCCTGTCGGTCCCAGCGGTAAATAATGGTGCAAGTTTCCCACTGTGCAGGACTTGACTTGGAAGTTTTGTTCCTTTCCTATATTCATACTTTGAGGGGCACTTTCTAATCTTGAATCTCTCTTCTCTTTCTCCCTTAACTTTATTCTGTGAAGTTGAAAAACTAGTTAGGAGAGAAACTTCGTGTGATCCTCGTCATCTGAATGCATTGCATTTTTTTAATTCACAAAACAAGTTTATCGCTGGAATAAATCGGCAATGGTGCCTGCATTTTTACATCTCTCCTTTTTTCTCTGCTTTTTTTCTGATGGGAGGAGGGCAAAGAAAGGAGAAGGATACTTATTAATAAGGAATGGTTCCCCCCCCAAATGAATGCATCTAGTATTTCAGTTGTTGCAGGTAAGAGTATAGTTCTGTGTCTTTTGACACAGCTACATTTACTGCAAGTAATTGCTTGTTGAGTGTTCGTGTGTAAAGCGAAAGTAGATATTATTAGAGGTATTGTGTGATACTAAACAGAGGTCTGTCTCTTGTCTGACCTCGCAGTTATCAGGTGGAATTTAGAAATTTTCATGGCATAGTTTGAAAAGGGATGAGATGAACTCCAGCACATGGCAGTGCTTGGCCGAGGGATGTTCTGCCTCTAGCCATGGAACGAGCACACAGTGGCCACCGCTTTAGTCAAACAGCTCCTGCTTTTGTACAGTCATTCATTATTTTAAAATGACAGGTGTCTAAAAAGAGTACTTTTTTCTAGCGATCTTTATAAGTAGAGGTTCTTTGAAAAAATACATATTGGTTCTAATGATTTTGAGATTCAAATTTTCTGTAAGGCAAGAGAAAACTTTTTAATGACAGACGTGATTTCTAAACTTCAGGCTGCCTGCCCATAATCAAAAGCTGTGAATAATTTCTAATAGGGAGCAAAGTGTATGTGTGGTGTATTAAAACACCAGCACATATGGGAAATAGCTAATGGCCTGCAAACCTCCTGCTCAAGGAAATATTTTCCCCAAAAAACAATTACACTGTAGCTATTTGAAAAGTGACAGACATTTATCAGCAAAACAAGCTGCTAAACAAGCAATGGCAATTTTCCCATTTCTTATCCCATTACTCTGTGGAGCTATTGATACGCTTGGTCTACGGCCAGAACAGGACTACGTCATAGCAGATGTTTCACGAGGGCAGCTCTGCGTGCTAAAAATCATCTGCCTCTCTAGAATCTCTTTTCTCAGAAATGATTTTTCTTTATGGGTTCACTTTTGTCCTGACTGTTAATTTGCAGTGAGGAAAATAAACCCAACCGCATTTAGCTTTCCAGAACTGCCAGAGAAGTTATGCAAGAGAAACTTCCTGTTGACAGGACACGTATGTCTGTCTACTTAGAGTCCTGCTTACTTGGATTTTCACTGAGTTCATTGAAAATAAAAAGCATGAAAATTAAAATAGGGCCTTTTATAATATTTAGCATATTAGGTGCCTTATGGAATTTTGTGGACCGGATTCTGGCACTGCCCTCAAAGAGTTTGCAAGTTAAGAGTAGGCAAAAGAGTAGCCAAGACAAACAAAGGGAAGGTGGTAGAAAGGGAGGGAGGCGAAATGACAGGATTTTTACCAGAAGGCTGTGTGTGGCAGTAGGTTGGTTTACCACTTCCCATTTTGGAAAAGAAACTTGTCAAAACTTCAGAAAGTCCGGACTGTGACAGTAAAGGGTTAGTTGGCAAGGGCGAAGGCAGTGGAGAGGCAAAATGGAAGGAAGTGAGGTAGAGACAAAGGGGGGAAGAGTGGCGAGGAGCGGGACAGCATGGAGGAAGAGCGGGACAGCGGGTGCGCATGTGAGTAGGGTGGGACTGGGGAGGACGTGGGACAGGAAGACAGCCCTGCCAGGAGCTGGAAACAACGCTTCGAAACCAGGTGACTCAGCTATAAAAAAGACCTGGAGTTGATCGTAGGAACTGAATTTAAAAGGACCACGAGGTCCCCAAAGCATCTCTTTATCCTTGGGTCGTAAATCAGAGGAACTTGATTTTCTGAGCAGCTGAGAACCTGCGGGCCCTGGACCGAGCAGGGTTTGCGGGCTTCCAGCCGTGCTGGCGCAAATCAACAAGAAGCCCTTAGTTCCCATACCACCCACCCGACTTACCCTGCACGTTCCCTTCGCACCCGTCTTGGTAGCCACAAACCTCGATGCGTGAACTACCACCATTTGCAGCTGTTAGAGACATGGTTAGATACAGGTTTTAACGTAAAGGAATGCTTACGGTGACCACTGTTTTCCCCTTGTGTGCTGTTTACGTGTCCGTTTCGCTGTCACTGCTGCTTCAGCCCCCTCTCAGTTTCTTCCCTTTCTTTACTTATCCTTTCTTAGGCTGCACCGTTCTTTTGAGCCATTGCCCGTCTCCATCCAGTGGTTCGGTCCTTTCCGTGTTTAGCTGGAATCCTGGTGTAAAACGTCTCCGTGCAGGAAGAGGAATCGGTTTCTTGGGTAGGTTTGTCTGCTTGCACCTCCGTGTGGGGAAACGTGCTCTGGCGGTGAGGGGAGAGGTCTGGTGCGTGCGTCCTACGGCAGCCATGGTGCCGTGTGTCGGGATGGATGGGTGGGCGCATCTTGTGTTGCTTTCACAGGTGTGCAAACCTTAGTTATTCTGTGGTTTGCAATCATCACGAGCCAAGGTAAATTGCCTACAAACATGAAAGAAGTTTCTTCTCCAGTTCTGGGGAAGTTTGTCTTTCAGGAGTATTAGCGCCCACCAACTCTACCTCTGTTTACCTGACCCGTTATCCCTGTGAAAGGCCTGTTTGCAGAACTGTAGCAGGAGAGACTTGCCTATGACTTCTTCTGGAGCCAGTCGGTGCCTCCCTGAACGCTGGCCAAAAGCGATGTGATGGCTCCTTTCTCAGCTCCTCCCACAGGCCGGGCCGGCTGGCTCGCGTGTCCCTCTGGCCACCCAGGGTGGCTGAACTCTGAGCTTCCACTATTGGATTTTGCAGACCAGTGACATGGGTGTTCATCCTCTTTTTTTTTTTTTTTTTCCCCCCTAGTGGTGGTGTTTTCCTGTCACGCAGATGTTCGTTCCTCCCAGAGAAAGAAGCTGTTGTATATGCTCTGCTCCTCCACTGCCACAACAGGTCGGATGACTTCTTCAGCCCATCATAAACTCTTTCTTGGCTACTGGTGCAGTGCAGGTTTAATAGGACATCATCTATCTTCGGGCACTTCTCCCACAGCCCTGTGCTTCCTTGCAGGCTTGCAAGTCCCTTTTAATCCAGAAGGGTTCTTCTATTTAATTCGTCCTCAAGGTCCTCTCCTCTGATGGCCCAACCAAGAAGAGCTCACAAAACTCATCTGGAAGTAGCCCAGGTTTTTGTTAAAATGAGCTTTTGCATGCTTGGGGACAGGAGCCAGATGGGCGAAGGATGCACTTGAAGAGGCAGTCCTGGGTGTTTCGATGTCACAGGAATATTATTAAGCACTGGCAGTCTCATTTTAGGAGGGAGTGGGGGTTGTTTCTCTCCTTGCAGCAAGGACTGTTGGTAAGTATGTTTTGCTTTGCGTACATCACCCCTAAAGGGAGAGGTGAGTAAGATGGAGCAGTGCAAGATCAAATAGCAAATTTAAGAGTACCAGTTTTTCTAATCCTTTCCCCATTTGCTGAGCTCCGGCAGGGCGCAGGCAGCCAGGCCGGCTGTGTGCTGACACCTCGTGGTACAAAATATTTCCTTTCCCTTCTTCCCAGACCTTTTTTCCAGCCTTTTCAGCTCAGCCTTTACTCACGGTGGCTCCTAGTTGATAGGCTGTTGAGGAAACGTTGCTTTACAGGAGCAAAGCGATAATTAGCAAATAATTTAGATTCTTATGTCTTCATTTGAGCTACCTCTGCAGTGTCCTACCAACTTGCAGTTACACCAATGTTCCTAAATCACTTGAGCTTATTTGAGATTCTTACCTCTATAAAAACTTCTGTTGTCTATTAAATGTTGGGGTAGAGTTTGCCTGGGTCCTACTTTGAAAATATGTTGTATGGGGAAAGGAGGGCCATGGGCATTTGTGGTGAGAGCCCGGAGTTTGTGACTAAATTGTAACGCTTTTTGTAAAGAACATAAAAGGTTTAAACACAACCTTTAGAGGGCCTGTGCTCTACAAGAACTGATCAGGAAAAGCAGAGCAGCTATAAGCTTTCAATTTATTTTAGATACATGCTATACTTTAACTTCTCTGGGCCTGCGTTCTTACTAAAAGGATGTGTATTTGTCAATTATTAGAGAACATATATTTGTTCTGCCACCTAGTGTCCAGCTCTAGAAATACTCAAAACAAGCTTTTTAGGGTTTTTGAGTTACAAGTTACTTCTTGTTTTCTCTTTAAGTTCTTATAAACACAATTAGCGGTGCGGTGTAAGCTTCATTATTAGACTTAGGTAGGCCTCTGATAGTAGTAAATTATACTCGGCTTCTTCTACTATTTGGAAATTTTGGGAGCACCAGGGAATAGCATATGTTGATTTTATATCTCATCATACGTGTGCATGGTGTTTTGAAGACAAATAAAAAGCCATGAGAAACTTTGACTAGACGTGTTCTTGCAGACTTGTGGATTATACAAATACTCTTATTTGAACTAGCACTTTTAAGGAGTACCAGTGCTAGTAAGGATTCGTAGACTGGAGTCCTAAATTCCTTAATTTGTATTATAATCATGCTACCCGTACAAGAAAATGCAAGTCTTTTTCAGCTCTTGAACTCCTGGTATAAAATCAAATGCTTCTGCATGCATGAATGTGCCTGTGTACTTCCCTGCCGTGACCGTGGTTGCCACAGAAAACCCTCAGGTAGAAAGCACAAGTGCCTTCAAACCCACGAGACTGTGTCCGTAGCAGCTCTGCCGCGCTCCGTGAACAGAACGGGGCTGGGGTTGGTGTTTGAGCCCCAGCACATTGCCCAGTTGATGCTAAAGGTGAGTCGGTCCCTCTCCTTGTCCTGGTCCATCCGCTCTCCCTTGCCCTGTGCTGCTCAGGGCTGGCCCGTGCCGGGGGGGACCTGGCATACACCACAGCAGAGGGATGATGAAACACCGCAGTAGGCTTTTAAGGGGGATCACACAACCGGAGTTGTTACTTGGATTGCCTCAGTGGAAAGGCACCGGTAACAGTCATAAAATTATATCAATAGACTTAGAAATGGTGGCACTGCCACTACGGAGATTTATTTGTTCTTCTGAAGGTCGTTCAAGGGTAATCTAAGGGTCCTTCTCTTACAGGGCCCATTCCTTACTGAGTACCTTCCGCACGATACCTGCCCTGGGACTGAAAGCCATTGAACAGCGCACATCTCCTGTTCTTACACCCACGGTTCCTGCTTGTCCTACACCCAGCTCCAGGGTGGTGGGCTGGCACGCTGGAAACAGTTGGGCAAGGCTGGTGCGTCTGGACACAGGGCTGCAGACATCTATTGCTACCCAGGCACTCTGCAATACAAAATTAGCCCTGTTTTACGTTATATTGTCAGTCGTATCTGAGGATCTTTGGCTTTTTGTAGCTTAGCTGGGGGCCAGATACCCCATTAACACGAACTGCTTGCTGGATTACAGCCACAGGAGGAAGGAGATGCTAGTTTGTTTTAGAACAGTTCCTTCGCCTGTGGAAGATCACAGGTTTCAGAGGAATTTCCGTCTTTTTTCCACCACAGCTTAACAAAGTCTGAGATTTCGTACGAACCTCTGAATGTATAGGACCCAACTTGCACTGTGTATAAAAGTCAGAAAGAGTTGGAGTCCTCTCAGTCTTTTGGATAAACTCAGCTGAGCTTCCAGCTGGTGTCTTCAGAAAAAACACTTTGATATCCCTAGCTCTGGCGGGGAAGTTAGTGGCATCCCTCACCTGCCGAAACTCAGCAGCTACATCCTGCAGCTCTGCCTCAGGTCAGAGCTCTCCCTGAAGTCATCAGGAGCTCTGAACTGAACGCGATGCAGCAGGAAAACCCGGAGAGGGGCAACTGCGAAGGTGGCTCTGCACTTCAGCAGCCCTTCCCTGGCCTGCCTGTGGCCCTGTTGCTTTTCTGATTCTCGGCTCTTTTGCTTTTGGGAATCGCATTTTGCTGTAGGGTGTTACCATGGGGGTTTGCTGATGCAGCACCTGAAAATAGAACAACTGGTATGTGAGTACATACTCATGTTTCTGCCTTATTTCCTGCGCACTTTCCTCCCCGCTGCCCTGTACGCACGCACGGAGCATACCTGTAAAGACATAGAAAAGGAGGTGAGAGTTTTCTCACGATGAGATATCTGCTGTAGTAAAAACAACAGTTGACTGAAAAAATGCGGAGGAGCATTATGAGACTGCGGAGTGACAGGATGGGGAAACAGATTGAGTGTAGATAGATGTGGTGCCACACACATAGGGAAAAATAATCTCTGTGTAGCCCCTTTGAGATCAAAATATTGGGATTTTTTCCATGAAAATATCAACTCAATGCTTGTCAGCAACCAAAAAAGCCAGTCAAATGTTAGGAATTATTAGGAAAGGACTAGAAATAAAGACGAGGATATGCTGTATAAATGTCACCATATAAATCCCTGGGTCACCTGCTTTTGAGAGTGACTCTGATCCCTTATCTCAAAAAGGATATAGCAGAACAGGGAAAGGTCCGCAGAAAGGATGACCAAAGGTAGGGAATTGTTTCTCTATGAAAGGAAACTATGGAAGTCCAGTGGGCTGGAATCCTTCAGCCTGGAAAAAAATGACATTAGGGAGGGTATAACAGAGGTCTGCAGAGTTACGTGTGACATAAAGGTGAGTTTGGAGCAACCGTTCACTGTCTCTGCCAAGAGAAGAATTAGAGACCATCAGCTGCAGCTGGCCATAGCCAGGCTCAGAGCGAGCACCAGAGGCTGGTGCCTCCCGCAGCGGGTGAGACCCGGGGAACCCCTCACCCGTGGATGCTGCGTGGGGCAAAAGCTGAAGCGGGCTCAAGGGGAGGCTGGGCGAGCACTTGGAGAGCGTGAGAGCCCCTGTGGGTTACTGATTCGGCAAACCAAACTAAGCCGAGGAAGCCCCTGAGCCCCTTTTGAGCCCAGGCTCCTTTCAGGCAAGCGCTGCTCTGGGCTGGAGATTCTCCTTTCTGGGAGCTTTGCCCCCCTGTCCCACCGTGGGCGAGCGCTGCACGGCTTTGGGCAGCCCCCGCAGCGGCTGAACACAGCCACAGCAACCGGGACCGTGCAACACCCCAGGGGGAAAAGAGCCCGTGCTCTGGGCCAGCTGCTGGTGTTTGCCTTCTCCTTCCCGGGGGGGGATGCAGGAGGTTTCCAGGGAGGATGCTGGCATAGACTGCTGTGGCCATCCTTAGGCTCTCGTGTGTTTCAGCACAGGAGAACAGAGTTTAAACAAGGTTTCCTGGGTCATCGAAGCCAAATGCTTGCTACCAGAGCCAGCTATGCCTTAACGCCTTTCACCTCAAGCTCCCCCAGCAAAGCGGTTGGGTTTCTCACGCAGAGCACGGCCCTGGGAAGCGGTGGGGATCCAGACTACGCGCGTAACAACGCGCAGGAGAGATCACTTGGGCACCTCGACGCAAAGCTACTGCCCCACGTGCTTCAGGCACGGCTCTGCCGTGCAAACGGGACCATCGCAGCATCCCCTGCGCTTGCCCTGAGCTCTCGCCTCGCCGCAAAACTCGCACCGCTTGAGCTAACGCAGGTTTTGATGTCGATGTCCTTAAATTGTTTGTCTCTGTAACAGGCTTGTATTGATTTAGGTTAATTTGGTTACCCCCCCAAAAAGGGTTGTGCTGATTGCTCTAAATGGATTAAATAGTGATTTTAGTTAAACTGATGGCAGGCTTGTGTGTAGACAGGGCCTGGAGCTTTGTAAGCTAATGACTTGGCAGTAATGCAATGAGCTTTTTTAGACAGCTGAGACCAAGCTGTTGTTTTAAATATAAGATCATAAGTGTTACTATTCTAGTAAATGGTCCCCAAATATGATAATTTTCCACTAACTTGGGCTCCTTCTGAATCCTGGTAGATCTCTTTGCTAACTCTCTCTTTTCTGATAATAATTTGGCAAGTACTTTTACTCCAAATGGATTTTGGATTAAATCCAAGTGTAAAGCATGGAAAATTTCCATTTTTTGGCAAGATTTTCTAATTTTTGTTCACTTCCCAGCCTGCTAAATTTTCCACATTTTTGGCAATGGAAAAAAGTTTGTCTTCATTTTTTATAAAAATTCAGATAGAAGAAGAATGCAAATAAGCCCAGCTCCAGCCAACAGCAGGGACCTGCCCCCACAAGTGAGGAGGACAGGTCCAGAAGCAGCCACTGTTGAATTTCTTCATTCATATAAGAGCAAGGGTGAGATTAGCCCTTGGTCGTTAAATCTTTTTGTGCCCTTATCATGTCAATGGGAAGAAACCACTGTATCTGCATAAAGTCTTTCCTGCCTGCCTCTGAACCAGCCAACTGAGCTTCTGCCAAGTGAATCTGCCTTCACAGGTCTTTCCCCTAATGTATTGGCTTTGCGTGGCAAGGTTTTGGGGGGGGTTGGGCTACAGGGGTGGCTTCAGCGAGAAGCTGCTGGAAGCTTCCCCCATGTCTGACAGAGCCAATGCCAGCTGGCTCCGAGACAGACCCACCGCCGGCCAAGGCCGAGCCCATCAGTGACAGTGGTAACACCTCTGGGAGAACAGATTTAAGAAGGGGGAATAGTTGCAGGGTACACAGAAACGGCAGCTGGAGAGAGGAGTGAGAACATGTGAGAGAAACAACCCTGCAGACCCCCAGATCAGTGAAGAAGGAGGGGGAAGAGATGCTCCAGGCGCTGGAGCAGAGATTCCCCTGCAGCCCGTGGGGAAGACCATGGTGAGGCAGGCTGTCCCCCTGCAGTCCATGGAGGTCCACAGTGGAGCAGATCTCCACCTGCAGCCCGGGGAGGACTCCACACCGGAGCAGGGGGGTGCCCGAAGGAGGCTGTGACCCCGTGGGAAGCCCACGCTGGAGCAGGCTCCTGGCAGGATCTGCGGATCTGTGGAGAGAGGAGCCCACACTGGAGCAGGTTTTCTGGCAGGACTTGTGACCCCGCAGGGGATCCACACTGGAGCAGTCTGTGCCTGAAGGACTGCAGCCCGGGGAAGGGACCCCGTGCTGGAGCAGTTCGTGAAGAACTGCAGCCTGTGGGAAGGACCCACGTTGGAGAAGTTCGTTGAGGACTGTCTCCCGTGGGAGGGACCCCGCGGCAGAGCAGGGGAAGAGTGTGATGAGTCCTCCCCCTGAGGAGGATGAAGTAGCAGAAATAACATCTGATGAACTGACCGTAAACCGCATTCCCTATCCCCCTGCGCTGCTGGGGGGTAGGTAGAGAATCCAGGAGTGAAGCTGTGCCCGGGAAGAAGGGAGGGGTGGAGGGAAGGTGTTTTGAGATTTGGTTTTATTTCTCATTGCCCTACTCTGGTTGATTGGTAATAAATTAAGTTAATTTTCCCCAAGCTGAGTCTGTTTTGCCTGTGATGGTAATTGGTGAGTGATCTCTCCTGTCCTTATCTTGACCCACAAGCCCTTTGTTATATTTTCTCTCCCCTGCCAGCTGAGGAGGGGGAGAGTGATAGAACAGCTTTGGTGGGCACCTGGCAAATCCCATTTTTATTCATCTGCTTTCTCCATTGTCTCCAGGTTGGGACTGAAATTTGAAAAGAACATGACTCCAGACCAATGAGTCACTGAGCTTTGGTTACCTTTGATTTGCAAGGAAGCCTACTGAGATACTGAATCATTGAATCATAGAATCATTTAGGATGGAAAAGACCTTCAAGATCATCAAGTCCAACCATCATCCATGCCCACTAAACCATGTTCTGAAGTGCTTTGTCTATGTGCTTTTTGAATACCTCCAGGGGTAGTGATTCAACCACTTCCCTGGGCAGCCTGTTCCAATACCTGACAACCCTTTCAGTAAAGAAATTTTTCCTAATATCCAACCTAAGCCTCCCTTGCCGCAATTTGAGACCATTTCCTTTCATCCAATCTCCAGCCACCTGACAGAAGAGACCAGCACCCAGCTTGTGAACAAGCCTTAGCTCAGAAAACAACAGTCCAGTAGGTAGGCTGTGATCCCTTTCTGTCTCAGGCAGGTTTATGGAACCAGAAGCAGAAAGTTGGTGGCAAGAATGAGAGGAGACTTCATGACTCAGTGGACAGAGAGAACAGGAGGAAGGAAAAGCTCAGGGCTACCAGCAGGACAGCAACTGGAGACCAAGAATCTGAATTACCTAGCAAAATGAGTACATGGTAACCCAGTGTGCACCAAGATGAATTTTTGGCAAAGAGGTTTCTATACTGCTAGCACATGTCCTGGACTGTTTTCTGCATTCCTGGATCCTGGAAATTGGATCCCAAAAACCTGGAGCACATGTAGAGGTGAAGGTGCAGGAGATGGACAAGACACAAATCAGGCAAATCAGGGGTTAGAGCATTTCTGGAGGAGCTGGGTTACCCAGAAGGAGTAACAAACTGATTCTTTGTCCAAGACATAGGCCAAAGAGATCAAGGGAATCAGCACTGTAAAAGCAAGTGGGTTATGTGTGACCCAACCACAGCAGCTTGCTGGGAGTGGTGGTCAGCCAGGGGTAGGGAAGGGCGAAAGCGCAGCCACAGGGCAGTCCCACAGCCATAAACTTGCAGTCTGCTTGTAACCCTGTGGCAATAAGCACCGTGGAAGTCACCCCCATTTTCACTGACCCCCTCGCCAGAGAGATCTACCAGTGGACGAATGCCCTTTGGTCCCTCCTTCTAAGCTGCAGCGTGTTCTCAGGCGTCCGTGCAACCCCTGAGCCTGCGACTGCACTCATCCCTCTCACGTACATCCTCAGTGCCCGCGAGCGGGGTGTATCAGCATCACGGCAGCACTGATGAATCGTCCTTACGTGAAGGAAAGGGAGCTGACGCTCCGCTGTGCACTTAGGATAAGGATACAGACCATGGCAAAGCAGGACCCTGGATCCACATGCCTCCCAGACCCCCGCTCATTCCCTTTCATCACCCAGGGTGTAACAGCCAGCCCCCGTAAAGAAAACCTCCACCAGAATCCAGGAGCTCTTCCCCATGTTGTAACTGGCTCTCCAGACCCACCGAGCAAGGCTCAGGGGCTGATCACTGAGACATCTTATCCAAGTCTGGACACTTGGGGGTAGAGATATTCGTCAAGTGATAATTACAGTATCATCTTCTTGATCACCTGAAATGTAGGTGAACAAATCTTCACCAAACTGACCAAAACATTTGCACAGAGCTGATGGGACAGCCAGACTGGGAATAAAGCCATTTATGCCCTCCTCCCATTTGCCATCAGATGGTGTCTGAGAGCTCCTTCTGGACAGCTTCAAAGCTATTCCCGGCTCAGCAGAAAACGCTGCCCGTGAGGGCTGCCCTGCCCTGGAACAACACAGCCTTCCCTGGGCTAAGAGTCGTAAAATAAACTCTCAGATCAGAACGGCTGGCTTTGCTACAAAAGACTACAAAGCTCACAATGAGTAAAAGAATATCCTACAAAAATCCTTCCTCAGACTTCCCTGAGCCTCTTCCATGAAACAATTAGTGGATGCTCTTGTTTTGAACTCTGTGACTCACTCCTGGATTTCGGTTGTGGCCTGTGATCACTCGGTCGCTTAATGCGGTGTGGGGAAATAGGCAATTGTGAGAATTTCCTCTCTCCCTCCCTCAGCCGCTCATCGTAGCTCTGTGGCACGTTACACTGCAGAGCCATGCGACCGCAGGCTGGATGCTCGCATCCCAGATGTGCTGGCTCACCCTTCAGGCAACACTTCCTCGCAGTATTAAACGATGATCAGGAGGGCTTCTCAAAGAGAAAATGCATCTCACCATGTTTTACGGTCCTTTGTAATCCAGCTGCAAGTGCACTCCTTTTATCAATGGTTTTAATAGTTACGTTGTGGCTTGGCGCTACTAGAGTTTTATTCTTAATTTGGTATCTTCTGTGTATGTACATGTGTGCTTATTTGTAAAAACTCCATTAAAGATAATAGAGACTATTAAAGCAATTACACTGGCTAATGTCTCCCACATTCTTTTCTATTAACCATACTTAATTTTACCAGTCAGCAGTATATTCACCGTTATGAACTAGTGAGTGATTTTTTAATCACTGGATTTGCATAACATACACATTTGTGTAACTTTCCAAGTACACGGTAGGTACAAAAGACATTTAACAATTAAAGCAAAAGTGTTCCCAGAGTTTCCCAGCACCCACAGAATATGTTTGGAGGCTTCTCTGTGCTTACCTTGCCTCGGTCATGCTGTGACAATTTTGGCAGCAGAGCAAGGAAAAAGCCCTGAATAATTTGCCAACTTTTTCACGCCTAAAGGAGAATGAGAACAGAAAACTGAAAAATTCCTCCAGCTGGTACGACACCAGAAACCCTGCCCTGTGTCCATTAAAGAGTGCTGTACGTTTGTCATGAGGAAAAGACTATTTTATCCTCTGGCTGCTGACTACCAAGTGCTAAATTTCTGCTGTTAAGAGGAATGGCAGAAGGGGCCGTTGGTGGAGCGGCCTGGACGGAGCAAGCCGCAGTGTCCTTCACGCAGGGCTCCCTCCAGCCCCGGGGGTGGCCGAGCCAGTGACTCCGGCAGCAGCTGCTCCTTTGTCAGGGTCTGGGGATGAGGGCTTCTCCACGTGATGCTCAGGCTTCTCGCTTGTCTGCTTTTGACTCCCCTCTGCTTGATCTCTCAGACACTTCCCCCCCCATAGTCTCTTTGTTATTTCCCTTCGGCGGTTGCTTTCCCTCTTACCACTCATCTTCATTTCTTTCCACTTCTTGCCCTTTTCCCCTTTTAGCTTCCCTATTTCTCTTGCCTTTCCCTCTTGCTTTCTGCCAAGCCATATGTGCCGCTTTCTCCCTTTCTGATCTTTTCCCCAGGGGCTGAATCACAGCAGCTCTGTTTGCGTGGCCATTTGTACAGCCCAGAGCGACCTCCCACAGCTTGGGAAGGTGACCTTCCTTGGCTCCCTCTGTAGTCAATGGGGAGAGATGGAAGCCTCCAGAAGGTGACTCAGTTTCAAAGGCTGTTGAAAGACCTTGTGAAGACCAATCTTCTGCCATGGCCTGCCAGTAATACAGAAGAATATCCTAACTTGCGAGCTTTGAATTGAGGGCCAAAAGTTATTTAGTACAAAACCTGCTTTTGCACAGTCTTTTGGCACATGCCGGATGGATGGGGAGCACAAATCAGAGCATCTTCCCTCTAACTGATGTTGCCCTCCCAGGTGCCAGACTTTTGCCCAGAACCCTGACGGTCAGCACAAATCGTGCCTGCAGCACAGCAGCAGACTTGCTGACAGAGCCTTGCAACAGCTTTCACCCACCCCAAAGTCCCATCTCTGTGCTACAGACAAAGCATTTCGTCTGACTTCAATAAGCCAAGTAAGCATTTTTGCTCCTGTTCCTTTTTCACTCTAAAAATAAGGATCATGTAAGGAATAAGGAAATAAAAGTGAAAAGGGAAGCAAAACTTTCATTCTCACCCAACCATTTAAATGCAGGCGTCTGCACAGTTTCCATGGCTTTTGTTTTGCTGGGAGACTGTCTCCCAGGGGCTAACTTCAACATTTCGAATGGAGCCATGTTTAGCCTTTTCCATAACAAATCACACAGGAACCGTGAACTGCAAATGCAGCCTTATCTCCATCCAGACATTTGTTCCCAAAGAGATTTTTCCAGTTCTCTGTGATCAGACCAAGAAAATACAGGCAACATTATAACAACCCTCCCAGTGTTTCTCCATAGGCATACTCCATTGTATGCTGAGGTTGCTGCTATATAGTAAAGTTCTATTTTCCATGTAGAAATCTGGTCCTACGATCCACCTGTGAGATTTTGCCAGTGGCTTTTCTAGCATTTCACCTCCAGCTTGGATCATGGCTTTTATTGCTTGCTGATCCAGGAATGCAAAATTTATTGAAGTTGCATGCTCCCTCCTCTTCCTGTGCATCTCTGCCCTCCCTTCTCTTTAAAATACTTGTGGGTGCAGGAGGGATGACTGCTCTTCCCACGAAGGTCCCTTGTCCCCAGGGCAGTCTTGGTGAGACACTCTTTCCCACACTTGACCCTTCCCTGTGGGTCACTGGCGGAGGGAAAAAAGGGGTCCACGTCCACAATTTCTTTGGCCCAGAGAGCTCTTGGGAGTATTTTTGGTTAATTTTATTACTGACTGCAGAACATGATGTAACAGAAAAGTGTAATTCCTTGGCCTTGTGTCTGACCAAGGTGGCTGTTGTGGTGGTGGCTGCTACAGCTCGCTCTCTGCCCCCCCGACTGCATTCTGTGTGCAGCTGACCTGGTGGCTTTGATAATCAAATTTTTATTAGCCTATTAAGTAAAATGCTGGCGTTGAGCCACTGGCAAGTTGTAAAGCTGGCCAAATAATTGGAATAATAATTCACTCGTATTGAATGTGGTCCACTCAAAGGTGGTGCTTATTTCCTGAATGGAAATGAAGTTCTTCTAAGAATTTGGTTTAGATTAGCTCACTGCATGGTTTACTTCAGCCCTATAATTTTACCACTGATACCTAAAGTAGATTCATAAATAGAGCAATAGAGCCTTTGCTGTGCTAGGAGGTAGTCCTATGCACTAACGTAAATTATAAATGTAGAGTTAGAAAACCTAGCAAGCCCAGCTGGCAAACTTCCATGTATTATCTCACAATAATTGCTTCCAGCCAGGAGATATTTTTTGTACAGCAGAAGACAGGTTATTTGTATTATATATTTAGCTTAAAACTGTAATAACATCCTCTGGCAAAGGTATTATCTGATGGTGTCTGAAATGGAACCAGCTTTCCTCTTTCCAGGCATTAACAAATGAAAATCTTTGTGTCATCCCATGGCATTTCCTGCATTGGAGAATAAAATGAGGAGGATTTTTAATTCATATAGTTTATTTCTTAAAAAGTAAATCTATTTTTGACAACCAGGTTTCCCAGAATTGTTACGTGTAGTTTGTATCACTGACCAGAGAAATATTTCCTTTATGATTCTAATCAGGCAGAAACAACAGTACCACTAGCAGGACAGGCTCTTGGCTTAGCACAGTCACAAAAATACCTGTGAACAAGCCAGGCGCGTGAAGGTCACAGAAGACAGCATGTTTTTTCCTGTTGGCTCAGAAATGCCTGGATACCTGCTATGTTGCCCATCCGCACATTCTCAGGCAAGCACTGCCATAGTGAGGATGTGAAGCCAGCGATTAGGAAGACTAATAAGGGTGTGTTTTAGAAATCTTAGGTAGAGACAAATCTTAGTGATGGGTCAGGCCCACTACTCAACGTAGCTGTTCCATCTGCCCATGACGACAAAGAATGAGAAAGCTGGAGGACGGTACTCGGGATTTACGAAGATATCTCAGGTGCTTTCCAGTCCTTCGGTAACTTGGGAGGATGTCATGAATATTAAGAAATGGGTTGGCATGAGCTGCCTGCTCTATCCCCAGTCACACGTCTTGGCCAAGGAAGTCTTGGGTTAGGTGACTATTGGGTCCATGCACAACCCCAGAAGGTCAGGCTGTGCTAATGACAGGCTCCTTCTCTGTAAGGGACACTAGCCTCAGGGAACCTCTGCCCTGGGAAAACTCACTAAAAATAATTTAATTACTGGTAAAGAACCCAATCTGTTTTGAACTGAAGACGCTGATGTAGTAAGTGTGGAAGGCATTAATGAAAACAAGCCTTGTCAGGCCTCAGCATTCATTATTCATGACAGCACAAGTCTGGTGGATATGGACCATCATACATGTAAGAGTTTTCTGTCAGTTGTTTGAACAAGTATCACACAACAGCCTGATTTTTCAAAAAAGAAAAGGTAGAACTATGTAAGATCAAAATATTTGATGGTATGAGACCTGGTGGATTGAAAAGGTACAGTTGTCCAAGGAGAACTCTTAAGGAATGGGAGTTACTGTAGTGAAGTCTGCCCAGAGCAGTGTAAGACGTATTGCTGTTCAACTTCTTCATCAAGATCTGAGCGTAAACATAACATTTCTGCTGAGAAATTGGATAGTGCAAACACTGGTCTGGTGGCAAATAATGACGAAGAGTCACCTAGAGTGGCCAGGATTGCTCAGTAGAGAGCCCATTCAAGCAAGTGATGTCTTAGTACAGTCCTATGTATCTAGCTAAATTAGATATCTAAAATGCAGGAGTAGAGGCTGTACTTACAGGAGGTGAGTTTCACAGGGTGAGCAGTGACTGAAATACTTTGGAGAGGTCAGAATAGAGAAGCAACTCAGTAGGAGCTCCCAGTGTAATGGGAGAAAAGGTGTTGACTGTCTTTGGATACACAGTTGGTGAGAAGTGGGTAGCGATCAAAAGCCCCACATGAAACCATTGCTGGAATATGTATCCTGCTGGAGTGTTCCCACTGAAAAAGAGCACTGAAGGATTTTCTGCTGGCACATCAAAGAGTCACAGAAATAATTCAAGAACGGGAAAAGAGAGCCTTTCATCAGCTGCTGGAGAGGTCACTTTATTTAGTTTTTTCAAAGGGAGAAGGTATCACCCTTCATCACCTAGGGTATAAACACTTCTATCGGGGTAAAACCCCAGGGTGGGATTCAATCACCCAAACACGGTCACTTACAGCATGTTCGATGCCAGATGTGTGGCTCCTCCTTTGGGCAGAGGGAAGGATGAGATAAACACTAGAGGCCCTGCTCAGTCCTATGTCGGAGAGTCTGCTGGATATGCCACAAGCTCAGAGTTAGGCACGGTGTGCGCTCCCTGCACTAAGCCCTTCAGTCTTCCCATGTCAGCGAGTTCCCCCAGCTGCTCTGCAACCTGCGCAGGTAACAGAGGAGTTGTTTTAACAGAGCAGGAAAAAACCCCTGCAATAGTCTCACGTAATCAGGGAATAAACTGCAGTTCCTGATATAAACTCCAAGGACAGTCTCAGCACAGATGTACGTGGATCAAGTTGAATTTGAAGCCAGACCTCATCCTCCAACGCACTGGGCTTTCAATCCCTGGACTGCAGTCCTGTTCTAGCCCCCCTTAGATTTCTGGCATGCAGGGAGCAAGCTTTACATATTTGCACTTTTAATATCTTGTATTTCTGCTTAGTACATCATTTAAATGCTCCTACACATAAAGGTATATTGGCTTGAAAGTGGGGAAGAATAAAGGCTTCAGGAACTCGTTGCCAAAGCTAACATGTTCGCTGGCGGGGCATGCCAGCACCAGGTTGACCAGCTGCGGGCAAGTCACAGAATCGTTCCTCAGCCAGCCTTTTTGTCTGCGTGACTGCACCAGCAGGTCATTCCATAGCACTGGTGCAGTTCACCGGGGACTGAGAGGGGTGTGGGAAAGCCGGCGAGAGCATCCGTGTCCCAGTGCTGCAGGATGGGACGAGCTATTGCCACAGCTCCGTGAAGGCAAGAGGTGGTTGTGAGGGACCCTGTGCCAGAACCACTGTGAGTACCCAGACCGCAGCCCTTCCCCTCTATGTGATGCACACAGGAAAACTGATGTATGCAATGGATGTATACAATGAACATCTTATGCATTTTATGGGTGAGATGACATGTTAAAGCAGTAAGGTCTGTTAAAATGAATGCTACAGCCAAATAATGACAAGTTCAAATCCAACTACACATGTGCTGTGAACCTCCCCTCCCCCCTGTAATAATGATAGTTCAGTAGAAAATAATTCTGTATCCAGATGTAAAAAGGTGAATGTGGGAATGGTTGTTTACTTAGTGGCTGTGCTGTAATGTTTAAATCCCAATTTCTGACAAGCAGTAGATACTGAAGAGTGTGACACAAATAAATTTGAGGCAATTTGGGATTTGGGGGGGTTAGTATGGTCAAAAGGATAGCTGCTGAGAAAAATATGCTTATTCTGCTTTTTAAACCACCAGTGCTCCTGCTTCCATTTCTCCCAGTTTTGTTCTTAGTTGATCTACTGATGTAGAATTACAGCTGGTCCACACTACTATGAGTAAAGGTCCCTAAAATCCATTTTTTAAAGCCTGGAGAACAGCAATATGAACCCTCAGCTTGTTTGGTAGTGATCAGGTGTCTCTAGAGAAATTAATTATTTTCTTGGGCTAATTTAAGTTTATAGGAAGGCATTCAGTCAAAATAAACATCCAAAGGCTTAACTCTTTTGATTTGTTTATCCACTGGATTAGGACTTCAAACATTTTTGATTTATCTATAATGTAAGATTCTTAATCCCATAAATATTTTGAACTGAGGGGTAATGAGCTATCAGCTTTACTCTTGTTTTGAAGTCTACCCTGACACCAGTTGAGTCACAGTCTTTGGCACAGGACTGGAAAATGATGCCAGTAAAGTCAACTAGCTGCTCCGTTACAGCTGTAGATGAGCAATGAAAAAGATGATTCCAGAAAGTGAAATGTGATTCACCTGTAACAACAATCACGTTAAAGTCTCATCGGTTTCTTTCAGATTTGCATGAATTTGTTTTAAAAAGTTGTTTAATTTTTTTTTTAACAAGATCCTGGCTTAGCGGAAGTCTCTAGGAGTTCTGTGGTTTAATAACTGGGACCGGGCCTTTTACCTTTTGCATTACGCACTCTGATTTTTTTTATTTACTTATCTATTATGAAGATTACCTTTATGCTAATCACATCACAAAGCATGTTCCAGAGTTATTGTAAGTACCCACAGAGTTAACTAAAGCACAATCAAATTTAGAACATCTCATTTTGGATAAGGCATTAGTAAGCACTGATTAAAGTTGTGCAAAAAAATTTTGCTTCGGTTCTGTGGATGAGCTAAAAAATATATATACTTAAAAGTTCTTTGCAGATTAACCCAAAATGCTCTTACTTTTACTGTTTTTTGATGGAAAACAATCCTTTGGGGATGGACTTCACCACTGAAAGTGAAAGGAGTTCTTCTGGTTTTGGACATTAAAAGTGAAAATGAAGGAAAAGTGGAAGAACGTGCTAGTTTTCCCTGCAAAAGATGTTACGGAGGGGAAAGAAAAGGTGGCGAGCTGAGCTGTGAGGGTGTGCAGGTGAAAAGGAAGCAGCTCAGAGGTTGTGGCTCCAGCAGGACCAGGCAATGGAAAAGTACCAGCCAGGTTCTGGCTTCTGCAGAGGGCAGCAATGCGGGGAGCAGAAGCCCGTGGCCACAGCAAACCACGGAGCTGAGCTGCCATCTCCCAGCCTCCTGGCCAGCCATGGTGATCGTCATCCCTTGTCCGGAGCCTTCTGGTGAGATATGGCAGCTTGGCTGGGTGCCCTACCTCCCCATGGGCACAGCCTCCATCTCACGCTGGTCTGTGCCAGCCCATGCTGCTGCTCTGCCCTGGCCACCCCTTCCTGGCCTCCCACCTCATTGCAGCTTCCCTACTCCATGCTGAAGCCATGCTTCAAAAGGTGCCATGTAAATGGTTTTCGAAATGAAGGGGAGATGATGAGAATAGCTTGAGAAAATCCATATTAGAACATGGGGACATGAGCGTGATGGTTATTTACTCTTCCTCTCTGTGATAGATGCTGCAATGCCACATGTGAACCTAGCTTAAAAAGATCAAGATGTCTTGATCCTGGAAAGATCAAAATGAGTAAGTCTAAAATGTCTGGGCTTTCCTCATTTTTATGCTAGGCAAAGCCTTTTTTTTTTCTGAGTTTGACTTGAATTTGCAAGTAGGGTTGGCTTCCCTTCAGCGGCATGTTTTGGTGAATACGTTATTTACTACTGAAATAGAAAAGGTCTCTGGTGTAGCAGTGATGGGGTAGAGTAAAAAACAAAGATGAATGCAAGAAGAAGAAAAGCAGAGTTTGCAGCTGAGCTATGAGATGAACCAGAGGTCGTAAGGGACAGAGCTACAGGAAATCTGTTCACTACAGCAGCAGGTGCAGGGGGGAGAGCTCTCGTACACTGATGTCAATTGGAAGCGAAGGTACCACACAAAGAAGCGGCTATGTGTAGACAATGAGAAGCAGAGAGGCCAAGACGAGGAGTGGAAAACAGAGGGAGCAATTTTGAGCTGGCATGAGGGTTCAGGAAGTTGTTTGAGAAGGAAAGAGGCAGCAGCACTGCCTTCAGTACACAGGAGGGATTGTTAAAATTTGGTGGGATTTCTGATGCAGCATGTAATGCTGTAGTTTCACAGTCGCTTTCAACTGGAGAAAAGTTTTTGGTGGGAAAAAAAAAAAGGTTTAAATCCACATCTGTTCCCAGTTTACTGCAGAGCCAGAGAAATGCTCTTGCCAGCACAAAGTGGGCAGTAGCATGGGGGAAGGGAAAGAAGGCACAACTGGAGAAGCAGTGGAGGGAGCAGGCAGGACCATTTCTTTTGGCAGCTGTGCCTGCATATGCCATCCTAATGAAAACTGGAAATTAAGAACTAGCAAAACACTCCAGCTCCCTCCTGTCTAATCTAAAATAGAAGATAGCCATACACTATCTGCTGCTAGGTATGCTCTTCTGTGTAACTCCTTACACCATCCATGTCACTCTAAACACCTAAGTACTGCTCAAAAGTGCATTAGGGCAAACTGTAGGTGGTTAGATTTCTTTGTAAGCTCTGGATGTCTCACCATGTCATTTGGATCGGACCTTCCATGAAGGGCACAATTGAAACAGCATTAAAACCCAAGAATACTATTCTCACTTACTAGTATTTGCTTCAGAAGTCTACCTTTTCTCCAGGTAAGATTAAAGTCCTCTTTAGAAACTATCTGCCATCTCCCTCCAACTCCTTCCCAACGGTCTGACATTTGAATGAGGGTGATTGTCCAAAAGGAGCTCCTCTCTTGATAAAGAATCAGATTGCCACATTATATATATATATATATATATATATATGTATATACACACATACAGATATTCACACACACACAGCTGATTATCTACTGAAGTAATGAATTACAGTCTGCTGAGTATTCTGTTGTGGTGGGACTTTTTTGTTAAATATACACATTGATGTGAGTACACATGAGGTAAGGCAAAGTCACCTGAAGGAGAAGTGTTGAAATTTGGGATAAACTTTAACTCTTTGAACAGACTCAGAGCAAATGCAAAGAATCCATTAACAGGGCTTCTTTCTGAGTACAGATCATGCTGTGCTTCTTTTGAATATTAGTTTAGAGAATAGTTACCTTTTGGTAGATTTGGACTGATTAGCGTCTCTGGAACGTCTGCTGTTCAACATATAAGCAGCTGAAAAAAGTCTGTTGCTGACACTAAGTTATTTGAGGTAGCATGAACAAGGGCTGGCTGCAAAGAGCTGCAGAAGGACCTTATGAGGCTGAATGACTGAACAATCAAAGAACAGATGAAATTCACTGTGTATAAATTGAATCGACACCTACCAGTAAGAACAATCCCAGCCTCTCATATAAGATGAAAAGCTCTGAGATGATCACTGCCACTGAGAAGGAAACTGTGGGATTAGTTACGTATCAGAAAATACCAGCTAAGTGTGTGGCAGCAGTCAGAAAACCACAATCAGATGTTGCAGACTATTGGTAAAGGAACACAGAAGACAACGGGAAACATGAAAATGCCACCGTAGAAATTCAGAGCTAAGCTGCACCCTTCCTTAGCCCCCTCATCCCAAAAAGCAGCAATAGAAAAAATTTAGAGAGGGGCAAGAAAGATAATCAAAGGTTTGGAGCAGCTTCTGTACATGGTCAGTCTGAGTAGCTTAGCACCACGCAGTTTGGAAAAGGGATCACATGATGGGATAACGCATATGGAAATCATCAGAGGCACGGACATGTTGGGAAAATCTCAGTTTCTTCAAGCACAGAAAATCTGGCAGCTTTCAAAGGCAGCTGGCTGTAGCCAGGCTCAGAGCGAGCACCAGAGGCTGGTGCCTCCCGCAGCGGGTGAGACCCGGGGAACCCCTCACCCGTGGATGCTGCGTGGGGCAAAAGCTGAAGCGGGCTCAAGGGGAGGCTGGGCGAGCACTTGGAGAGCGTGAGAGCCCCTGTGGGTTACTGACTCGGAAAACTGAACCGAGCTGTGGAAACCCCTGAGCAGACGTTGGTGGGACAGTCCCAAGGGGAAGTGTTGGGTGCTGCCTTGTTCCTACTCTTGCGGAGGCAACTGCCCTGGGTTTGAGTTGGAGGCAAGGCTGCACTAGATGGGCCCTTTGTCTGCACCAGTACAGCTGCCCTTTTACAACAAATTTCTCTCTGACTGATGCGAGCTAGCACTGACATCATCTGAATCAGACGCCCTACAGCAAGGCTGAAGGAAGAAGGATGCATGGCTATTTTTGGCATGTGAGGCACAGCTGCTTACTGTCTTCCCTCACAAGTCAGGAAGGGCACAGACTGGAACAGGAGGTCAAAACTCCCTTAGCATGTCCTGTATTTCTTAATAAATGGACTGAAACCAGAGAATATCGGTAAGCTGTCAGTTGTTAGATAAACCTGGGCTTATTTTTAGCAACTTTTCTCAATGTTATGAGAACTTCCCTGTGCCCAGGATGGTATTTTTAACTTACAATAGTGTTTGCTGCATCTGAGAAGGCAGAAGCATTCCTGAAGACTAGGATGGATGGAGAGGTCATTTTGAAAAAATGCTGATTTCATGTACATGGCTAATACAGTGGATATGACAATCCATGATTGAAGCAGGTACTACTTTAACAAAGTTAATAAAAAGCTGTAGTCAGTGGACAGTCATAAGCTTGTATGAGGCTCGTAATTATGGGTATCAATAAAATTGACTGTCAGTAGAGAAATACTAGGGATAGCAAAAGGTGATGCATGTGTTAACTAGGGATGGGAAGATACATGGGAAATAATGGAGGACTAAAATTATCTAAAACACAAAATAGGGGAGGGGATTTTAGCAGAAATTCATGTTGTTGCAATGACATGTAAGTTCAAGGGGGCGGCCTCAGGAAAGGTACAGTGACCTTAGAAAAAGGACCTGAAATTATTTGCTGTATATTATTGTGGGTTAACGCCAGTAGGCAGCTAAGCCCCATGCAGGTGCTCGCTCACTGCCTGCCTCTCGTGGGATGGGGAAGAGAATCAGAAAGGTAAAAGTGAGAAAACTCATGGATTGAGCTATAGACAGTTTAATAGGTAAAGCAAAACTGTGTGCGCAAGCAAAGCAAAATACGGAATTCATTTGCTACTTCCCTTGGCAGGCAGGTGTTCAGCCATTCCCAGGAAAGCAGGGCTCCATCATGTGTAACGGTTACTTGGGAAGACAAACGCCATCACTCTGAACGTCCTCCCCGTCCTCCTTCTTTCCCCCAACCTTTACTGCTGGGTATGATGTCATATGGACATATGGTATGGAATATCCCTTTGGTCAGTTGGGGTCAGCTGTTCCGGCTGTGTCCCTTCCCAACTTCTTGTGCCCCCCCAGCCTCCTCGCTGGTGGGGTGGGGTGAGAAGCAGAAAAGGCCTTGGCTCTGTGTGAGCACTGCTCTGCAGTAACGAAAACATCCCTGTGTTATCAACACTGGTCACAAATCCAAACCAGAGCTCTATACGAGCTGCTGTGAAAATTGCCTCTATCCCGGCCAAAACCCCATACATACATATAAATGATAGCACCTTGCAACAAAATGAAAAAGCTTTGTGTTTGACATCAAGAGATTTGAAGCCGTACAAAAGCAATGAAAATACATGCGGAGCATTGGCTACTTAAAGGCAATGGATACCATACTTTCTTATCGTACGCGCGCCTTGCTGAATTCGAGTATGACACACAACACAGTGCCAGAGTAGGGCCCACGAACAGTCACACGGTGGCTGTAAGACCCAAGCAACGCACGGTACGGCTAAATTTGAAAACAGATCGTTTCCCAACAGTGTATTTGGTATGTACGTTTGGTATAGCCATATCCCTGCGATGCTGGGACTGCAGCTCCCCAAGACGCGTGAAATGGAGGCCGTAGGCCTCTGTACGTGTGGCGGAGGCGGCTCCTCGGGCGCGCTGGTCCCTTCAGGCTGATGCAGATGGAGGGCGGGACCAGGGACCCGCCTGGACCTGAAGGACCCTTGCTCCCTGGGCCCGTGCACGGCTCCACGCCCGGGGCCTCCGCGTTGAGAACGGCCCTGAACAACTCCCTCCAACGCCGGGCCCGCCCGCGGCCCTCTCCTTCCCCAGGGCGGCGGAGCTGTCTGCGGCCCGCCCCCGGCTGGGAGTGGCCGGCGCCACCGCCGCTTTCCGCCCCGGTAAGGGGTCGAAAAGAACGTAGGGGGGGGGAAACAAGGACGGGATGTGGCAACCGCAGCCCCGGCCGGGCGGTACCGAGAGGCGGCGCCGCGG
>NW_010972598.1:6684347-6710532 GCF_000737465.1 Haliaeetus leucocephalus | reverse complement strand
AAGGGGGGTAACGGCGGGTTTTACCCCCCCCTACCCCCCTTCCCTCTCCCCTCCTCACGCCGCCGGGGCAGGTGCCCGGCTGGAGAGCCGGAAGGGGTGCGAGGCGCCGAGCGAAGCCCGGGAACGAGCAGGGGGCGTGGGGGAGCGAAGCCGAGCCCTAACGGGGCCGGGGCCGGTAGCGCTTCTCCCGTTGGAGGGGGCCGGGCGGCTCGGCTGGGCGCTGCCTTTGGGCTGGGAGGGCCGGCAGCTCTTGGTGGGGGGAGTCGTGTTGAGTACGGGGGAATGGAGGGGGGTTTTAGGTGGAAAAATAGCCATCTTTCGCTTCGCAGTCTGAAAGTTTTAGGATTTTTTTAAGTCCCCAGTGATGTTGGCATTTATTGCACAGTAAATGTAGCCTAAAGAAACAATGTTACAACATTGAAGTAACATTGTTATTATTTTTTTTTAACTCAAAACATCCTTTAATTTCACTTCAGCCAGCGTGAAAGCAGTTATTATGATACAGAGATGTAAAATTTATTTATTTTTTTAAAAATAACCAACTGCAAAGAGGGAAGAAGAGTCTTAGAAAATACTTAGAAAAGTCACCCCTAAGAGTATCTCCAAACTTGGCTTAAAGGAAGAAAAAGGAAACTGCCATCTTAATGGAGAAGCCGTGCATCTATACTTTTATGAATAACTGAGTTTTATAAGACCGTGATCTCTAGTGTGGATGACCTGCCCTCCTTCTCCTCCCTCAGAACAGCAACTATCAGCTGGCCCGAGCTAGGGCTGCTGGCATTACCGACACTGGTGCTGGTGAAAGGCTGGAGCTGTGGGGAAATTTGGGGAAAAAAAATTTCACCTTTCCTAGGCGAGCTGGGGAAGCAAGGCATGTTGCTCACTGGATGCATCCAGTGCCTTTTGGGTTGTTTGGGATATGCAGTTCATCGAGCTCCGTTAGTCCAGCAAGACTTTTTGCAAACACTTCAGTTGTCCTTGCCAACGGTTTAATAGAAAACAGCTCATTCATTTTTTTGGTAATCCACGCTAATCTTTGTGTACAAGTGCTTGAGTAACTTTTTGCTATGCTTTTGAATAATGATTTAAGAGCTCTGCAGTGAAGTACTTTTATAATAAAGGCTTTTACAAAATATGCTGCAGAACATACACCAGCAAGCGCTACTGGTAATTAAAAGTAAATGAGAGTTTTTAAAGAAATGGACAAAGTACACTGGCATGCATTATCTCTGGTTTTGTCCTTTCGTATTTGTTCATTTACTTGCTAATTTGCAATTGGCCTTACAGCAACTCATGAAAACGGGAGAAGTTCTACTTTGTTAAACTTTTCTTGTTGTTTAAATACTGAAGTCCCTTTAATTATGTTGTATGGGTATTCCCACATCTCATTGCTGAAGTTAAAGTTGTTTTGGTTCTTTCTAGGAAGGCATTGACAGTGGTCTTCCAGTTGAAGCTACAGTAGATTTTTACTATTGATAGGGCTTTTAGGCACTTCTGAAACTGAGAAGTAGGGATGTTTAAAATAAATATTCGTTATAAAAAGAAAAAAGCTGAGTTTAGAGGTTTGTGGTTACTTAAAATGTTGTGGTCACAGCGGGTCGAGGGAATGTAAATGAATCCCCAAATGCTTATGAACAGTGTTTTGTACGGTTAAGACTAAGACCATGTCCAACTATGTCTTTTTTCTTACTTCACAGTGCTTATACTATCAAAGTTATCAGTTTTCTGTATAGCTCTTTGAGATTGGGCAGTGAAAATAACATGTTCCCATACATGATACTGATGATTACAGTGCAGCAGCACTCTGAAGAGCGGTCAGAGGCAAGTATTGTATTGCCGCTGGCTTCCTCCGTCTTTAAATTTAGATAAATCAGCCTTTGTTCTCTTTAGTAAAGTGAAGTCAAAAGTTTGGGCCTAAGCTGCTGCTGCTGGAATTGTAGTGGGGCCATGTAAGAAAAGAGGATTTATTAGCACCAGGATAAATTAATTGTGACGAACAGGAAGACAGAAAGCACTGCAAACAATGTTTTGTACTCACAAAAGTGAAAACCCTAAAGGTTAATTCTGACTTTGTTCGCAAATTAGGCACACTCGGTTAGGCTTTTTTTGCTCACCATAACTTGGGCCTCCGACAGCTACTGAACCACCTGACCTTTCAAATGAGATTTACTGGAGTGTGTAACACCTCCTGAGCACTCCTTGGGAGTTATGATTTTTTTTCATTTTAGCATTGGGTTGCCTTGAGCAAACCTTCTTTCTAACTGAGCAGCAGACAGACTGTGGCCTTTTCTGGTTTCGGCCATAATGCATATTAACGACTCCCGTGGAAAGGGGTTTTCTTACCTCCGCTGGAGTATCGGCCTTGAAGGTGAACAGAAAGGAACCTGCGGAGTTGCCATAGTGATTTCCAAGTTCATCCTTAGTATCTTGTGTCTTTTTCCAGAGAGCAGCCCTTTCATGCTGTGTCACTTAGATTAGGATTGAGCCCAGGGTATGTTGTAATACTACTAAATATTCTTGAAGGAAAACTGCTGCAAAACCTTTATGTATTCGGGATGAATATGCCCTTTGTAAATCAGCAGTCACACGAGGAAAAACTTGGCCCTCTGGCACTGAACAAAGGCTACTGTGCCCATGTTAAGCATGGTAGTATCATTATTTGGAGGTGTTTACTTAATTCTGTGTAATGTTAACTATTTAACACTCCATTTGATTCTCTTTTTTTCTTTCCTTTTAGCATATAGGCACAGATTCCATTAACTGCTCACCTGAAAAATGCTTTCAGGGAGAAACATTTCTGTATTGAGTCTCCTAGGTACTGCTGCCGTGGAAGCTGAGATCCGCTATCGACATACTTTGTTTGTTAAACATGAGTTTTCTGTATGGAAATTGAATTAGCTATTGACATGGAGTTACTTCCCTATTTATTGATGCCGAGAATGTAAAGTGGCTTAATGACTAATCTGAAGTCTGCAGGCAGAGGGGTGAGATCATGTGCTTGCCTCAAGTAGGGTTTCTTTGTTCAGTGTGATTCCTTTGGGGCACGCAGAATTTGGATTCTGCCTCCCCTTTGTACATACTGTACCATGCTGCTCCCTCTGTTTCAGACCCTCCTTCATCTTACAGCCACGCTTCCTTCCAGCACATCTCTTATTATCTCTGTGTGAAAAATTACTAATTGGGACCCTGCTGCCTAATGAGTACGATCGGTGGCACTTTCTGCTCTCTCTCAGCCCCCCTCCTCCCTTTCCTTCCTCTCTTGCTGCCTTACAAGTAGGTGTGTTAGTTCAGAGTAAATTGTATAGTTACTCAGCTCTTTTTGCCTTCTGTCGATATGTTTATTTGTAACAACAAGAAGTGTAAAAAAAAAAAAGTTTTTACCTTGAAAAGTAAATATTTACTATATAAACAGCTGTGTACTCAGAATTAGGGATGTAAAGTGGAAAATGCATTTTCTTAATAGTGCTTAGCTAGCTCCTTTTGTTTCAAAGGAGTATGCATTACCTGTATTTATAGATCAGATCAAACAGCACCCCAGTCAGAACTGCAAATGTAACAGTAATTTGCTAAATGCGGTGTATGTATGCTCAGGTGATAAAATCTCCTTGGAAAAGAGCTGTGTGGGAGAAGTGGCTGCTTGAAACTAAGAGCAGAATGAATGTGAAGTGTGTGAACTTTCCCCGTTCTCTGCAATGGCAGAAGAGTTGGTTGTTTGGCAGGGTTGTTTAGTGGGCTCTAGTTGAAAGGTTTCTTTTGCTAGGCTGAGAGGTCAGTGGAGCAGGAAACCATTACAGAGGAAAACCTCTTGGTAGAGTGACTTTGAGGCAACCTGTGAGCAAAAAGTCAAGAGGTTGATAGTGAGTATTGTAAAACTGAGTAAGAATGAAAGGGTTAGTATTTGTGGGAGAGGCAGGAACTGGGAGTTACTATCATTAGATTTTCTGAGTTATTTTGCAGCTCTTCAGATCTGTGTAAGGTTAGGCACGCGGCATTGGTATAGCTTTTCAAGACCTCGCTAAATTCTGCATAATAACAATAATAATGGAAAATTAAAATAAAATTATAGTGATGATTTCAATGTGCCTGTAGATAATGAAGTTTGACAGTGGCTTGATGACTTTGCTGACTGATGGGGTAAGCAGACTAGTCCCCAGCTCAGCTCATCTGTCTGGCAGCACTTTGAGTTTAAATTGGCAGTCAGACCTTTGGGTGTGAAAAGTATGTTTTGAGCATTGAAGGAAACCATTCTTAGGGTCTTTTTGTTTTTGGAAAGCCATAAAGTCTCCAGAGAGCTTGAGAAGTGGAAGGACGTTTTTTTTTCCTGCTAGTAAACTGCTTTCTTGCTGTTTTAGCGGGATACTGAAAGTATTTTGTTTCCTGTCTTTAATGATAAGATGGTAAGCGTCCTTTCCACTGACATGTCAGCTTAGTTTTATGGATTATCACTACTGCAGATATACAAGCCCCTGGAATGGTGCTGGTGGAGACTATTTGCGAGGCCAAATGCTTATAGCCACAGGCTTTTTTTCTCATGTTATGGCTATCTAATTCTTGTGGTTCTGGTTGTTCCCCTTCCCACACACACAAATATTTTACTTCAGGGAAACACTCTGAGGTTCCAGGGAAGAAGCATCACTGAGCCTGTTCAGTGTGGTAGATCCAGGCAGCCTCAGCCCTGTAAAATATCTGACTTTTTGTTGTGAGGGCTAAGCTGGTCATATCAGGAAGGGCTTGTTTTCCCCTGTTGTTGGAGAGCATGGCTTTGGGGACAATAGCCTTCCCTTCTCTGTTAGGGTTTTGGCCAGGGATGGTTAGTGAGGCGGGGAGGAGGTTGAATTTCACGTGCTGGGCTAAGGTCCAGGTGCCTCCTGTTGCTAATGGCCCATGGGGACCCAGGTGATGGGGGCAATGGGCAGCACAGCTGTTTGCTGGGGCTTGGCTATTCCCATTTATTGAGCAGTGCATTAACCTGTCGGTATTTGCACTAACAGCTTAGGCTGTGATCAGCGGGAGCTGACCTGTGTGTTGCGTTCCCAGCTGTGCTCTTGGAGAGCAATAGGCACACCAATCTTGGGAGAGAGGGACCGAAAACTACTGAGTTTGGTGGTGTTTTACATTGCTGTAGCAAAATTTCCTTGATTTTAACATCTTTGTGGTTGCTGTGACACAGAAGGGCTGCAACATCTGTGTATCAGCAGTGGTGTGGGGTCTCAGGGGCATGAGATGCTCTCGGACACCCTGGATGGTCCCAGGCTATGCTGCCACTGTGGTGGGGCAGCACTGTTTTGGCAGGGCACCGTGACAAAACTTTGCTCCTGTCCTGCTGGAGCCCTCGTTTAGGAGAGCAGTACATTTTTAGTTGCTTAGAGCAGTGAAAATCTTGAGGAGACCCTCACTGAAATTGTGTGAGAAGGGCCTGATTGCCATTGCCTGGAGTGCAGCAGCAGCAGCACAGCTGATGCTCTGTGAGGTTTTGCTCCCAAACTAGTTAATAATCAACAGGTATTGCGTTTCCCCTTTCCCTGGGAAACCTGAACGTGGTCGTGGTGAGACAGCTGCTGTAGTGTTCCCATGCTTGTGGTCAGCCAGGGTCTTGTACAGACTTGGTGGTGAGAATTGCTGCTCCAGTTAATGGTTCCCTCTGAGTGGTGCATCAGTGCTGGCTGGCTGCTTCCCGTGAGAATGAAGACGGGGCGGAGGAAAAATCCTGCTTTTTCAGGGGGTCTCAGGATGCTGTAAGGTAAAAAAAGACCAGCTCCCGCCTCTTCCTTTGTATGTAGGAAGCACTAGCAGTAGAGTATTTGTTCTTTTAGCAGACTGAGAATTTTCCTGCTAGGGTGCCAGCTTTTGCCAATGACAGAATTTTCCATGGGATCATCTGCTCCAGGGTCAAGTTAGGAACCACTTCATGTTAGCCAAGGAGGTGTTCTCTGCCTGCCTTGAGTATAGTTATGATGCTTAGTTTTTCAGAAGTACATTTGTTACTGTCTTTTTCTGTATGAGGTAGGACTGGGAACTAATAACCATTGTTGCTGTTTTGGGAAGAACAATCCATAGGACTTCTGATTGCCCTTTGTGAAATCTGCTGGCTTGCCCTGGTGTTCTTCAGGGCCTTCTGTTTATCCCTTAGAGTGCAGTTGGTAAGGTTTTTAATCTTTGGGTTGAATAGACTGTGTATATTCATGCTATTCACTTCCAAATGAATTTCATATAATTTTAAAATAATGTAGCTTTGTTACAACTAGCGATAATGGTTTGTAGCAACACTTTTGCTGTGTTTTTGGTGAGCTTGGTGTGGCACTGAATTTTTTACTGAGGGTCCAGACCTTTCTGCTGGATCTGGACACACACTTCTTATGTTACTGCTTTCTGGGCTTCCAGGTCTTAGTGAAACTCTGTGTGCTTTGCCTAGGCATTAAGTGTGGCCCTAGCAAGTTTAGATTGGCTGTGTTTTTAATATTGAAAGGCCGGTATGACTGTTCGGTGCAAGCCATATGAGAAGTACATGGGGTTGCTGTCTTTCTTCCAGGTCTCTTAGAAGCAATTGTTCTATATGTTAGCTGTCTCTAATGACTTGAAAATCATGATATAAAATATGAGAGAAGTTTTTAAAAGGAGGATTGCAATGCAGGGAGCTAAGTAGGGAATAATAATAGTAGTAATAATAATAAAAAACCCCAAACAGAGCGGGTAAACACAATGCAGAGGACAGCTTAAGGCTATTCTAAGGAATTCTTTGTAGCAGCCTGTGTATGTATTTTAAGCACTAACATTGCAAAGTAGTGGAAGAAGGAGACCAGCCCCAGAAATCCCTCAAGTTCTAAATAAAACTGAGAAAAGGAGATATAGAAATAACTGTATTTGTGCACTCAGTTATATAGAACATAGACATCTGTGGCATGGTTATGACTGCCTGATACAGCTGTGTGGCAGAGTATTCAGGTTTGCCTTTTTCCATGCCTGTGTTATAATTGGACTTCATGGACTGGATAGGGTAGAGGTAGTATTCCCTGGGCAGAGGTGGTCTTCCTTGTTCCTTTGCCAGGAAATTTGTGTGAGAGGCAGGCTTTGTTGCAGCTGTTCAGAGGTGATGTTACAAACACACACACAAAAAAAATGTAATGCCCTTGGCACCATTTAAGGGATTATGTTTTTGAAAAGCAAGTGTCTTCAGACAGTTATAGTCTCGCAGATGGCTCCGTCTTGTCCTCCAATTGGCAAGCAGCCTAGGAAAAGGTATCAAAATAAATTTTAATATGGCAAACTGAATAATGCCTTGAGAGAAATGCTCTCCAATGTTTGTACAGCCAATAAAAAAGCCTCAGTAATAAACATTTTGTGAAATAACTGCAGTAGATCAAAGTGACATTTAAGTGATGCTCATGAGCATCATTTAATCACCAGCTAACTACTAAAGGTCTGCTGCTGTGGAACAATAGGAGTTCCTCTGTTGTTATGCCTGATTGTGTGTGTGTGTCTTGCTTAAGGCACTGACCATCATTGAAACTTGTGATTTTTCTCTGTGTGTGTGTATGCTGGATGCTTAAATGCTGGTTGAGAACCTATTTCTTTCAAGTGCTGAACTTTATTCTTAATTTTGTTCATAGAAAGTCAGCAGTTTCCAGCTTCCAGGATGTGATGAAACTATTGTTTACTAACTTCCCTGTCACTCCTTTGCAGAGTTAAATTGGATAAATTGCTCTCTTGCAAAGTTGGCTGCATCTTCACAGGTGAAACTCTTGAACTTGTGTTGTGTGTACAGATAACTAGTGGAATACTGCAAATCCTGAGACATATATTTGAAGCTTAGAGTTATGATAGGGTAGTTCGGGTTGGAGGGCACTCAAGAAGTCTCTGGTCCAACTCCCTGCTCAAAGCAGGGCTGACTGAGGTTGTACCAGGTTGCTTAGGGCTTTAGCCTATTGGGTCCTGAAAACCTCCAAGGACTGCACAACCTCTCTGGGCAGCCTGCTCCACTGCTTGACTGCCCTCAGGGTGAAAAAGCTTTTCTCTGTACCCAGTCTGAACCCCTCTTGTTTTAAGTTATGCCCATCTCTTTCTTGTCCTACCCCTGTGCGCTGCTGTGTATGGATTGCTGTTATCCTCACTATTGGTATGTAGCATCTTGGCAATGTTGTTGCTAGTAGAGGGTAATCAGATGCCATTTATAACATCTTTAAAGGTTTTAGAGTAGCACACTTGGCATTCTTTGATTTACTTTCCTTCCTGTAGCATAAAATGGCACTGTATTTGCTGAAATTTACTGTTGCTGCAAATATATCTTTATACCCAAAGAGGGCATTCTAACCTTAAAGATGTCCTTAGTTCTGCCTTCATGGCTTTCTGTGGTACAGAAGTCCTGGCTTATGACTCAGACTTTAAGGTAATTTAAATTTAAGACATTTCATATGTTTTTGTTCAGTAAAGCACTATAATGCTTTTATTGTACAGTAATGAAAATCCATGTGTATTCTGAGATCTCTCTCAGTTTTATTGGCACCTCTTTGTTTTTGTAAGGCTATTCACGCAAGATGTTCCTGCTCACTGATGGTTACAGGGAGAGGATGCTTTTTAGGTTGTGAAACTTTTGCAAGTACCTTCAAAATACTGTGAGTTTTCCTTTCACCCTAGTCGGGAGAGGATTTAAAAAGCTTCCAGCTTAAAGGTAGCACTGTTTCACTTGGGAATTAAACAAGCCTGTCAGTGAACTAGTTCTGTTTATGGACTATCCTAGCAGACTTCCTTGACACAGGTATTTTTAAAATATACTTTACTGTATCAGATCTGTGGATTAGTATAGGCTTGTTTAGATTTGGAATACAAAAACGTAGGCAGACACAAGTCATGTTATAGATAAGTTGTCATCTAAATACAGTGTTCGTGTTTGCTTCAAATTTTTGATGATAATGTAAGCTAAACCTGAATTTTCCAATGAAACTTCACTGTACAGAATCCCACATGGAATAGCATTATTGCAGGATCTGCCTCAGGGGCACCCGGGACTCCAAGGTTTGATAGTTTTGAGAATATTAAGATAAAATTATATCTAAATGCTGCTTTTAAAATCTCCAATCTTTTCAATGAAGACAGGAGTTCTAAAGGTACAACGCCTTAGGTGTATTCTTATAGTGAAAATGCTTTTTTTTTTTTTTTTCTAGCTGTCTTTCAGGAGTCCTGTGTAAGTCCTTAGTTCTGTCTTGGGTGTGCTTTGTGACTTGGGTAAGTTGTGTAGCTTTTCCCGTGGTCCGTTTTAACCATAAACTAATGCGTCAGATTACTGCTGTACCTCAGGACTGATGAGATCAAATGTCTCTGAAAATGCATTGTTTTCCTTGAAAGGGAGCTACAGCAGTTCTGTCTGCTGCTTTTTAATAATAATACTTGTCAGGGGTATTGTGCGTAAACCTGAAAGAAGCAGGGGAAGAAATCGCCTGCTGCTACTACACTAGTATTGCCTAGGGGCCTGTCCCATACAACTGAAAGGGATAGGCAAATACGAACTACCTTGCACAGGACCCTGCTAATCCTGGATTCTGAATTCAGGTTTTCTAAAGCAAGTAATAAATTAAAAAAAAAAAAATGGAAATAGTGAGTTAATGATCTATATATATTCTGGAAAACAATTTGAATGATGTTCAAAGTTTTTCTCTGCCAAGCTTTTTGTTACCAAAGCGGATCTTTTCAGGTATGCATGTTTAACACCATATGGTACAATCTGCACCTTTTTTATACATTTAAAATGCTAAGCTGAATGCAAAATATGTTGACCTGAGAAACTGCTTCATCGGCTTGTTCAAGACAATCTTCTTTTAATTTAGAGAATATTTTTGAAAGGTCAGTCTGATTTTTGAGTTTACTTCTCATTATTTTTTAACTTGAAGTATTTTGCTTAAGACTTGTTTCATTACAGTATCACACAGAGTCCTTGGTACCCAAGAAACATCTGCAAGCTATCTCATGTAAGGGTACAATTTCTTTGAAGATTAATACTGTGCTTTAATTTACTTGGGTAATAAAAGCAGACAGGTAAGGTTCAATGAAAGGTGGCAGATCCTATGGCCTTGTACTTAGGTAGGAATACTTAACTGAATTACAAATAGCATATGACAGAAATAAGTTAAGAAAACCTCTGGCAAAAATCTGTGCTTTTGTTGAGCATCATAGGCATATGTTAATAAGCGTAACCTGTATTATTAGCTAATATATGTTAGCCCAGGGAGACTGTCAGAGTAAATTGTGGCAGGTAATTGTCTTGGTTTCCTGGACGTGAATAGCAGTGATTTACAGTCACGGGAAAGAAGCTCTTACAAGAGTGTTTTCATTGAGATGATCTCAAAGGGGATGAATGGAGCCAGTGTGCTGTTACAGTGGGGTTTGGTTTAGATGCTCATACAAACTGTGTGCTGTGAAAGAGGTAACAGGAGCCCTGAGAACTGGTTGAAGTCCTGGTAGCCAAAAGGCTGAGCACCTGGAGGCAAGGAATGAAATCAGTGGACACAGCTGAAGTGGGGCTGGGCTCCCTTTAAATGCACCTGGAGAAGCCTAGAAATTTCTGAGCCCTGCTGATGGGAAGTGTGAAGCAGGGAGGCTCTCCACCTGGGAAGGGATGGGGTGGTCTGGGGGGACTGGGGAGCTGGAGGGCCTGGAAGTTCCTGCGAGGAGGATTTTTGGAGGTAAGTTGAGACGTGCCTGTTTGCTCTTGTGAGGGGAGTGCTGTTAGGGGGCTGGGGAGGCTTGTGCGTGTTGAGGTTGTGACAAAAAGGATAAACCGAAAAGGACCAAAGAGGTGGTTTGGAGGAGTGATATTGGGAAAGAGAGTATCTCTGTATGGCTTTGAACATTGTTTGGGAGCTTCGTGGGTGGTTATCACTCAGGACTGTGTAGCATTAACCGTGACCCATGCAGGGTTTGGTCAAAGGTCCAGAGCAGCAATTGGAAAGATTTCTGGTTCAACTGTCTTTCTCTCTTACTTGAAGAGATATGAGCAATTGGTTTGTGAGAACTAATTGGGATCCAAGAAGAGAAATGCAATGGCAATTGCTGGAAAAGAAGGCAGGCTTTGATGGGAGTGCTGGAAAACATGTGCAGCATTGGTATCAGCAGAGCTGGGATGGAGACAAAAATGAGTGAATGCCAATCAAAGTAGATCTGTTGGTGTTGATGATGTCCTCCCTCAGCCTGGGTTCTGACTGGCTGCTGCTTCACTGTATCCTCTGATCCTTGTCTGCTGGTAGTGGGCTTTCCAATATGCATGAAGACAGGGCTTTGGTCCTGTTGAGTTTTTAGTCTCCAGACATGGTGTGGGGCGCATGGGCTAACTCTCAGCTCCTGCCTGCAGCTGAGTAGGCAGTCGCTTAGATCTCATATGAGTTGTCACTCTGGGAGTCTGGCTATGGAGGCAGTGTTCCTGCAATACCTGGTGACGTGGGTAGGAAATACCAAGTTTGGCCTCTAATGCCAGGGCTCTTATCTGGGGAGGTATGGGCTTCTAGCTGTCTAGCGCTGGTGGGTGCTGCCTTTGAGTGCTCTCCAGCCCTTTCTTGAGGTCTTCTCATCCTCCATGTCGATTGCCATCATTGCTCTGTGCTGGCACATCTGCTAAATTCTGTAATTCAATGCAGTTACCTTCTAGAGATAAAGTATATTCTTTCCTGGAATGTTAATTTTTTGCTGTTGGTTTTTTTTTTTTTAGATATCTAACTTGCTCTAGGCAGTGACTTGTGTCTCACCTTATTTAGAAGGAGCTGTGCTTTCTACTAGAAGAGAGGTGTTCTTGCCTGTGGTTAGTATTCTGCTGCAGTTTCAGCAATACCTGCTATAGTACTTCTTCCATAGCTTGTTCATCAGATAATCTCAGAATTTCACCTGAAATATCTACTTTTTTCCTCCATGCTAGAGGAAAAGTATATAGCTGATGTCTTCACTTTTGTGTTCTCAGGCCCAGTAAAACAAGCTTCCAACTTCTGTTTTGTCTGTCTACAGCTTTAGGTAAGGGTTGTAAAGGTCGAGCCATAGTCTCACCCAAGATCTCAAAAGGGATATAATTTGCATCTTTCCTGCTTACCAGTGTAGGTCTCTAAAGGAACTGCACTTGGCTTGCTGGAGCACAAAGGGTTGACCCCTCACAAGCTGTAACATCTACAGACTGATGATGCTGAGTAATCTGCTGGCCTTTAGCAAGAACTCGCATTAACTGAAGTTGGCTGTGTAGCTGTTGAGGATAGGAGAGTAGCACTGCAGTCTGCCTTGTGGGTTCAGCTGAAGATCTTCATCTTGCCACTCAGAGTGGTGATTTACTGTCAGCCAGCAAAAGCACAATCTGTGCAATCGCTGCTGCAAAGAGCAGAGGATACCCAAGTACAGAAATTTTGTGGGAGCAGAAAGAGTTGCAGGCGTTCATGCAAAGCTCTGAGATTTTCTTTTTGGGGGAGCAGGGTGAGGGACCTGTGCTGCTCGTTTGCCTGCCTCCTTGCTACAGGTGGGGGCTCTGTGTCCCATGCATTGCCGCAACTGCAGTTTGTGTACATGCCTAGCTTTTGCAGTATCTTGTATTTAAGTTGTATCCTTAGGTCCTGTGCTTTCTGTGGGAAGCTACTGCTCGGCCTTCCTGATGTCTGGAGCTGCATTCCATCTCCATTGTTGTATAGACAGCATCGACATCGCCTCCTGACAGCCTGACTGGGGCTGTAAGGTAAACTTCCTTCAGCAGGCAAAGGAGGAGCATTTGTCCTGGGACTTTGATATTAAATTGTAAAGCTAAAAGCATTCTGACTTCTCACCCTTGGCAATATAGGAACTGCCACGTTGTTTTATTTTCATTATATGTGATCACTACTGAGCTGTTAAGAGAAAATTACTTTCTATTTCAGTAAACTCGATTTTGGTTTCAGACTGACTGTGCATCAGATGCTTAATTTGGAACCCACTCCCTTGGTGAAATTAAAAATTCAAATCTCCAAGCTGGAGCACTCAAACTGTGCTTGAATTAGAAATTGACTGCTGTCAATGTGCTCTCACACTTCACTCTTTCTTTTTTTTCTTTTTTCTTTATTCCTCCCTCCCCTCCCCCCCGATGAGTTTTTATATTAGAGTGTTGCTGTAGATGATCTGACTGAGCAGAAGTAGTGGGAATCCACACTGTCACTCTGTAGACAGAGTGATGAAAGAGAAGTGTGGTGTGTTAAATAGACCATTCTTGAAAAGGACTGCTGTGTACTAATTTCATAGTTACATGCATGTTTGGTAAAATACTTTTATGGGATTTGACTGCAAACCCATTAAGTGTTGTTTGCAAATTAATTTAGGACCTAACCAAACTTCACAGTTTCAATAAAAAATCCTTGCTTCCCTATTTCTGTGTAATATTTAAAACTGTTTTCAGATTTTGACTGAAAGAACCAGAGCGTTCTCTCCACTTGAGACATTTGCATGGGCTGCCTCTACAGATTTTTGCACTGAAATGGGGAACAAAAGGTTTTTCCCTCAGGAAGAAAAACAACAAACCTTAAAAACAAAACTTGCAAAATAAGCATTGGCTCTCTATTGTGAGTGTTCTCTGTAGGCTTGCAATTTGTGTGTACTCCTGCCTCTTTGGAAAGTGGATAAATTATTCTCAATTATTTAACTGTATGTTAAAAAGAATTATACTAATAGGTTTTAAAAAAAAATTAGGGCTGGATGTTTGTGGGGAAGTTATTTGTCTTCTGTTATTGACTGTGCTGAAGGTGCCCAGTGCTGGTACTGGCTTGTTTTCCCAGACCCACTTGTGTTCTCCTGCAGGGTGTTTTACTATCCATCAGGTGGTCGGTCCATGGGATGGATCGCAGAGCTGGGTGTAGGGTAAGTGATGACTGGAGGCCCTGAAAAGGTAACTGTTATGTTTGGCAGTTGATTAAGTGAGTTTGGCAGTTCCAGCTAGCCTAGGCTGATTGCAGTGGATTAGGAGAAATATATTGAGTGAGCTGTATAAGGAGGTTTGGAGACTGACTGGGTTAAGGCTTGTCAACCAGAGATGAATTCTGAATATGAGATATAGTAACAGCCGGAGAGCGAGATATGTGAGGAGTGTCTGTAACAGGATTATGCTGAAGTTTATTGCAAAGGTCTTGGGCTTCCCTGGCTTTATTTTTGCTTGGAACTTCTGTAATGGTAGCTGTCTGCATGAAAACAAATATGAAAAGAGCAGAAATGTCATTTTTTTGACAGTATCATGCTACGTAAGTGGTCCTGTTTTATTGAGACAGCACAGAGTCACCTGGCTGTTCTAGAGTGAATCTGACCACTTGCTTTTCTGGCCAACACAATGAGTTTCCTTGTAATGCTGCAGTGGAGAAGCTGGGTGGTATAATTTTCATTCAGCTTGGAGGAATGCAATTTTCTATAACAGCCAAGCCTCGGGTCTCGGGTTGCTAGCCATAGGGCGTTGATTGGTTATTGGATAGGCCCTCACAGTGCAACTGCATGCTTTTGCAAGCTGGATACTTACTATATTTTTAAATTTGATCAGATCAGAAACGCATATTTCTGTTCTTTTTGTCACAGCAAGGCACTTAGGCCCTGATTCATCAAGGCACTTGCTTGAGAAAAAACCCTGCTTTTGTGCATAGTTACTGTACTGCTGAATACTGATGGATGCAGATGTGGTTTTAAAGTGTTAGTAGTATTGAACACAATTATAGAATGTAATTAAGGAAGGGGTGCTTCTCTTATTTCCCCTGACTAAATAGGTGATTGTTACTGACATGGGAAGTGTTTGATATTTACCAGCTTTTTAACAGATTTTTTTTTCTTCCTTAGTGTTAAGGCAAAACCAGGTTTAAAACACTTTTTTTTTTTTCTTGAGGGGGTGAATAGTTGATGGGTGTATTGAAACTGGTATCAGCTAATGTGATTCCTACTGTAGAGAGGGGTGCTGCAATTTCATCAGATGGCTTAAATGAGCAGTTGCATTAAGAAGGTAAGTGGCTCAAATGTAACAATTCAATGACATGCATTATGGGAGTGTGTCGATGAAAACACAATTATTTAAACACTGGTTAAGGAAGACCACTTGGACTTCTAAAACAACTCTTTGAAGTGTTTTTTTAATAAAGAATAGAAGCTAATATGCATTTAATGACTTCAGGGAATACTTTATACATGATGTCTTGGAAATTTAACAGGTGAATAACTGAACCCAGCCTGTGACCTTAGAAATCACAGGAACCCTTGGTGAGGAAATAATTTGTAAATGGTATCAAATATAATGTAGCTTAGCCATTGCTTGTCTTCTATAGATATACTTTATAAAATGCTAGATAAATCAAAGTATAGTTAGCATTCAATAAGTAAGATGAAAAAGCTAAATGAGACCTTTGCATTTTGAGAGTTATAAAAATCTTTATTCAAAAGTAACTTTCTTTGAAAGTGCTGGTTTGTTTTAACATAGGCTGTATTGAGATCAGTGTCATCTTATTTTGAATATTCAGTGGTATCTTTGAAATTCAGCAAATGAGGCAAAATATAACTGATTAGGAGGCTGCAACATTTTACATATTTTTATGATCTAGGAGCTGAACAGGAATGGTTATTATCATGTCAGATTGGTTCATTTTTGTTACTGATAGGTTAAACATTTTTGTGTGTCTGTAAATAATAAATATTTTCATCTCACTTTGTTTGCATACAGTTTAAGGCAGGTGTTTAAGGTTTCCTTAATAGAAGCAGCACTACAGAAATTGCTTGGAGAAGTGCTTTGATAGTTGGCTTTGAATATGACCAAGTATCTTTTCCTCTACTCCACAGTTACCACCCACAAATGCTCTGAAGGTGAATTTGTTATTCTAATAAAAATCAACTGTGTGTAATATAGGCGTATTTGGATAGTCAAGCTCTCTTTAAAACTGCATATATAATTTCTCAGTTCCTTTCAGGGAGAACTTAATGAGCTTGCAAGCACTTTCTGTTATGTGTTTAAAGCAGGGGTGGGTAGGTAATTGCTTCAGAGTTTCTGTACCTATCTATAAAATCCTAGTGGGCTTTACAAAAGTGTAAGGTAGTTACACCTGTCTGTCCACAGATGCTGCTAGAGCATTTGATCAAAAAATTGAACTGCCACTTTTGTGGCTGAAAACAAAGACTGATTATCTAAAATAAATTTGACTGTTCTGCTGTCCTTTAGCATCGAACTGGTACAAGAGAATGTGCTCTTTCCATCAGTGGGAAATGCTCTTTGGCTTCACCTCTCCTTTACTTGTTCATCTTAGTGGTGCACCTGAGATGTGAGCAGCGTTTATGGTCATGCCTTGCTTACAGCAATAGACTCTTCCCCCCACCCGTATTCTGGCTCTGAGCAGTTAGATCTTATGAAATGCTGGTCATCAGGAAAGATTGTTGTTGTGAAAGAGCTGTTATAATTAAGTTATTTCTGGGCTTTCATAATTTGGATTTGAAGCAATTTGCACATAATCTGACGTTAGAATATACGTTGCATTGTCTTCTAGGATTGTAACGTATTTTTTAAAAGTTGATTTGTAATATTACAATTGAAAGGCCCTTCTTCCATTTGTGACTTTTCTCTTTTTCTAAGTGCATGTCTCGTACAATGCATGACACGCTTTAATGTAGGGTTTTTTAATTACCTTCAGTTGTTTCACAGTATTCCAAGGTACCATTTTGATAGTCTTGTAGTTAATTGCCATCAGTTATTTAATGTGCTTGAAACTGAGGGAATTGTAAGAAAAATTTGAGGCCTGTCTTTTTTTAACAATCTAGCTGAATTGGTTCAATGTAGTTTCCGTATCTGATGTGCCGACAAAGCAAGCTATGGTTGGAAAGCTATGCGGAAAAACAAAGTCTTTGTAGCTGAACTTCAGATGTGTGATGACAAACAACTGAAAACATTCTAATCTTCAGAAAAGGGACATGGCAGAAGGGTAAACAGTGCACAAACAGTATACCCAAAGCCATGGTAACATCCTGGCTGGATTTTGTGATGGCTGAGGGCACTGTGACTGCTCTCTAGCTGGAGCTGGAGGACAAGCTGTGGCCGCCTCCCTCCCTTGTCCTTTGGGGAAGGCAGGCATGGATGTTCACGTTGAGGTGCTGTCCCAGCTTTGTAGCATCCTCTGAAAGGCTTGTGGCTGTTGGACTGTAATTTTTAGTGTAATTCAGGCAGTGGTGCTGCTCTGGTAGCCAGGTGAGGGACCTGTGCTGCTGGACTCACCAGGAGGCAGACCTGGAGTCCGTAAAGGAGCTGAGTGGTAAACCTGTCTAGAAGGTTACCTGCAGATGTTGGGAGGAGCGCAGAGATGCGTGGGGTTTGTGTGGGCTAGTTCAGGATACTGGCATTGTACCGCTTTGGCTCCAACAATTTTTAGAATTGTATCCGGTTCATTTGGTGCAAATATCTAACACTTTGGCTGATTGAAACCTTGCTTACATTAGCTTAGTTTAAATTTGGTGTTTAAAGGGCTGTAATTATCTGTCTGCTTTAGAAATTCATAGTGATTTAGTGAGATCAATTTTAAACTGATTTTAATTAAACCAAAGAACCTTTTCCATTTTCACAGATGAGGCCTGTGACTAGCCTTTGTAAACGGCGATAAGTATATCCAGTCTTAGAATGACTTTTTTCTGCATGACTGATTTCTTCTGCTGAAGGCAAATTTAGGCTGTTATTTTGTATATAAACTAAAAGAATTAAATTCTAAAGAACATTTTGTTCAATTTTTATTCCCTGACTCCAAGAGCGGTTCCTATTTGTTAAGACTTCTATTAAATTACTCCCAATACAGCATTTCACTGTCTTTTTATAGTAGACAGGCTGATGGACTCGGTGACCTTTTTTATTTCTGATTTCAGTGATGCTTTTTCCTCTGACAAAAGAGAATGTAAGGGACAGCTGGGGTATTCTAATTTATGGTGATAGGAAGCAGAATACAGAAGCTTAACTGTAGTCCCATGGTGACATGTGCCACTATTCTAGTATGTGGAAAATGTATAAATTGCTTTTGTTGAAGGTTATTTGGAGAGAGTGTAGTGAATGTTGGGAAAAGTCTCCTGGGAAGTTTCAGGTCTAATGCTTAAATTTTTGTATAGGTTGTCATTGTAGTAAGGTGTGTATGAGACCTGTGTTAGGAGTTGCTGAGGAGTTTAGATTATGTGTGCATCTGGCAGTGTAAAAGTTGACAAAGGGTTGTGATTAGAGATGAATGATAAATATATTGCATGTAAAGAAAAAAAAATCTCAAACTTGTGTTTTTGGAAGAGCTCTGTGTGGGTGATGACAATATTTGTAACACCTGAGATTCTGGCAATTGATTCTGTTTCAGTGTGTAGAGGGCAGCTAATTGAGGGCATAATTCAACTAGTCACTAGATCCCTTTGAAGGGTGATTCTGGCAAATAGGCCTGGTCAATATGTTTTTGTGTTACAAAATGGATGATGGTGCAGAGCTTGTATTCCCACTGATTGTGTGCAGGACAGATGAATGGAATACCTTTTGACTAGCAGTAAATCCATAAGAAACTGAAAGTAGTCACCATGTAATCTTTCACCCATATTTTTTTTTATAGAAATGTATAGAAAATGGACAAGATACCGCATTCTTATCTGTCACTTTTAATGTTTGTTGAGGCTTATATCTTGGTTCTTTCTATTCTGCTCTGCAAACAGCAAATTTATCTTTTCATCTATGTAAGTAAGGTGTATGTGGGGAAATTGAGCTACTGAGCAGAGGCCCTTTCTTAATGGTGTTAATACTGCTGTAACGATACCAAGCATATGGTGGCAATAGTTTTCTGGGACTGATGGTCCTGCATGCAAAACTTCTTTCCTTTCACTTTACATTTTGGACAATAGGTAGTACAGTGAATCTAAATGGCAACTTATAAAATATCTCATTAGACTGACATCTGCAGCCACAGAGTGTTACAGAGTCACGTCTGTTCTGGAAGCAGGGTCTGCATCACTTGCTCATACTAATAAAACATGGATATGAACACAAGAAACTGGACATGAGCAACAACAGATCATGCACAAAATTTCTTTGCGAGTATGGTTCTCATCTTTTTGATGCAGATTCAGTCCTATCCTAGACATGCTTGTAAGTCTGAAAATCATTCTGGATCAGAGAGACTTAAACAAGGTCTGTGCTTTAGCATGCTGCTAAGCAAATTGAGAATGAAGCAGCACAGAATGGTGCTATGAATAGGGAAGATGATGTGATTCATCGTACCCAGGTTTGTGTCCTGATGGATGTGGTTATGTTAGTGAGTTCACTTAAAAGCAGGTGCAAACTCTTTAGAAAGTGACTGAATACACACAGCCTTCTCCAGCAACACCTTTTCTTCTCTGTCTGCTGTATGGTCAGTGTCTTTCTTTTGTTGAAATGGAAAGTGATGCGCTGTTTGAAATTGCTGAAACAATTATTTTCAGATGCTACAATATGTTAAGCCTAGAAAACTGCAGAAACACTTTAATGACTTTTTTTTCACCTCCCCCAGATGGTCAGGAGCACTTAATGCCTGCAGGCTCTCTTCGTAAAAAGAAGCTGGCAAAAAGACCTGGATACATGAGGCCAGAAACTCAGCGACAGATAGAGTTTCAGTCCCTGGGTGCCTGCAAACCCTTCAGCCCAGAAGAGCTCAAAAATGGCAGGCAGTACTGTGGAGACTTCGAGAACTGCTCTCTACGCAGACCATGCCAAAGTAACTTTGAATTCTTACGCTGTAGTGCAGCAAGTAGTGCCATAGCCCCTGCTAATGGGGTAACAACATTGGCCACTACCGGAAAAATGTCAGGATGCTGCAAAAATCTTTCATGTTGCAAGAGTCCACGGTCGGAAAACGCAGTGATAGCTGTTTACCCTGCTGCAGCAACAAGCAAAGGAAGCGTTTCTGCTGCGTGCTGTACATGGCAGAAAAGCCACAATGCTAAAGTGAGCAAGCCCCCAAACATGTATGCTTTGGATCAGACAGAAGTGAATAACAACTGTGAATATCAGAACAGAGATGTTGTTTCTCATTCTGTTGGTGCACACGATAGCTTTAGTTCAAGTTTCAGCTTCATACAGCTTTCCCTGAACTCGGCCGCTGGAGTAAGTGATGCTGAAGGCAAGTCAACTGTCAAGGAAGCTGAGTATGTTCTGCATCCCAGCACCACAGGAAATCTGCATAAGCCAGAAGAGATGGCACGAACTCGTGAGCACTTGGGAGCTTTGCATTGCTTCTCCAGGCCCAGTGAGGATTTGGAGTATGAAAATGAGACCACAGCAAATGATAAACTACAGGACTGCGAGACGGTCTCTCTCTCGGATACAGATGCAACATTTTCATATTCTACAGATTCCTCGGATGCAGCATCTGCTGGCTCTTCTGTCACCTCAGGCTATGAAAGTAGCTTTACTGTTAGTGACCATAACTGGGATACTTTGATGAAAAAATATGAACCAGTGCTACAGGACTGCCTGCTTGGCAACCGCAGTACATTAAAGGTTAGTAATCTCACTTCATCTTTGATTCCTCCCCCTGGCCCTCACATCATTTGCATTTATAGTGCCTAAGTCAAAGTTGATGCAGGAATTGGGATATTAATGGCTTTTGGGGCATTTGTTCGTAGAGGTTTACAGTAGCACTCTGCATGATAAAAGTGAGAAAACCAGTTTCATTTTCTTTTTGGTTCTTTAAAAAAAGGTGATGTTATTGCAGTACCCTATTCCTATGTTCTGCTGAAACTGTGATCCTCTCATTTCTAATATGTCATACAGTTTCTGAATTCAATAAATACCATTTTCTTTAACAGGTGGCTGTTTTGTCTGCAGTTTGGAGTATATGTAGTGCAAAATTTGGGGGTGGTAAGAACTCTTTTTCTTGAAGCACCATGATTTAACAACACTAAACTTTGTAATTGGAAATGTACAAGTTTAGCCAAAAATTTCTTGGAGTGAGGCACCTGTATGAGAGTAGTCTGTAATCTAATAGATGGGTACTTTCCCTGCATGAAGAAAAATGGGGGTCAAGTCCCTGCTCTGACTCCAACTGGAATTGAACTTTTTTTTTTTTACTTCCACCTCAGAGGAGTACTGGGCTGTTGAGTCAGGAGTCTTTCTTTTTGCACTGTGTGTACCCAAATGTATACCTACTACATATACGGGCATTCTCATTCACTGTGTTCTTCATGGGAAAGGGGTGGGGAAACTTTAAGAAGGATCAGTTACGTTTTGTTATACAGTTTTTGGGATGGTGGGGTGGGCATTGGAGGGAAACCACTCTGAGTTTACCTGCAATAAGGAGCCAAATACTGGCTTTGTTGTGCATGCAGAAAGCAGTAATCCAGAGATTAATGTGGACATGATAGATTTCACAAATCTGTTCAAGGTGCACTAAGTGCCTGGTGGGGTTTTTCTGGTGTGGTGGTGGGGTGTTTTTGGGTTTTTTGTTTGGGTTGTTTTTGGTTTTTTTTTTGTTTTTTTTTTAGTGTATCACTAGTGCCCTGAGTTTCTGGGATGCCTTTCAGAAACCCAGGTTCTTGTGACTTCTCAGCTCAGACGTACCTGCTGAGATGCACTGTACTGTCTTTAGGCCTGCTGAAGCAACCTGCTCTGGGGAGACTTTGCACAACCTGCTGTCTGGGTAAGACAGAAGGTTGAGAAACTTTTATTCTTACTTTACTCTCCATGACATCTGACCTGGGCTTATGATGCTCTCTAATACTTACTTTTCATAGAGGATGCGTGTAGGACTCAAACTAGGTTTTCTAATTTACAGACTTAACACACATCGACATGGAGCAGTTTCTTTGGCTTTATGCCTGGAATGACAACGTGCCCATGGTCTGGGATGGTTTGGGAAATTAATTTGCTGCAAATTTGGGAATATATAACATAATCAAAATAAGAAATTATTTTTCTGTCTTTTCAGTATGCTTATTTGATAGGCACGGAAGAAAAATTGCTATCTTTAATTTCTGTATTCATTAATTCATTGAATGGAGAATGGGGAATTTGTGCCCTCAGATGTCTTTGCCCTTGGTTAGCCAGTGTGGATGTTTAATTTGAAGCACCTTCCTATTGTAATGATAATGAGCAAGTCTCAAACTTTTCAGAAGGGAACAAAGGCAACTGTAGTCAACAACAGGAGACAAATACCGAAGTTGTTAAAATTATGCTTTTTCTGTACTTATTAAAAAAAAAAAAAGTGGTCATCACATGGTACAGATGTAGGACATGCCATGCTGAAGCAGCTCTTTGATTAGTTGAGCTCCAAGCATCTTACCGGCCTGCAAATAGAAAGCACTTTACTGTGACAGCATCAGTCAGTTTGCCGTGGGCATGCCTGGGCTGTGGTACCCAAGCAGACTTTAAATGACCTGCCACTGTGGGCGCATGATGGAGTAAACATTGCAAACAGCAGCAAAGCTGTATTCTCAGTATAGATGGTTGTTATACATCATATATATGAAAAAAGTGTCATTTGAATCATTCCTACTGCAGGCTTCTTTAAAACTCTATCAAAAGTATGGCATAAAATACAGAAAATAATTTATGGTGAGGATTCAGAGCTCCTCCCTTCAATATGTTACACATTCCTTACCAGCCTCAGAGAAAAAAGATTGGAGTTTTAGGTTGTGAAAAACAAAATAAAATAAAACCCTGAGGAAAAGGGAGTATATACAATGTTGTTTGGGTGTGGTTTTGGTTTGGGGTTTTTTTCCCCCTCTGGGGCATCCTATAGCCTATTATTAATCAAATTTTTTTTGATTCTTTTCTGGCTTTATTTTTTTTAGTTCTTTTCTGACTAGTCCACTTTCACATACCATGTTTAGAAGAGATGCCATTAATTTAGATGTCTTGCCTAATATGTGTGTTGATTGTGTAGTCACGATAACTGAGTGTTTCTATTAAGTTGTTGACTGGCTGTACCTATTTTTCTCTATGCAATTTAGAATTTAAATGTAGGGATTTAAATATGAAAGAGTTTCAGGGAGGAGCAAGATCTTTTATAAATGCAGGATGTCTAAAGTATGCATTTTCTTGTGTTAGAAAATGCTTTCTCAAGCACTTTCAGGCTTTGGGCTACGAGAATACATGCTGCTGCTTTTTTCAGGCTTACCTTTGTCAGTGCTGATAACAGCTTGTTTGGTACAGGTCATGTATAAATTTAATAAGAAGAAAACACTTTTCAGTCTTGTAACTGTAGCCATGTTAGGCTGTGGCTGGCATGGCAATGAGGAGAGGACTGCCTACCTTCTAACCAAATTCTTCTAACAGTAAAAACTTGCAATAGCCTTTGAATACACACCTAGCCTTACAATTTTTTAGTAAATTTAGAACTTTGGTCCAGACCCTTCATGTTAACAAAGAGAAGCAGTAACTTCAGAAATAAAACTTTATTACGGCAAGAGTTTCTTTTTTGGTGTGAAAGGGCACTCTGTATGTAGAATAGCTATTGGTGTTTTTCTTTTTTTCCCCATCTAGCATTTGCAGTGTGAACATTTCTGAAAATGCAAACGTCAACGTTATGCAGATAAGCCTAAATTATATTTTAATGAACCTTCATTGGCTGCATATGAACACAATTTTCTGTGCCATAACATAAGTATACCTGTTCCAAAATATTCATACTGTATTTCTCTTTTTACTTACAGAAGAAAATGTGGTTTGCATATGGAAATTCTGGATTTGTTCTGTGCAAAACTCATGTAGGCAAAAAATTGTTAGAATGGGCTCAAGAACACCCTGTTGAGTACAACGTGATCAGAAGCAGATATCATGCTGACAGAATCCTCTAATAATCCTTACTTTGATTTATTCAAAGGGTGAAAAATATCCTATGATCACGTGATCTCTTTTGCTTTTCAAGAAATAGTTTGTTATCTCTGTATGTGTTTGGACTAAAGCCAAGTGTCGTTCAAGTAACTGCAGTTCAGCTGGCTTCCAAATAGGTCTGTCCACTTAATTAATGTTTGGTTTCACTCTCAAAATCGAACCATTCTAGCAATGTAGTAATCTATTAAATTTTTATTATGTGGAGGTTAATAGTCTAACTATTTTTAAATGCAACTTCTTCATAATTAACTTTTTTCTCTTTGCATAGATAAAATCCTTGGTCTTACGGCTTCAGAGGCTTCAGGAAAAAGCAATAGAGGAAGATGACTATGATAGAGGTGAGAGTTGCTCCCCCCTACCCCCTGCTGGATCATACTGCTTTTTTTTTCCCTTCCTTCCCCCTCCTTCCTCTATTAATTTTATTTTTTATTCGCTACATAGCGGTGGGTAGGTGTGGAAGACTAGTTCAATGAACTGCATTGTTTATTCTGTCGTATGGCAGGAAACAAATTAGAGAAAGAAGTAGGTCAGCAGCAGGTAGCAACAGTTTTTATTTTCTTGAGCCACATCACCATGTGGGAAGGTTGAAATCCAAATATCCACCATCTGGATCAGCTGTTTTGAAGCAGCATGACTTTAAAAAATGCAGAAATGAATGAAAGCTTTGAAAGGAGAAAGGACAGGCACTGGCTGCTGAGAGGGTGTGATTTGTTGCTTGCCACATTTAGTCATGACACTACAGCAGGGCTCAAACACAGAAATGAGCTCAGTAGCTATTATAAAAGTGAATGATACTGTCCTGTGGGATTAACTTGATGTCCACTGAGTTTAATCAAAACCAGCTAGAGAATATGGTAATGATACAGCTGCTGGCAAATATCTCTATTTGAATAATGCTTTTCCTTTGAAATGCCTTGGCATTTCTGATAAGCTCTGTGTGTGTGCGTGTTAATAATTAGAGCATCTATTAACACACATCTCTGGTTTCTTATTGTTTCCTGTTATGGTAGTCTGTGTTCAGGTACTCATATTTTGATAGTCTTGAGGTTCTAGGTTAAATTCTTCCCGGTAGATCTGTCTTCAGTTGGGAAGCCCTGCAAACGTTTCAGTAAAATCTGCATGGGTACTTCGGAGAATAAGGCTGGAAAAAGATAGTTCCTTTCCTGCCACATTTTTATTCACAGCTTTTAGGGGTCGGGGAGCATCAGACTTGTGGTTTGCCTTTCAAAGTTAATGTGTGAAGCTTTGCAGTTGTACTGTGGCTCTGTTTCTGTGCCCCCAAAGGTGTCCCCCAAGACGATTAAAATGTGTTTTAATAGTGTCTGGGGAGTAGGTATGTAGCCCTTTTGCAAGAGTGCTTCTGTTGGCCTCTTAAAGGCTTATCTATATATAGGAGAAGTCTGCTACTGTCACAAGTCATTCTTTTAGGGTGGCATCTCCCAGTGGGGAAACCCTTTAGGTATGTTAAAAGCTGAAGATGTTGTAGATATTCATGGGTTTATTCTCTGTCAAATAGGCATTATTGATGTGTGTGCTTTACATGTGTAACACTCATAAGTCTTCTTTTTTAAGTGCCTGTGCATTGAGTTCCCAGTTGGAGACTTCCTGACAGCTGTGTACTCAGTGTGCGTGGTTCCCACAGATTCCAGCTGGGATTCTCTGGGCAGTCAGCCACTCCAACAGCAGTATTTTAGTATATCAGGTGTGACATCTGCATGTGATGCCACGTAGTTGACCGCAGTGGAAAATGATGACTTATCTAACCTTGCACAGGAAGCTCTTGTGTAGTTTTCCTGGGTGCTAGTCTTGTATCTTCAAAACAGGACCATCTTTCTGTTGACCATCATTTTATCAATTAACTAGGGTGGAAGCTGAAAAGGGTATCAGGCAGGTAGCACAGAGGGTGGTTTGCAGAGTCTTGCGTTAGTTCCCCTCAGAAGGATGGTCTGGCTGAAATGTAATTTCACCAGGTGTTGTGGGCACAGCTTACAGAGAGCAAAAGTGGCAGCAGTACGGAGGTGGAGAGGATCATCCACAGGTGAGATTTCTGTTTTCTGTGCTAAGTCTGGCATATACAGGCAGAAGACATTTGCCCTGATATGGGACTAGATACTGAGGTGCTTGAGACACTTTGCCTTGGGTTCCTCCATCCCTTTGAAAACTGGAACTCCATCTTCAAACACGTGTTTTCAGAAAACACTATGCTCCGTCCATGCACAGGACCATGCATCCTTAGTTTTATCAATTCCTAATTTCTGAGTCCTTGACCCACTTTCTGTCATACTGGTTTTTGCTCCTCTTCTAATACAACTGTCAGCTGTTTTGTGTGTGTTCTTTTTTTTTTTTTTTTTTTTTTTTTTTTTCTTTTCTTTTTTTTTT
>NW_010972598.1:6613114-6684337 GCF_000737465.1 Haliaeetus leucocephalus | reverse complement strand
TTTGTTTTTGTTTTTTTTTTTTTTTTTTTTTTTTTTTTTGTGACTACTACTCATTATTTTCATGGTATCTGAACTGGCTTCCTTAGTTTTTTTGTGAAACATGGGCAGCGTATCTCCAGGGAAAGACTCGCATGGAGAAGGTGCAGTGCTGCAAGAAGAATTAGAGCTGTGACCTTCCCTCCTCCTCTTGCAGTGGCAAGCTTTCTGCCTTTGCTTTTAGAGCTACATCGCTGCTCCTGATGGAGAACAAAGTCTTGCCTGGCGTGAAGTGAAGTTTGAAAGCTTATTAAAGAGCTTACAGATTGGCCCGGTACCAATTTCTGTTCAAGTGAAATCTGTAATTAGCCTTCTTTAAAGGGATCTTATTGCCAAATATTGCTAGCAGGGAATGGAATTGCTAAATGTGCAGAGCTGTGATGTGGGGCATAAATGGAAATAGATTATCAGGGAGTGGGAGAAACTGACATGATGTATGCAGAGGGCTGAGGACATTTTAACTATAATGCTAAAAGACAATTACTGTCCCTGTAATTTGGGGGACTACTTTGAGCATAGCGAGTCCTCTGTTAAGAGCAGAACTGTTTTGAAATGGAGATTGTGGTAGTGCTGTGTGTGGCGATAGCACAGGTCTTGCTGATTTGGGAGTGCTGCAGGGGAAGGGGAGATCTAGTATGATGTGAGTAGCTGCAAAATGCCCTGTGCGTGGAAGAGGTGAGTAGGGGGAAAGGAGACCAGGTGGAGGAGGGATATGAGTGGCTATACCCCCAAATGGAAAACTAAATTGTCATTAAATACATTCTTGTGTGTAACTATGTTATCGCTTCAGTGGTGGAGGCTCTGCTCCAGCTTCAACTGTAGACAAGAACTCAAGAGATTTTTTGACTTCGGCTCTCAAGAGCCATACAGCCTTGCAGGAGAGGGCTTAGTTTTTAACAGCAGCTCAGTGGGAGGGAGATGTATTAGCACTTGAAACTCCTCAAAGTGCTCAGGACTGGTTTCTGCTGTCTGGCACTGCAAACTTAGCGACTTAAGGAAAGGCAAGCATCTACTGACATGGCTTCTTTCCTGCTCTCCAGAGCTTTTTGAAAGCTCCCATAGCTTATAGTAACTTTTGAAACGGAACCGTAAGTACAGTGGTGCCCCTACAGAGAGGGGGAAGTGTTGCACTGTAGTTTTGGTTGTGGCAACAAGACTAAGAAATGGCACAGAAATAAGGTAAGTTTTTCTCACTACAAAGCCATGAACAAATACCTTGTTGCAAACAGGTCAGGAATAAGGATATATTTGTTTTTCCCCCTTTGCAGAAACACAGAACAGATGCTTGTTGCTTGGGTCTGTTATAGAGCATGTGTGTTTTCCAGATTCATGTTAATGAATTAGCATTTATTTCCTGAACAGGTCATGACTTTTTTTTTTTTTAAAGGGATATTTGGAACCACAACCCTCCATTGTTGTTTAGGAGAGAAGTGAATGCCTGTTTAAATCTTTAGATTGTTTCTTCCTAGTTTTTCCTTTCTTCAGATGAATCTATTTGCTCCCTTTCTCCCCTTGAGCTTGGGAGGTGCACAGCAGAAATGGCTCTTGCCATTGCTTGTTTACCTGTGCTGTTTCTTCTTAAAGACCTGCCTTGGCATGATTAGGGTGTCGGTGTAGAAGAGCTTCAACTGATCGTTCAAGCAACTCTGTTTCTTCCTACACTTTCTGGCAGTGCCATGTGTATGGGGGGAGGTATGTTCTGAGAGTGTCGGAGGGCTGCTTGAGGCAGAGGCTGCCCTCCTGTCCCATGTTCGTGCTCGTCTGCTAGAGGTCACCAAGCACGGTGCTGCGAGACCTGCAGGCTGCTCTCTTTTCATACTATAGCCACCATGGGTTGCTTCAAATGCAGATGTTCCTCTGCTGTGAAACATTTGTGTGAAATGCATATTCAGTGAGACAAATCTCCTTCTCCGTCCTGATTTATTTTTAAATACGAATCATTAGGAGGTTTTATTGCTTGTTCTGTGTTTGTAGGTGATGAAATATCAGCAAGTAGCTTATTTTTTCTGTATTTACTTGTGGTTTCCTCTTGATGGCCACATTACTGTATATTTTCAAAGCAGGTACAGTACCATGGGAATATGCTAACAGTGTTTTGCCTTGTGTAGCATATAGTAAAAATTGGTCTGTTCTCCAAGGATCACTTGGAGTGTTGTCATGGCTCATTATTCATGATGGAGCTTGACAGCTCCAAGGTTAAACACACTGCTGAATGCAGGAGGTAAAAAAAAAAAAAAAAGAAAAAGGCAGCATATTTTTGCATCTGTAGGAGTTGTGCTTGCAGTGGAAGCAAGTGTATTTTGCTTAGTACAGATTTGTTGTCCAAACATTTAAAAACCCTTTTCCTGTTCTTTGCTTCTTGAACTCCTCAACCTTGCCTGGTGCAAGGGGCAAATGGATTGGTAACTAAGTGTCAACACTGAGTCTTGCTGCTGAACTCCACTACTGGTTCACATGCAGTCTTGCTCTGCAGAAACTTACTTCTGAGTAACTACTGTTTGCTTGTGTGGGTTTTTTTGTTGGTGTTTTTTTTTTTTTAATTCTTGTATGCAGGAATGCGAGTGTACGGATTCACTGCTGGGAACTGGTAGGGAGTGGTAACTTCCCTGTGCAATCAAACTATATTCAGAGTTAGGGTTCTCCAGTGAAGGTCATTGAGTAGATCAGAGCGACTCCTCATCAGTCCTATATGGCAGCTAGAATACAGAAACATTTCCTCTTGTTGTGGCAAAACCTATCCTATCTCGGCAATGAAAATTCATGCTGTAGATACATTTGTGAGCTTCGTCATATGAGCCTTCAGTTATTTTAGTTGAGGTCTCAAAGTTTGAGCTATATAAATTGGTGAGCTGCCATGGACTTGCGCACTGTGTGCTCTGCAGAAAAAGTGTTTGTATGTTGTTTCCTTCTTTCTGTTTGTGCTCTTAGAGACCTCTTCGTACTAACTGTCCTTGCCATGTCTCAGGATCTGCAGGGCATCAAGGACAGAACCCTGTGGTGTGTAGGAGTTGGAGTCTCATTTCACACATGTGATTAATGGAAAAAGTGTAGGGAGGGCCAGGGAGGACTTTGCAGCAGTTAGCCTCCCATACGTTTACGCTAGAAGAGGTGCTGTTGCTCACTTGAACCAGCTATTTGATTTAAGGCAACAGCAGAGAGGGAAAGCAATAGAGTATAATGTTAGGTAATGTCTGGGTTGAAAATGTAATTTGTTAAATGGTATTCAGAGGGAGGTCTTGCCCACTTCTTATGGTGGTACTTGCAAATGCTGAATTAGGCAATAACCCCAAACTCCTGGCCAGATGTATAGTTGCTTGGTCCTCCCAAATTTCTTTTTGTAGTTTAAACTGGAAAAATATTTTTCCAGTTTAAAATGTTATTTCTAGTCATAGCTCTTAAACATTTGAACCAATCTGATCTTCAAGCAGGTGGGTGGTGTGTTTTGGGTTTTTTGTTTTTTTTGTTTTTCTTTTCTGGAAGAGCTATTTGCAGGTGAGGGTTGGATAGAATCCCTGCTTTACTGTACTTCTATTATCTTGAACTAAAATGCTTGCTTGACAGATGGTTGTCATAACAGGATGCAGAAATGAAGGCAAGTTAGCTTCTTTCTGAGGAAGGACAGTGAATTTGAGAGAAGCTATATCTGGAAATAACTCTCAAAGAACATGTTACTTTGGATTGTACTTGTTTCAGGATGGCACATACCTGTGGAAGTAAAATCCTTCAACCTAGCTGTATATTGAGTGAAGCTCTATATCTGAGGCTACCGATTAAATAAAAGCTGGTGGATGCTGGAGAAGCAGAGCTTCTGTAATGCAGCAGACTTACTGTGAGCTTGTAACTTGCAGTTGCAGGCCATTGAGTTGGAAGTGGTTTTTGGGTGGATGGGACAAATAGGGCTTTCTGTTGTGCTGTACCGTCAGACCCTTGTTCCATCACAAGCTTGTAGAAGCTTCCTGAAATCTGTGGGTAAGTCTCTTTGGGTTTCATTTGTCATTTTTATAACTTTCCAGTAAAGCTATTAAGACAATAGGGGGAAGGGCTTGCATAAATTCTCAAAACCAACTCTTCCTTGCATGGATCTTGTTTCTTGTCTTTCTCTGACAAACTCAAATAACCTCCACGAAAGGGTTTGGGTGGTTAAGGAAGTAAGTGCTTATGTGAAGTATGAAGACTTAATTTTCCTTGCAACAAAATGGAGGCGGCACAAGCCTTGCAACTCTTTCACCTCATCTCTGCTTCTCCGAGACAGAAGTCTGAAATGAAGAGATAGAACTCTTTGTCCATATCCATTTATTGTTTGGTGCTAGCTGAAACTGTGGGCCAAGATGCTGCTGTTCAAATGCTTGGTCTTGGCTTCTGTCTACTAGCAGCAGTAATGACGTCACTGTTCCTTTTCATGTGGTTGATGTTGGGCTTATCCAGTTGCTATTGGTTTTATTTTATTTTTCTTTTTCTTGTTTTCACAAAATTGGGACTGGAGTTGAGCCAGTCACAATTTAAAGGTATGAAACTCCTTATCTCACTGTCAGGTAGACAGCTAGAAAACTGTCAGGCTTTTTTTTTTTTTAATAGTGAAAGAATCTAGTAATGGCTAATGTTTATGAGGGGGAAGTCTGGTACGCATTTCTGGGTACTTTTGCTTGTTGTGTTTACTTATTACATGTGTAGCAACATTACATCTTCAGCATCTTCTTGAAACGTTTCTGATGTTAATCCTCATTTTAGCCCAGTTGTTCAGTTTCCGTCACTTCAAGGTATGTCTTTTGAGGTAGAACAGGATCTTGCTGTTGGTCTGCTTATGCCCACACATTGCAAAGCAGTCATGTTTTGTGCATCTTTAATTCCTTAGCCAATATTGGAGAGAAAGCTGCTGTAGTCATGCAGTATCTCGCTTAGACTGTGCAGCCTAAATATTTTTAGGAAGTGGTAGTATTTTGTGGGATTCTGCTATGCTCTCTTATTTTAATCTTGGCCGGCATGAAGAGGTTCAGCTACATCTTGTGTTTCTGAAAGCTGCCTGACAAAAAGAAAATTGCTGAAGTTTTGGCATACCATGTGCTTGGAAGCTTTCTCTACTCCCGGCCATCTGCTGTCTAAAACTGACACTGCGGGCTACTCCTCCTATGATAGTTGGGCTCTATTTCTCAGCCCATGATGCAGCCAAGCTGTTCCCAGACAGCCTGGCTAGTCTTTTACAAACAAACAAGCCATGAAAAAATCCGAACAAAATAAGCAATTATGGATAATTTAAGAGCTTGCTTGCTGAATTGCAGTTTGAAGCATAGAGCTCTGATGGGTGTAACTTGGGAGAAGTGTTGATGTGCTATCTGGACAGTACCCACTGAGTGAGTGACACAGCTCTCCTGCTACTCAGCCCATCTGCTTACTTTGCACTTGCAAAATCATGCAGCCCAATGTTATATTCAGACAGGCTTATCTTTCCTTTGCTCTTTAGAAGTATTAACTCCAGATAAGAAAATTCTTTCATTTGCAATGTGACCACTGGAGACAGTATGACTATTAAGTCAACCAACAACTAGAAATTAATTTTGCTGCCCTTGTCTTACACTTAGGATATAAACATTTTAAGGGATTGGGGGGACACCTGCTCTTTTTTGTCTGCTTAATAAATGACTGGACATGGACAGAAACTTCTAGATGGCATGGTAATGTAACTTCTGTGTAATTGAGGATTAAAAAGATGCTGAATGACTGTGACTACCATTTGAAAGCAAACATGAAAGTCTTCCAGTGTGAGTCCTCTGTGGGAAACTGATAATGCTCCTTGCTGATTGCTGGGTGGTGTCTGGTCGAATTCCTTAATAGGATGCTTTTATTGGAGATCTCCACAGACCTTCCATCATTTGCCAAACTCCTCTGCAAAGTGGGATTGCCTCAAGTCAATTAACTTCCCCTTTCTCCTGAGGTTTCTCTCATGTCCTCCTTGTCCACATGCCCAGACCCCACTGCCCATGCTGGCATGTGTTGATAGTTCTGCAGGCACGTCTGCCCTCTCTGATGCTTCCCTGCCTTGCTTTTGGCATATGCAAACTTTTGTGCGTTCTTTTCTTATCCTTAGCCCATGGAAGGTAAAAGTAGCAAATGTGCTGTTCTATGGACAACTTTAGTCCTCTTGGGACAGTGATAGGGTTGTGGCAATGAGCTTTAATCAAAAAGGTGAAGAAGGGAAATTTGAAATTCCTAGCACTCTTATACAATAACATGCTTTGGAGAGAGAGTTACTGAGTCTGTAGGAAATGCTGACAGTGGGAGCATCCAAAATAATGCCTGGTAATGTGAGTTTTAAACTTCTGCTGTGACACTATCCTACCAGTCTAATACTGGTCAGGATTCCTGGTAGGTTTTAATTTGAGGAGTGGGAAGTAATTGGGTCATCTCCATGCTCACTGAGATTTTAAAGCATGGAAAAGTAGACAAAATTAATGAGTTGGATTGGTTTGATGTATGGTAAAGTTGTAAAAAAGCAAAGTGAGGTGCTGTGAATCAGAGGCATAATTCAGACACAATGTTGGAACCAAATACAAATAAAGATGTACAGCCTTTTTGATTAGGTCATTGCAGAATGTACTGTTCATCCGACTTACTTGTGGGTGTTCATTCATGCACGCCTCTGGCATTCCCAAGTGCCTCTGTATGTCTCCCTGCTAATGATAGCTTACTGGAGAAATAGCATCTTGGAGAAAAGGCTTTAATGTTTGCATTGCTAGAAGCTCTCCAGGGTTCATTCAACTTCTTGAGAAGCTGTGTCAGTGGAAGCAAAGAGCAAAACCAGTTTGGCTTTATAAGTGCCATGGCACCATATGAAGCATCTGTTGCATCACACCAAAGTGTCAGGGACAGTGTTGCAGATTGGAGTGCCTTGGATAATAGTCTCAATAAGACCTGCTCCTACGTGAGTGGGTCTCTATCAGTTTTATTTTATTCATGATGTGCTGTACTTGAAATATTTCTATGCTGTCCTAATATCCAACCCTAAACTTGGAATAGGTGCAGCACACCTAAGGTCTAGAATTGCAATACGTAAATTTCAGACAGTCTTGTTTCTAACAAGTTTCTGCTTCGGCGTGAAGAAACTTTCAAAAGGCATGTTGCAAGCAGGTACTAACTGAAAAGCCGGTGTACCTGAGGCATACTGAGTGAAAGCACGCAGGAGACAGAGGCTTGAATTTGACGTGCATAACAGTACAACTTCAGTACTTAATAAGCACTCTTGGATAAATGTGTCTTACAACATTTTTGTCTATCTGTAGGATTTCAGTTGTGCAAAAGATGTGGGAAATTTTTCTTTGTTTTTTCCTTTTGTGAGGCAGTCAGATAAGATTAGTCTTGAACTACAGGCACAGGTGTTGACTGTCTGGAGTTAAATGCACTGATTTCTCAGGGTGGTATTTTGCAGGGCCATTATGACTTCCAGACAAGGTTTGTCATGGGGAAATATCTTTAGGAGTCTGACCATAATCAGACAAGCTTTTGGACATACCAGCTTGAGGAAGGGCTTGTATACCTGAAAGTTTGTTGCATTGTTCCAACTTAACTAGTTGCCCTGGCTGAGTAGTTAGCAGCACAAGCCTTGTGCTACCTATTTCATGGTATTGTGGTAAAATGCATTATAAGCAATGGTGTGGTATTGTGATGTATGTGAGGGGAAAAGCCAGTTCTAGCTTTGCCTTACAAAATGGTAGTCTCCATGCTTATCCTTGGAACTTCACAGTGAGAATATGACAGTTGCTTCTCTAAAAATGTCAGCTTGGTACTTTGCAGTAGTCAATAATATCAAGTAAGTTACAAGTTTTACCTGCTTCATTACATCTGAATAACCAAGACAACGCATAGATAACTAAAATCGCTAACTAGGAAGGGTTTCTTTTTATGAAAGAGAAACACTGATTACGTATTAGAAAACTGGAAATTCAAAAGCAAGCAGTTTTGAATTTCCCATTATGCATACCAAAACCAGTAAAAGAAATGTTGCTGGAATTAAAAATATTTTGAGACTTCTGCATGAATTATCATTAGCAAAGTTCTTGGGTGTAGCAAGCATTGGGGAAACTATTTTTTCAGTTTTGTTTTCAGCTAGCAGGTGTCTTGGAAAACACTTTTTAAAGATAAAGTTAATTGTTTAGTAGTAAGACTGTTTAAATTTGCAAAACTAAAATGAAAACATTTGTAGATTAAGAGTACATGATTTGGCTGCTGGATTTCTTCTGAAAGCACAAGTGGAAAAGGTAGTATCACTCAATGGTGTGACTTTTTCATCTTTAGTTTTGCTTACAGAGGTGAGGATCAGCCATGCAGTCACACCACTGTTCTGTCACTTTTAGAATTGTACATCTTTTGAAATGAATCATGGCATCAGAAAAAGGCATATGATTAGGGGTGTGAATATCAGCCTCATTTTTGAACTTAATTCTATTTCATCTATTTATGGAGTAAATTATTTTTAGTCCTAAGAGTTTTACAGTTTGAAAGTAAAGTATGGTTAAAGAACCCCCAGACAATACAACCTTTAAGTGAATTTTTCTTGTGTTGTCAAATGCATATGAAATGCTGTGGTGTTTTTTTAGTAAAGGAAATGTTAAAGGTGGTTCACTATTTTTGTATTTTACCAATGAAACCTTCCTCTCTTCATGTCTCGTTCTCCTGTGTTTATGGCTTGAGATAAGAATTTCAGTAATAGGTAGTTAATTTTTCAGGAAAAATGCAGGGCAACCCTCTAAATATGTACAGACAGTACTGTGTTATCCACTGAGGATGTATTCCCAAACAGTTTGTCATTTAGCAATGTGATGGATAGCAAAACATTTCCCCCCCCCCCTAAAAATTAGTATAAGGGGGGCTTTTGACATACAGTATAAATTCACAGGGCCAGTGTAGGTGATATGGTAGATAGAGTTGCAGAAAGAAGACCGTCAGCCTCATTGGGTAGAGGAGATGCTTGCTTTCTGGAATGGATTGCTGTTCTGAGAGTTCTCTTCTGCTTCAACTGCGAGACTGCATACCCATCATTGCGCTTTTCTGTCCTTCACCCTTAATTGGCTTTATTCTGAATCATTTCAGAAAGGTCATGAAAATGTAACTGTTCAGGAGGCAACAAGAATGTTTCCAGTAGAAGACTTGCATAAAGCCTTCAGTCTCACGTGAAGCAGTTGACAGCTTTGAGAATGGCAGTCTTTTCCAAAAAGCCAGCATTTCTTTCAGCTGACCATACTGATGTTCCCATTGTGCATCTCCATCTTCCGTATCATATATACAGTCCCTGTGGACTTGAATTGTACGTGTTCAGCTCCATGCATGCTTCCCCCTTCGTTACATCAGTTCTTAGGGGTGAAAATTGTTTTGTTGTCTGCTCACCAGAGCCATTTCATCTGAGACTGATGGCAGCTTGCGGAGCAGGATATTAAATGATTGCTGATGGAATGCTAAAGTAATGGAGAGAAATGGCAGAGGCAGTAGGGTCTATACACATAAACCATGTTTGGTTTCTTCTGCATAATCTTACAAACTGTCTATCAATGCACAGTCTTCTCAATCTATACTTGTTGGCTATGGCACTGCGTTGAGTGGCTTGCTCATGCTTTGGTTGGGCCTGGCATTGAGCAAACTTGGGGTAGATTTGAGTATTAAGGCCCTCGTTAAAAAAGAGAGGAGAAGGTCTGGGTGAGAGCTATATGTCTGTGGACATGTGTGCACTGGAGGAGATGGCAGGATTTGAGTGTCTCAAGATTATGGGAGGGGAGGAAATTCTTTAGCCAGGAAGCATGGTTCAACATTAAATCTATGGATGGAGTGAAGTCCTATATAGAGCTTACCGCTGGATGGGGGTGGCAACTTATTTCCATCTCTAAATGACGTCTAAATTACGAGGAGATGTCACAGCTAGGCTTCAGGAAGCGAAGGGATGATGTTGAATTGTAGGAAATAATCAGTACAGTTGGATTCTGTGGAGGCAAAGAAGAGTTCAAGAAGCTTTAAGACTGCAATGAATCAGGCCTGCACACTGGGATGTATGTGACTTCCTATTAGAGCTGAAATAGCTGAGGGTGTGGTTCTGCCCCCAAAATGACATTCAAATGTTTTACTAAAGAAGTGATTTGGGCGTGGTTGGGTTTTTTTCATGTTTTGACCTTCACCTGCTCAGTCTCAAGGGTATAGGTGACTCCTAGTACTGTCAAATACGCTGGTGGTGTAGTGGAATGACTTTTGGCTGCTGCTGTGCGATGGGCTGAAGCTCTGCTCTTTTCAGTATGAATCCTGAGTGACAGCGAGAACTTGCTCAGTGGGAGTCATCTGAAATTAAATGACTCTCTTAATGATGGGCATATAGGAATGCAGAGCGAAAAGGTTCCTGCTGTATGCTGTAATGTAGTGCAAAGCCTACTAGTGGGGTTTATTGCTGAAAAATCCTCATCTATCAAATACCATTCAAGGGGAACAATTTCTCAATCCTTAATCTGAACAAGAGTCAAACTGGTGAACTGGAAGCAGAAAGCTAAATAGCACATTAGTAATTCTACTGAAGTCTTGTATTTACAGGTTTATGAAAGTAGCACTGGTGACTTAAGGGTGCTACACTGATCCTGACCTTCTCCAAATGTGTACAAGCAGTATCTGCTACTCTATGTTCATAGGCCAAATGTCATGCTTTGTTGCACAAGTTCATAGGGAATCTGCTGTCCTGTCCTTTCAAAGAACAAACAAAAGGAACAAAACAAAAATCTCAGCTATTTTAAGTGCACAGCAGTAATTAAAATCAAACCCAAATTCACACTGAAGTGCAGGAGGTGTTGGTTTGAAATATTTTAATTATGACCTTTCCTTGCTGGAGAAAACACTTGCAAGCAAGAGCTAAAATCGCCCCAGTCACAGGCAGGCTTCAACAGCTGGTTATTGTGGTGCCATCTAACTAATAACAAGAATGAAAATAGTGAGGCGTTCTGAATCAAGAGGTTCCAGTCATGCTATGTCACCTGCCTTGCAGCGTGGGCAAGAAAAGTCAAGATGTATGAGTGTTTAAAAAAAAAAAAAAAAAAAAAAAAAAATAAAATTTTTCATAATGTTGTATAAAATGACAAGGTCTTCCAGGGAAAGAAAGGCTGAAGATGCTGAGGAGGAGAAAGAATGAGAAATATTGGGGGGGTGGGAATCTGAAGTAGAACTATTCCAGAATTAAAATATAATTCTGTTTCGGAGCACTGTGCCTGCAGCAGCATTGCTACTAGAATAGCTTTCTGATATTAATTGTTCTGCCATCACAAGTCTGTTCATGTCTCCCCGTAGATAAGTCTTCTGAGTTTTATGCAGTTTTATGTTTCCTGTCTCAAGTACTTCTTTTCCACCTGTAACTCCCAGGACTTGTAATGAGGAATACACAGGATCTAGTAGGATGCTGTTTTTTCATTTACATGACTCTTAGATTTCTTCTTTTTGACGCTTTAAAAAATAATCATGCAGTTCCAAATAAGGAGTAGAGAAATCTGGCAGAGGATCAAATAATCTTTATTCCTCATGCCACACACTGTATTTGTGCTATTATCAAATGTGTTAATTTTTTTCACTTATGTGCCGCTTTGCTTGTTGGTTGAACCTGCCTGTTACTGTATACGAGAGGTGTTTCTCTCTTCCCTCCTCCTGCTTTCAAAATACTTAGGTTCTGCTTACCTATAGGTGTTGTATTGACTGACCCATTCGGTCTGAATATTTAGGGGCAGCCTTATATGCTCAGCAAAACTATTTCATTGCTATTACTTCTCTTGGCAAAAAAAAAAAGGAAAAAAGCCCTTTCCTTTTAAATCAAGCAAGGAGAAGGCAAGGCTGCATGTCTGTGTGTGAATGGCTAATGCCTCCACAGCATAAACGGACGGGAGTTACTCAGAAGCAGTGTGGGCAGCAAAGCAGCTGAGCTGTTTTTGACTTACTTTCTTCTCTCGTGGCATGCTTATTTGTTGAATGCAGGGAAAAATTATTTGTTATGTCAAAAAATGTGAAAGGGAGGTTTTTTAGCTTGCTGAAGTGTCCTGAAAAATGCTGCTTTTGCTCAGATGAAGGAAAAAAAAAAAAAAAAAGAATTTGGTTCCTACCCAAGCCAGAGCTCAGTTATGTGACGGCTGCAGAAGGCGTCATGTAAGAGCTGGAGTCATTTGGGGGGATAATGGAGCAGGCCTGGTTCTGCTGGACAAGCATCCCCTGGGTTGTAGCTTTAAGGAAGCAAACTTGGACTTTGACTTCAACAAGCCTGTGGCAAGAGGTTTCTTGTACCTCCATGTATGGTCCTATAGGGACTGTGCTATTAGTGGTGTCAGCTGCATTTCCCGGCCTCCCTTGTGTGCAAGCAACAGCATTGTGTCTCCTGCCTCTTTGGAGTTAGAGGCCAAGTCTGCCTCACGTGCTGAGCCTGCTTTAATTTGTCTAGAAGTCCTTTTTCACTGCTTTAATTTTATAGGGTATAATTGCTTAATAGAAGCTTCCTTGCGAAGTGCCTCTAATTGTCGTTCAGAGTGAATGCTGTTAAGAGCAACTAATAACGAACTGAATGGTTGCCTACAAAATCAATTTTTATTTTAGAAGTTAGGAGGGATGGAAAATTAGTTCTTCAGAGAAGCTTACCCTCCTTGCTCCTAAAAGCTTTCCTGAGAGGCAGCCTTTTGTCTATTTCTGTTAGAAAAGTGAACTTTTGTGGTCCCAATTCCCCACTCCAGAATTCAGTGTGCTGCCTGGCCTTCTCTGCGCTTACCCAAGTTATTTCCTTCTATAACAGATGTGGGCAGGTTGGTGGCTTGTGTACCTTCCCCACTGCTGCAGCAGGGATCCTAGAAGCTGTGGTGTTCTTAGCCAAGATAGATGTGGGGTTTTTCATTTCTTTCATGTAAGGCAGATGCTTGTGGGGCTCATATTTCTTTGTTTGTAGTAAGATCTAAAGAGTTGTTGTTTGGATGGTTGGCTGTTTAGGTATGTATAGTTGATGCCTATTAGTTTTAAGGAATGTGTTCTGTCTCATGCTTTTTTATATGATATTAATTTCTTTTCCCCCATCCATTACAAAGATACACTGTCTGTCTGCCTAAAATTACCAAAGTCCATTTTTAACATTCAAGATTTATCTGTCATGTAATGCAACAGTACACATTGTTCCTAATATCTCTAATGCCTGCCTAAAAGAAATATTGCTAAATGTTACCTGTGGTGCAGAATTTCTTGAAGTACCCTCAGAAAAGCAAAGAAAGTGTTTATACAGCCCTGGTAGGCAACTAGAAAGGCTACCTATACCAAAGTACACGGGATAACCTTTGGAAAAATCAAGAAAACAGTGTGAAATACTAGAATTTTTTTTTTTTCAATTCTCATCTGCAGGCCAATTGACTCTTGACAGTTGGAGGTCTTTCTGAAGTGATGTATAGCGCACAAACCTATCATCTCAGCTTCCAAGTGAGTAGACAGAAGATACCAGGGCCGGCTAAAGGTCACAAAAAAACCCAGTTGCCCTTTCTATGCAAAGGGTTTTAAAGCAACAACCCAAACCAACTTGCAGAAGAGAGATACAGAGAGGCTGGATCCTTCTTGATGTTAATATTCTGCTCAGCTAAGATTATCTAACTGCTGTAGATTTCTTTTGAAGGTTAGGATGAAGCTGTGGCAATGCTTATTTCTAGTCGGAATGTTCTTGGGAGCTCAGGGTAAGGTCAAAATTTGAATGAGTACTTCGTCACTGCCAACTCTCACAAAATTCATGACTGTCCTGCTTCCTCCTGTCAGTGAGGAGTCCCATTTGGCCTCGAATACCTGTTTGAGAAATATCTTGTACATTTGGGATATGTTTAGCAGTATTATGATGTGTTCAGTGCACTACTGCCTGTGCATGGTCTTTGTGCAGGTGATGCTCTTGTCGTGCTTGTTTTTCAATTGAGATTTAAACGGCCTCTTTCTTCCTTATTGCTTGGCTGCTTCCAAGTATAGGCAGCTGCTTGCTACTGAAATCTGTGGGAATGACCATAATGAAAAAGGGAGTGTTATTACCAGGGTAGCCCCAGTGGGAAGTATGGATCCATCAGAACTGCTGTCCCTGGGTGGATTCTCTACTCTGGGGTTTTGTACTTGTACATTCAGAAATACACTGCTTGGGGTTCCTTTCTGGTGAAAGGGCTAACAAATGGCTATTTCTTTACCTCCTTAACTTTGGCCATGAGGAGTTGCCAGGGCTCCTACTATGCAAATTCAGCCCCAGCAGATGCTATTTTAAAAATTAAGATTTTCAGTCTTTCAGGCACGGGAATTGTGCACGAAGAAGAGTGCATCCTGCGTGCACAGAACGATATGAGGAACTTTGGTGACTGTAAGGCAAGCCTGCTTTCCTATGTCTCCCACTCTGATGTCCTCTGTTCCCAAGTGCTCATCTTAAAACATTAGGGTAACTCCTAGCAGTAACTTTTCTCCCCTCCACATTGTGTTTTAGGAAGGTGCTTGCCAAGTGTCTTTTTGTCTCCTCCCCTGAGCTACAGGTTCTTCCTCCCCTGTGCCCTTCTTATGTATTTATTCAGCCAGCAGGCTTTGTTAGCCTCTGCTGCTGCTGTTCCTGCTTGTCATCTGGTGAGCAGGGCTTGAATTTGCTCCTCACCTGCTAATTGTGGTCTCCTGGGAGTGGTAGCGGATATTATCAGCCTGCTGCTCTACTGAGTTTCTGTGGTTTTAACTGTTCTCTGGGCTGCAGGCTCCAGGCTGGTGCAAAATAGTTACTTTGCTGCCTCCCTGTAATCCGAAGTCAAGATCAGGGGCATGATGACGAGGTGCATCTTCCTTGTTGCTTTCTCTCAGCGAGTTAATTTTCTTTCACTAGACTGGAAAGCTATTGACCTTTTCTTAGCAGGTGGTGTTTCCCTGCATTCCTTTATTTGCAGCAGCCCCCAGGAACCTGAGGAACAACAGTGCATGTATGAAAGGAGCTGGAGGTCAAGCCACTGTGCTTTTAGTATGGAAGGAAGCCTCGCGCAGTACATCTACTTGCATTGAAATTAGATGCTGGTGGTTTGAATCTGTGCCCTCTGGAAACTAGTAAAAAGGGTTTGCGTGGTGGCGGTGTGTGTTTCTGTGTGTTGTTTTTCTGCTGGCTTTGAATGGTTTGGGTCGGATTTTGCAAGGCCATCTTTGGCTCCTAATGAAGTTCCTTGTCCCTTCCTGAGGCTTCAGGCTTCTATGTGTGATCTCAGGAGAATTCTGACAGGAAGGTGTAACATGAAGAGGTTGGGTGAAACTTGCCCTTTGCTGTCCTGGTCTGTTGGGAGTGAGAGAACAGGATTGTACTTCTGGCTTGCTCTTTGCCTATACCTTTTGTGCTTGGTCTTGTCAGAGATTCTCATTTTGGAAGAACAGTGGGATTGGGTTTTTTTGTTGTTGTGGTGTGTTGTGTTTTTTTTTTTAAAACCAAATATTTACATGAATCATATACTTTTTGATTTTTCTTTTTCCCAAGAGGTGGTGGAGTATGGCCTCAAATACTCTAGTTTTCTTCTAGCTTTCTTGCTGCTTTCTGTTATTTCCCAGCCTAACCTCTCACCTCAGAGCGCATTCCTTGAAACCTCTCTGCCCACTGCCTGGGCGAAGTCATTGTCTTTTATGCTTTCTGTCATACTTTCTACTGCAGCTGGCAACATTTGCACCTTCTTAATCATTTGCATTGCTGTTCTGTTCTTTCCTTCTTCCTTCTCTGTTTCTATTAGTCCTGTGCAGTCACTCTTCCTGCCCCCAGTATCTCCAGGAAATTCCCAGGCTACCTTTAGTATTGGGAGTGGAGCACCTGTATGAAGCCATCATGGGACATAGCTGCCGACCTGGCTCCTAAAGCTCACACATATCTTTGTTTTTTCCTTTCCAAGTCACTGCCTGGAGCTAAAGCTGCTGGTGGTCTGATTGCTTCCATAGTCCTGATGTGACTGCAGGTGTGCTGGCAGCCTGCAGGTCTGGAGTTCAGCTGGAATTGCCCCTTGTTCTAAGCATATTGGGTGAGCTTCACACTCTGCCCTGATAAGACCCTCATGGCCAACCACCAACAAGATTTTAATCCTGTTCCAATCCTTTTCACCAGAATTTGAGGAAATCTGTACTTGTTTCACAGCTAGGGCTCATTGTTAGTGGATTTAGGTAAATAAGCCAAAGTCTTGTTTGTATGTGAAGAAAATAAAGCCAAGCTAGGAAAGGAGAAGAATCTGTAGTGCTAGAGGATATCTTAATATCTAAATATCTTAATCCTTTCCTTTAGAAAATAAGTAATTTCAAGGATCAGGTTAAGTATAAGGACAAATAATGGTTTGTTTGGTTCCCAAAGGAAATTTGTGAAGCTGGATGGAGTGACCATGAATGTCTGAATTGGACAAGAGATATTTTTGCTACTTATAAAAGATTTTATTGCTAACTTTTTGGTAGTTTCATGTTAATTCTCTTGTCTAATAAGAGTGGAGGAAGAAAGTGAATATAAATTAGAATGATGATAGTGCAAATTTAGCAGCGTCAGGGAGGACTTCTGTAGAATTTATTTGAAAAAGTAAAAAAGACTTTTGATCATCAGTGAAGCTCAGTAACAGGGATGTAATATAGGAGACAAGGTAGTTGTACAGAGGGAAATATAGGAGTTTTCTGAAAGAATAACAATCAGACTTTTACTTTCTTTAAAACTTCAAGCAAATACTTTGTTGCATTTTTTTTATTATACCATTTCATGTATTTGACACATTGTACCTGATTGCATGTTCTGTTTAATCTGTTTAAAAAAAGTATTTCTGGGAAATGTTTTGGAAACTTAGCACAATAGAATTTTGAGGGCTTATTTCTTAATGTTCTTCATAGCATAATTGCGTCAAGTATAGGATATTGCAGCCTGAAGAAACCCGTAGGATTTCCCGGCACCAGAAGCATGTGCAGCGTTCCAGAAGCTGGCAGGCTGCCCCTGTAGGCCTTTCTCTCCATCCTTTGAAATGTTGAAACATCTAGTCATCACTGCTGCAGGCACGATCCTGTGCTGGATGGACCCAAGTCTTGATCTAGTCTGGTAATTCTTAGTCACTTAAGACTCTTTGTTTCTTCTGCTGGTGTAATATGCCCATGGTTTGTTGTATGTACTTACGGGCTGCTGGATTGTGCTTGGGAAGCTTTAAGGTATCGTCTGTAAACTTTTCTTTCCAGTCCTTTATAAAACAAAACAAAACAACAACAAAAAACCCCCAAACGTTTTTCTTCTGCAATTTAGGCTTGTACAACTACTCCAGCCTGCAAACAGGTTGCACATGTGAGAATCCTGCTGACTTCAGTGGATATCAGATTCTTTATATTTAGATTATTAAATATGGATTTTTAAGCTTTCACCTCCTCAGGTAGCAGACAACTGGCCAAGGGCAAATTTTATTTGCACAGAAATGCATTGATTTGATTAAGTTTCCAAGTAAATGTAAATAACATTCTCCAGGATTGGGGAGGGGGTTATATTGTATTTTAAAGCATCTACATCTCAAGGTGCATTTGTCAAACACAGTGCTTTGTAGCCTAAAAGGATAAGACTTCAAAATGGTATTTCCTGCTTGTACTGAACAGCTAGAAAACAAAGATCTTTGAGACTAATTTGGTTTCCGTCTGGATGTGCTTCACTGTTTGCAACCTAACATTGTGATGCTGCCATCATTCATAGTGCTCGTCACTGAAGAAATCTACAATTCCATTCTGGCTTTCTGAGGTCTTGGTAGTGATGTTATTGAGTATCTTTGAATAACTAGTTGAATTTGACACACGTAGGAAATGTGCCATAGGGTAAAACAAACATCACTCCCATTCTTGCACGTGGCAGCTGAAGTGGCAGTGAAGAAGTCTGTGAAGAATGCCACCCTGTCCCTTGGCCAGCTTCCAGCCTCCCCTTCCCTATGGAGAGGAAAACCTATGAAAGGAGCTATATGTTACTATGCTATGCCAGATCTTTTTTTTTTTTAGTGCAGCAATAATGCTTTGAAAGAGAGGTATCTGGCTTCAGATACCTGTCCTGTATTTCTTATGGTACTTATTGACAGGATGGCCTGATTCTGTTATTAATGTCTATGATGTTAGAATTTCTATTAGCCTCATTCTGGAGACATTCAGGTAGCTAATGTTTATTTTGTATCTTAGGGACAGAGTTGCAGCCATCTCTGGTTAACTTTCTCTTTCCTTAACAAAAGGTTGTTTCTTCTTGATTTAATCTAAAGCTTGCTTAGGATGCACGCAGTTTTTGGTTATATTCAGCTGGCATCTGGGAAGTCTAGTAAGACCTAAGCAGCTTTGCAGCAAATCCAGAAGCCCAGTGGTTACAATCAGAGAGCGTTGATTGCACACTATGGTGAGAAAGGTCCTTGTTTTTTTTTTCTTTTTTTCTTTTAGAATCCAGTGTGTAAAATATTTCTACTACTGTTCCCAGTAACTGCAAAATTTCTTCCAAACTTGTCTTGATGATACAGGATCTGAATCTTACGCGCAAGTGTTCAATTTTTAATCTTCCATTAATAATGGAAACTGAGAGTACACTGAGTTGTATATGAATTGGTTTTGGATTGATGTAGTGAGACGAGGTGAGCCCAAACATCTTCCTTCCCCTTCTTTTCTATCACTGCACAACACAACCCAGAGTTCCTAGGGTGACCGAGGGTCACGCGTCTGTGTAAGTCGGGCTGTTGCTTACTTAGCCTTAGGATTTTAGCTCCAGCATTGAAGTGGCCTAATGCTAACTTCTGTATTTGTATACATTAATTTTACATTTTACAACACACTGTGATGTTCCAAATGACAGCGTGATGCTTTCTGGAGAAGCAAAAAAAAGTTTTGGTGAGAGAAATTGAATTATTATACAGGAATAGGGAGCTAAAAGGAAAAAAAAAAACCCCAAACCAAAACATAACAGATTTCCTTTTGTGGTTTTGGGGGTTTTTTTGGGTGTTGTGGTGTGTGTTGTGGGTTTTTTTGGTTTAGTTTGGCTTTTTGTTTTAGGCTACATGATCATATTTGCTTTTTGCTATTTTAACTGTAGGCCAGCTACTTCAGTCTGCTTCAGATGAACTGTCCATAAAATGGGCATATCATCACTTGCCATACTACAGTCTTTGGAGATTTAATTAAAGACTGTGAAGCCCAATGAGTTCCTATCCTGATTAGAACCTCAGAGTTGTAAGGTGTTGCTATCAATAAATGCTGACATTTTAATTTTCATGTTTTTACGGAAAAGTTGTCCTCATGTAACTTTGTATATTATAATTGATGTACTTGTGAAAGCTAGAGAGCCTGTAGGTTAAGCTGTTCTCATTAGACTGTATAGGCTGCAAGAAAATATCAGTATTGTTAGTTTGTCATGTCTTGGAAAAAAATGAAGGACTTGAACTCCTTCCCCCTCCCCCATCATGTAGATTACAACAAAGTTATTTTCTGTAGTAGCAATTATTGGATGGAGTGACCTTTACCAATTTATGATATTGATGTAGTGGAAGGGACATTTTTCCACTTGACCTTTATGCAATGTGTCAGCTTGTCCTGTAGCACCAAATGAGTTGCAACTGACAGATTTGATGGAACACTAACTTGACAGGAACTTATTGTTTGGAAGAAGGTATGTGTTGAAATGTGGACCCTCTAGTAAATAACATGATAAAAGTTATTTGCATATCTTCCATCACTAAGGAACAACTTGCTTAGAAATGACTGCTGCCTAAATAGCAGTTTGAACACTGGTTAACTGAGATTCTAGCAAAACAGTCATCAAAGTGAAATTTCAGAGTAAAATCTATTGTTTTAACTCTTTTTCCTCTCTTTGTTGTTCTGTAACCAAATAACAGTGGTTTTCTATATTTTAATCTTGCCTGTTGTCTTAATACCTCTGTCCATAAAAGGGAGAGGAATAAAAGTCAGATAAACAGTTTTCAGCATACGACAAGGAAGACATGTCTCCCAAGAGGGTGGGAGGATGTGTGTGTGTGTATATATTATATATACACACTCCACCCAGAGATTGATATATATGAGTAGCTTCTTTGGTTATGTATTAATATATTAAAGAAATAATGGTCTGATATAATTCTGGGAAGAGAGAAGTTCTGGTTGTGGGGAGGAATGGGGAGCTATGAGCACATGTTAGGGTGAGGGTGGATAGCGTAAAGAGAACTGTAAAGGAAGGCCAAACGGTCCCTGCCCCACTGCTCCAGCCAGGCAGCAAAAATCAGCTGCTCTCCAGATCTGTTGAAATAAAGCAGGGAGACGATTGTGCTTTTTGAGGAGAAATTTAAAACCAAAGAACAATAGTCAGTTATTTCAGGTGTCTTGTATAATCCAGTATCTCTTTCTGCCCTCACTGAAGGTTCTGATACTTCCTGTAAATAAAATAATTCCACTTACAAAATGGATAAGACAAAATTGTAGTGGAACCTGGGATCTATCCGAGACTATTCAAGTAATGAATTATCATGGCTTTTTAAAACTACTGAGCAGCAGCATTGATAAAAGAGCAGCAAACACCATCTGTCTGATCTATGTATTTTACCACAGTTCTTCTCAAGCTGTCCAGTTGAGGTAAAGAGGAGCTGAACGGGTGTGGGAGGGGAAAGCAGCTCAGCTATCTTTTGTTGCATTTGCAAGGAAAAAAAAAAAAAAAGATGTTTATAGAGGTTGCTGTTAATGTTACTGTAATCCTTACTTGTTATTTCAAAAACAATCTGCTCTAACAATTTCAATAGAAGGGGATGCTGCTGGACAGAGTCAAGGTGGGAGGCTGGATAGAAATGTTTATTTTGCTAAGGGAAAAACAGGTGGTGTAGGTGTACTGGCATACAGTGAAATTCATAGCAAGATTCACTGCTGTAGCAATACTATTTAATTGTAACTCATGAAGAAGGTAGAGATTAGTTATTGTGAAGCTGTATGCTAATAAAAAACTTATTTCTTGCAGTGTTTTCATTTGTAGCTAACACATGCTACAGAAGATAGTAGGCTTTAATGTGTTTATTTTACATGCTTGCAGATGTGTAGAAAGCTCAGATGCAGGGCTGGAAGCAGAACCCGTGTCTGGTGAGCTGCAATTCTGGGGCCTACAACAGGATCGTACTTGAAAGACGTCCTGTCTTTTGTATGTGGGTTTATACTAAAATGGTAAATCCCTCATCCTTTCTGGAGCACCAGCTTTTCTGAACCCCTTCTGGAGAGCGTGGCAATAGCCAAACCTCTCTCCCCAAGCTTGGATCCTAGTCGGTGTTCCTGCCCTTGCCTTTGCAGGCCAAGTCCCATCAAGGTCCCACTCTGCTCCTCTTGCCCCTTCCCTCCTGGCTCCCATTCTCACCTGGCTCTCAGTCAGCACAGATACTGGTCTGGCAGCTTTAATTTCCAGCCTGAGGAGCTCTGATGAGCAGGTGGAGAGGCTGCTGGAGGCAGTGAAACTTCATGGGCTCAGGCTGGAGCAATGCAGTGAGCCTGTATGTAAAATTTTAAAGTCTAGTAGTGTGAAGCATGGAGACCAGCGAAGGTGCCTTGGCACTGCTGTGCTCCACTCAGGTTAGACATGCGAGAGGCTCTTCTGTGGATTTGCAAGCTGGAGGTGGTCAAGCTGCTTTGCAGTGGCTGTCGTTGGCTGGGCTCTGCTGTTCCTGTGTGAATGCAATCCGGCTGGGTCTCTGACTGTGCTTGGTGCTCAGTGGGATGTCGTCTCATTTGTAACTGCTTCGCTGAATGGGGACCCAAGTGGAGTTAAAGGGTTATGGGATTTGTCTAAAGAGCCTTTTGGTCGTCTTCTCCCCACCGATCTTTGTCAGCATCCTCCCGTGTGCAGCCCTGTCTGCTGCCTTGTGCGCTCCGGAGGTAATTCTTAAGCCTGAAGCACGTCCAGAAGCTCTGTGCTGGGACAGTGGGGATAGCTGCAGAGGCAGGATCAAAAGAATATCATAAACATGAAAAAAAATAAAGTGTGTATGTGTGTGTGTAAGGGAAGAAGGTAGGGGAAAAATGATTTAAAAAAAAAACCCACCAAAACTCCAGGATCCCTTTTGTTCAAATAGGAAAGTGGGGCTGGGCTTTATCTGCTTTTGAAATTAGAAAATGAAAAGGTGACTCCAGGTGGTAATAATCTTTTATAGGGAACAGAGTCCTGTAAAAGAACAAAAGGGCACTAACTTTTAAGAAAAGGTCAAATTATGAAAGGGATAATACAAGGTTTCTTATGCAAGAAGCAGTTCAGGTTGTGTAATTACAACAATCCTTTTATCTGAAGATCTCACACAGGTGTTAATTAAGCCTAATGAGGCCCCTATAGAGCAATTGTTACTATCTACATTTTTACAGACAGAGGACCTAGAAGCTGAAAGAAATGGGGTTATTCATTTAAGATTGTGTTATGCAGCCCTGTAGAATTGGTGCTCATGAGACACTGGGCAGAGCTTGACTTGAAGCCACCTGGCACAGCCATGGGCAGAACCCTTTCCATGAAACCATACTGTATATTCCTACTGCTTTTTTTGCCTGAAAATGTAGGTTTGTGTAGATGCATAAAAAGAAAGTGTGGACTAAGAAAAGTTACTGTTTCTAGATGGGTTGTCTTGATTATGCCTGTAACTACTCCTATTGTGGTTTTTTTTTCTCCTAACATTATGCTTAAAATTTACAGGTCCTGTGATGTTTTGGTTAGCATTCAGTGATTTGAGAGCCTTATGGGAATCAGCAATAAAAATATACCTATGTTGGTGAAGTATTGTATGTTAATTCCTTTCATGTGTTCGTTTCAGTCTTTCCAACGCAGAGCAGACTGATAGATTGTGAGCTCCCTATAGGGAAATCAAACAACTCTTCACTGTTGTTTTTCTTCCTATAATACTCTTAAGCTGTTGATTCCACAAGAAATTCTGTACAAATGCTGATGGATGGGTGGGGGGAACAGAATTTTGAGATACTCTTAGAACACTGTGTTTGTAGGACATTGTGAAAACATAACTGCTCAGCAATGTAATGGCTAAGAATCTGTTTTGGAAGACTTAGAAAATACTTACTTAAAGGTAAAGACTGCTTGGGGTAGTTTGTCTTCCTTGGGTTTCTGTGCCAGTTAAGGGAAGGTCTTCTCATTTTCATGCAGTGGAACAGTTCATGGCAGTAAGTAGGTAGTGCAAGGGCTGTAACATGTGCGTAGGGAGCAGGAGTAGCCTTTGTTTCAAGGCAGTGCTTTGGCAGAAGGTGGTGACTTGCAATGTAATACGTTACACTGCTGCGAAGCTGCTGACATGAAGTATGACATGATAGCAGGGGAAGTGCCTCCTCTGAGGTTATTGCAGTGAGGTGCAGCTTTGTTCTAGCTCAGTGTGACAGCCCGTTTCTGTAGAGAGAGTTTTACTTTGCACGGTGCTCTGAACCCTGCAAACTTTCTGAATTATTTACAGAATTTGGTGCCATTTTGGGAATGTCATGAAATATTGAATGTTTTGAAATTGGGGGTCAATTGGACAAAGTATGCTTGAGATGTAGTTTCTGGGGGGGGGGGGGAAGGGTTTAGAGCTTTTTCATTTGATAGTCTCCCCCCCCCTCGTTGCAGGATCCAACTACAGTTGTGACTGCCCAAAATTATTTAAATTGTTTTCTGTTTACCCTGTGTATGCTTTGGTACCAAAAGCAGTCTTGGGAAAGCAATGTTGAAGATGGTAGTTAAGAAACAGGCAAGAGCTCAGTGTTTGTATATGTAAGCCAAATAAACAGCATGTGTAGGTTAAGTAGTTAAAAAGCTTTATTTTGTCTGTTTTTGTATCTCTGTGCCCCACCAAAAGTTAACTTTATTCTAACCTTTGTTCATAGTCTGGAGTATGGTGGGGGAGAAAGGAGTTTTGGTGGAGGCCTCCATGTAAATCTGGCAGTGTAATTTGAAGTCCAGCAGAAATGCAGGAACCCAAATCACTTTCAGGAAAGAAAGGAGACTGAAGAAGCAGATGCTAGCTGAGCTGGAGGGTGTAGGAAGGGAAGAGGATGAAGGGGCAGAGAAACAGAGTGGGGGGAAACTGGGGTGTGAAGGTGTCTGTGGGTTGCTGAGGAGAGGGAATTGATTCGTGAGCCAAGTTCAAAGGGAAGGGCAGGAAATAAGTCACCAGATATTAACAGTCAGCAACTATTCTGTGTTTAAGCGATTTCCTTTGCCATTGAATTCAGATTCCTTGAGCTGGTGGAAATTATTGGGTCTGACAGATATAAGGAAGAAATTTTTTATGATGAGTGAGGTGAAATACTGACACAGGTTGCCTAGGGAGGTGGTGGATGCCCCATCCCTGGAAACATTCAAGCTCAGGCTGGATGAGGCTCTGAGCAACCTGATCTAGTTGAAGACGTCCCTGCTCATTGCAGGGGGGGTTGGACTAGATGACCTTTAAAGGTCCCTTCCAACCAAAACCATTCTATGATTCTATGAAATTTTAAAATTTGTGAATTGATTTTTGACTTACGGCAGGCAAAATAGTCTAAGAACGAATTACAAATGTTGTAAACGGTTCTCTCTTATTGCTTGCTTTCTTAGAATATGGCCTTTTCTGGATGAAGTAGAACAACGTAACTTCTGGGTGCTAGAATAGTGGTGGATGGTGGAAATTGGAAACATGGCTAGGCTGAACTAAGCTAGCATCTTTAGTAGTTTTTAAACTGTTTTTGGTTTTGCATCTACTGATCCAGAGTGCTTGGGAAAGGTATTGGATTAATTCAAGGGTTAAGTTTTAACTCTTGAAGAGGGATAAAGAAGGAACAGTGAAAGAGCAAATTAGATGTATATATTTGAGATCATGTAGGCTACTAAATGTGAGAGTGGAGACCTGGAATACAAGAAAACATTGAGCACTATTGTGGGAAGTCAGGAGAGGGAATGCAGGAAGAAAAAAGGTTTTCTTTAACCAAAAGCATAATTCTGGCATTCAGGTACTCATCCATAATGAATGGATGTACTGTTTGCAGTTCAGCTACCACAAAGACTTCCTTTATCATCTTTCTCACCTTTTGTTTCTAGAGCAAAGCTTCAAGTTTCCTTGTAGAGTTCCCCACTGCAGTTTTCAGAGCAATTGGTTTGGGGTTATGTGCACATATTTGTACTCTATAGTTCTCTATGTATAATATCCATTCTGTAAGAAAGAATATTTGATACCTTTTCATCAGTGTGCCTTGCCACAGAAGGAAGATAATATTGTCTAATTGCATTTTGGTGGTGATGATCTGTAGCTGGTGGCTTAAGGAGGACTGCAAGCTGATTTCTTCATGTATTATAGTCCTTGGGGAACATTGCACAATTTAATATACGCCATATTTTAAAATATGTGCTATTGTCTTTCAAACTTCAACTTAAAGCAACTCCACACCTACTCATTGGTGTTTCTTAGCCTAGGCTTCGTGCTGCTTTGCTGTGCATTTTTACAGCATGGCTTTTAAAAGTATGAAGAACTACCTTTGTGCAGCATTTCTTATATTGTCTATACTAGTTTGGACTTCTATCACAACAACAAAAAATGGTGTGCTTTAGGATGATATTCTCAATATATTCAGGTTAGGCAATAACAAAGGAGCCTTTTCTTTGACAGCTGGAACAAAACACTTTAGATTCACAATATGTGCTTAAATAGAGCCTGGTACAAAAAAAATCTCAACATAATCTGACTGTGTCTCTAGTCATAAAATCCTTGATATAAAAGCCCAGATATAGTCCATCAGACTTAAATTTCTTGTTAGAGTATTTAGAACTTGCTTTATAAAAATGACTGGTTTCTCACAATATAATGCAATTAGTTGTAGAGTATGGCGTTGTTTCACTGTTAATTGACTGGCCTGTCTTCTAATCAACCTGTGGCATTTATTCAGAGGCAGTGAAGAAAGGCAGATGTTGGCTTAGAGATTCCTGGAGCAAGGAAAGGGACATAGTGAACTGGGATTGAATCGTCCTCAGTCAACATTAATATATAGCTGACAGTTGTTCATGTATGTGAACTGTGCTGATTGGAAACCTTTACCAAAGCTCTTCCTTTACCATCTCCAATAAAAGAAGGAGCTGTATTGCAAGCTGAGGAGCTTTGCATTGATTTCTGCTAGCTTCCTTGTCTTAAGGGATCTTTTTAAGAGTAGAATTTAATTCAGAATAGGGATCTGTGCCATTGTGCTGCATAGCCTTACTTTTTAAAAAATGCAGATTCAGCCTGGAATCAGTGGTATGTGTTTTTCTTTATTTCTGTACAACTTCATATGTAGTGACAGTACTGTCAGCACTGCTTACAAAATAACGTTGATATATAAAGTGCACCAGTAATCAGCTTGTTTTTTCCTTTAATGTATCTTTCGATGTTATTGTAAATTATTTTTACTGTAAAGTCATATTGGAAATGAAGCTCTCTCAGTGGTTTCATTGGAAACTTGACGTTTACAAAAGAATATGAAAAGAAAACAGTCAACGGGGCACAGTTTATTTTGTATTGTGACTTGACTAAAACAGAAACGATGTCTCCAAAAATGCCTATGCATTAAAACTCTTGTGCTGTTTGAAAGAATTTACAAATGCAGCAAATCTGAAGATAAGGACTATTTGGGATAGACACTGTATAGAATTGTACCTTTGTTTCAGTTCAATTACAAGGATGAATAAGGGGATGTCACAAACAGAAAACCATCCACTATTTCAGCAACTGTTATGAGTGTCAGGCACTTTAACAAATGTAATTACTCCAGCATTTAGAAAATTATGGAAGTGGCTAGTTTATGCTGCAATGTGAAATATTTACAAAGCTTTTATTAAAAATGTTGCTGTTCAAAATACTATAAAAACTTAGTGTTTTTTGGAAGTATCAGATGAAGGCAGTGGTGATTAAACGGCTTCTGATACACTGCAAGTATCGTGCATCATTTTCACCCATACTGTGCGTCTGATGCTTTGTCCTCTCCATTTGTCTTTTTGGCTGTCATTTGTTTTGTTGATTGGAAATTCATTGGAGTAGGATTTTTTTTTCCCTGTTGTCGGAGCCTAAAACAATTGGGTTCTGGCCTCCATTGGAAGCTCCTCTGTGAGATGATAGTGGCAAATAATAACTACTTTGCTTGCAGGATAGTCATGTTACAGGAAATTGTGACGTAGATTTATCCAGATAGTCCTGTTGTGCCTTAAACTCAGCTCGGAAAGAACAGCCGTAAGGATAGTTCAGCCTATGTTGTTTCAGGTGATAACGAGAAAGAAGCATGGACAAGCAAAATTTTTCTAACACTGGCCAAGTAACTTCAGAGATTAATCACCCAAGTCAGGACTCTGACATTTCCCGCTAGGCTCTCCCCCTTCTTTCCCAGAGTCGTGCTGGAAGAACCTTTCTGGCTTTGTGGCTTCTTGCTCATCTTCCTGCTGACGTTAGAAGTAACTGTACCTACATCCTCACAAACCCCACTGAGTCCTACGGCTTGTGCCCATAAGTCACTGCTCCATTTAACTGTTAGTACTAAGAGACAGAGAACACGTTACAGATCTGAGTCACAATCTGTGAGAGGTGTTGCTGCTATGGACATTCTGTGAAATAAGGGCACTGGTCAAAATTTATGCTGAAAGCCTACACTAGGCTTGCACTAGCACCTTTCTGGGAAGAAGTTCTATATACAGCATAGACTTTTCAGTGTTAAGATGTAAACTGTAAGTGGGAAACTTGGTGTTGAGCTTTGGGGGAACCAACTGTGAAACTTCTGAGAATTTAGCATTTTGTTCAAAGCCTAAATGAATGCTCTTAAATTCAATATGAATTAGAGAGGGGAAATCAATATCTGCTAATGTGTCAAGCTTCTTTTTATAATAACAGCTGAAATGTGTCTGTTCTTGTATTTTTTAAAGCTTTCAGACTTCCCAACTCTGCTGCAACACTGACATTCAGTACATTAAACTCTGATGTGTTATGTATGTTTTAAGGAGGCAGCAATTTCCTGGCTTGTAACTGTTATGGACTAATGGGGGGAAATGCAGAGGTTGCTGGGAGGCAGAGAGCCTGCTTGAGCAGTCCTTGTAAGAAATCCTTCAGATGCTGTTCTCCATTGCTTTTCTCGCAGGGACTATTTCAAGTACCAGGTTTCCTTCCCTTTCCTCCCCCACCTGATTTTTATATACTAGTGTCTCGTTGCTGGGAAGGAAAAAGGAGTGGAGAGATGGGAGACAGCTGATTTTGCCTGCAGCAGGGGAAGCTTGTGGCGTCAAATGTGACATCAGGTTGTTGCTGTGCATGTTGGCTGCTCTGATGCCATGAGTCTGGCTGGGAATGCAGGAAACCTATTCTCTTGTACTCTTCAGGTTACTAGTCTTTTAACTGTAAATAGCAGCAGAATTGGAGGCAAATGTCAATCTAGCACCTCAGTAGGGTAAAGCAGGAATTAGAAGAGTTTTTTCACCTGGACTAAGAGTGTCAAATAACTGAGGAATACACACAAAACAAAGAATTATGGAGTTGTAGCACTCTACAGATTTTGGCCCTCCTGCTTTGGGGTGAATTCTGTAGCAGTTGCTTCCAGCTCCAAAGGGTGTGTTCAACAGCCAGGAGTTTGGTTTGCTCAGCTGTTCCTCAAGGTAGTCTTGATAGTTCAGAAGCACAGCTGGAGTGCCGAATTTCACAAAGTTGCCTTTTTGGTTGGAATGGAAAAAATGAAGTGGTGGGTAAGCAGTGTAATTTCATTTGTGTTTTGCTCTAGCAGCCATTATGCTCTAGTCTTCTATGAACTGAACAGAAACGTTTGGCTGTGGTACCCAGGGGGTTATAGCCTTGTCTGGAAAGCTTTAGCCTCTGCTTACTGGTCTTTCCAGGAGCTACTTTTTCCACTGACTGCTGGAAGTATTCCAAGGACCCTGGCCCAAGTAGCGTTTTAGTTCAGCATAGGTGTGTGAGCCTTTGAAGGGAATCTCCCAATTGTCCCATTTACAATGCTTCGTTTTGCATTGTAGAGCAGTCTTGGAGTGCATGGACTGGTCTTCTTTCAGGTGGAACAAAGTCTGAAGATGTGCCTGAGGGCTTCCAACTACTAACTGGCCTTTGATCCATGAGACTACACTAAACCTAGTCTGAAGAAAGAACCTCTGAACTGCTGATGTTGGGGCCTTAGTACTGAACTGTTTTGCTCTGCAGATGTGCTCCTTTTAGTCCACATAGTCAGTAGGGTGGGTGTAGCTCTGGGGTACAGCTGCTGCTCCTGTCGCTTCTGCGGGCTCTTCCAGTGTCTGTCCCAGCTCCATGCCTTCTTGCAGCCAGCCTTGCCCGGGTGTACAGTTTGACTCTGCACTGGGCTTATTTTGCTGGTTTCCATATGCAGGGCTGAATAGAAGGTAGAAGAGGGTTTGCTCTGTACCAGTGACCAGACAGCACATGGTAAGGGCTAGCTGCTCAACTATCCAAATGTAATCTGAAGCTCCCTTTCATGCGTATCCAGTGTGTTAGGACTTGCAAGGAATTGAATGTCTTCCACTGTGTATCTTTTTGGTACTGTTAAAAGGTTAATTATTTTATCCTTAACTTAAGAGCACGTGCATACTCCAGTAGCTTGTAATGCCTTCAGTTCTTATGACAGTATGTGTCTTTATGTGTCATATTTGGATATTAATTGGTCTGCAAGTAATTTTGCAGGAGGCTAATGCTAGTAATTGGGCCATAGACACCTTGCTTACTAGTCTGTTCTCCAGCTGCATTTCAGTCACGTATTCAAGCTCTGTATTAGACTTCTCGCTTTCTCGCCTTTGTAGCGTTGCTTTAGCTAATATAAGTCTCTTGTTCCTGGAAAATGAGCAGTGCAGTTTTAACATGATGATGCCTAAGTTATTAATGTGCAGGGAAGGAAAAGAAGGAATGTTTTATTTACAGTAAAAAAAAAAAAAAGAAAAAGAAATGAAATGCCTAGTAAGATCGTCAGACTTCAGGTTTAAAATTACCAAATGGGGTACGTGTTTAAATAATTCATAATTCCATTTTGAAATTCTCTGTTATAGTATATTTTGGAGACCAAAACCATAGATAGCCTGAGAAAAGAGAAGTTTCTGGTGGATAGATGTAGATTTTTTTCTTTTTTTTTTTTTTTTCCCCTCCTTTTCCCCTCAAGCAGTGAAGTGATCTAGAGGAGTATTGTCTTGCTCAGGAAGTCTTTCCGCTGACAGACATTAGAGGTTCAGGAACAGTATCAAGGTAAAGGGACACTTTGCACCCTGGTTCTTAGTTTCTTCTCTATAAAGACCTGCTGCTGTGCATGGTTGGAGACAGGCTGCTAGAGGGGTCTTTGGATCTGAACCTGGGACTTCTTTAGTTCTTACAAAATAGGTAACAATGTCTTTGATGCTGAGTATTCAAAACCACTTCAGTCATCTTGGAAGCTTTAAGTTTTTAAGAAAGTAAATGCTGGGGAGGTTATCTGGCTCTGGAAGTAGGTAAGAAGAAGATTTTAGGGCTGCAGTGTGTGATTTACGCCTGTAAACCGTACACAAATCATGGTTTAGGTCCTTCAGATTTTTGGGGGAAGTGAGGGAAAGAGGGGAGGGGCTTGTTTACAGGACTGTGGGGCAGAATTGACTAGCCTTCTCTAGTTGAACTAGCTGAAGAAACACTTTCATAATGTCCAGCAATTTGTAGAATAGCATGATTAATCATCTTCCGACCTATCGGCAAAGAACAGATAGAAATAAACATAAATATATGCAGTATGTAGCAAATAAGGTTCTACCCTTACTGTGATGATTTTCTTAAATGTTTTTTAAATGATGATAAATAGTTCTGATAAAGTGAACCTTGTGCTCAAGGGAATAAAACCAATATCAGAATATGTAAAAAGTAGAGAGGTAGTCAGATGTTCTCATATGGTCAATTAAAAATATGGAAATTGCTTTGTTTGCTCAAAGCTATTACAAAATACAATCTTTGGAGACAATGTGCTTCTCTGACTGTGTTCTGTTTAATTGAGAACAGCAGCTAGCATCTTCCAGGCCTTTACTCTGGGTTGGCTATAAATTGAGTGGGATGTCTGAAGTGCACTAGGGAGTAGCAGATTGGGAGGGAGGGTAATTTAAGGGTTAACTTTTGCTGTTTGCACTGAAGTAGAAGCTTCATCTAGGGTATCCGTAGGACTGCTGCAAGGCAGCAAGCTAGCATCAGAATACAGTAAGATAAAAGGCTGGTAAAGAGAATTAAGCCTCATTCCATTCCAAGTGCTTGTCTGTGAAACAGTATGTGTTGAATGCATGAAAGTTCCTTCATTTCAGAACTTCCTCAAACAGGGGGTTTGCTTTTTCATGTAAGCTGTGTGTTAAATGACTTATTTTGAGGTGAAGTATCAGACAGAGCAACGAAGTATTAAGCCCTTGTGTGTGATGTAGGTATCTGAGTGTGTGTGGTTTCTTTTGGTGTCAGTCTGTTGGTGAGCTCTGGGATTCTGTGAAGGTCTTTTCTGTGTTGGAATAACATGTTTAAAAGACTAAAATGAGGGTAAAAGACAGTGGTGTCCTTGAGTCTGATGGCTTACAAATAGCAAAGGCCTTCTGTGTCTGCTGCTTGGCTGAAAAATCCTAGAAAATATGGTGGGAAGTGATCTCAGGAGAACACATTTGATCTTGCTGGCCTTGACCTTAAAAACTATGCCAGAGCTATTCCTGAGAGATGTTTGTCTGACCTGAAAACCAACACTGGTGGAGATTTCCTGCCTGTCCCAAGCAGATTGTTTTAGTGCTTTACTATATCTAATGTCTTTCCTCATCTCCTTTACTGCAGCTCAGGTTTGTTACTGAGGACTCGAGTTTTGAGGAGAGGTGAACAGCATTGTATTACTGCTTTCTTTGCAGCTGCCTGGTATGTAATGGTACTGGAAGCTACTCCTTTCGGTCTTTATCTCCACTAGATTGAGGAACCCTGCTTATTGCCCTCTTTTTCACGTCCTATGTGCTAGACTTCTGATCATTCCCATTACTTCTGCTCGGTCCAGATCTCTCTTGAGCTGCAGTGCTGAAAGCCGGACTGAGATGAGCCTTGTTTGTGCCGTTCCCTGCTCTGTAGCTGGCACTGAAGTTCCTTAGTCTCTCCATGCACTGAAGACATCAGCCAGGTCAAACCACGGGGTCTCCTTTCCAGGAGAGGAGCCTAAAAGCTGAGTGATGCAGGGTTTAGCTCGGTGGTGTTGGAGTCTCTTGAGATGTAACCCCTAACTGCAATGCTGAAAGGATAAAAAATCATTTAGTGCTGAGAGATAACAAGCAGAGATATAGCCAGCAACAGTACTTATAAAATGCCAGTGGAACAAATTATTTAGAAACGTCTGTTAGTAGAAACTAATTGAATACTGTGTAGGCTGGAATATATAAAGCAGGATGCAGCCAAGAATTAATAGAGAGAGAGAATGAATTGGCATGTGGATGCCCTCATCTGTTTTCCTTCCCAAAATAGCCTGTTTCTAGGGCCAGGATGGGTAGGAGTAGAACAATGAAACAACTGGACACACAAACACAGTGTGAGCATAATGATGTCAAAGAACAAGGACAACGTCGTTAAAATGGCTGTAGAGGGTTGCCACAACTCCTGCTCAGGTAACACAGGAAGCCCGAAGGTGAACGGTTTGAGTAAAAGGAGGTGTTTCCACATGTTTTGGTGTTCAGCGGTCATTGGTCGCAATCCAACCCTTGCTTTTCTGTTTGTAACAGTGATATTTTTGATGGCTGTGTTTGAAATTCCATGCGACATGCAAATGCCGATCCGTTTTTCTGGTCAAAGTATGGGCTGGGGAGTCTCATCTGGGCCCAAATTCTAATTTCCTTGTGGTGATAGGGATAGGACAAACCTGTTCAGCTGTGGTCCCTGAGGAACACACCACAGATGTGGTTCACCTCCACTGCTGAAAAGGTGTTTCTGCTTTGCAGGAAGAGTATGCACACATGTGCACGTGGTTGTTGGGGGCAAGGCCTGGACCCTGTGGTAACTTGGGTGGTGGTCATTTCAGCTGGAGCTTTCTGGCAGCGTTTTGCACCCTAATAATAGCAACACCATGAGTTTACCCCAGAACAGTCTGCTGGCCCAGGGAGATCTAGTCTCATTAGTACATTATGTGTCTTCGTTCCACCCCATCGGCACAGAAGGGAGATCAATACTAATGATAGATTATTGTAAAAATGGATCATTTCACTAAACCAGCAGATGTAAACAACCCCTCTTCTTAAAACCCCTTGGAGGATAAAGAAAGAGAATAAGCAGTAAAAAGCATGCACAGATGGATGTTACTCTGATAGTAACGTGCATTGAAAATGTTAGAAGGGAAGGAACACTAATCACACAAAATTGTAGGCAGTGAGGTCATGAGGAAAGTACTGAACTGTAAAGGTTTTCCATTTGTGGCCTAGCTCAAAACCCTCTGATCTGACTAATCAAAGCTGTTCTGGCTTGTTATCTGTCAAGTACGTGATTTTGCTAGTATACTGGCACTGTACAAAATACACGTACCAGAAATAATAATTTGTAATTGGAACTATGTTCCTTTGTTTTTCACACAGGGACAGAAAACAAATAAGAACTAACTTATACAGAGAAGTGTTTAGTCTAATAAATTTATAGAGTTATGGTAGAGACAAAGCAATCTCTTAAGGACCACTGTTATTTTTATTTAAAGTTGAAAGTAAAACTTTCTGTTGGATGATAAAGTAAGCATAATTCAGGAGAGCCCAGAATGTGATAATTGTTTAATTGCTATAATTGCATGTGCATTTTCTGCTGAAATATATTGCTGATATATCATATGTGATTCTTCACGTCTTGACCTAATAAATGCAATTTTTTAAGAGGTCAGATTTTAAATGTGTAACTGCCATCTAAGGTTGTTTTAAAATTGGAGCAGTGAAGAGTAGGAGTTTTCTTAGAATCTAATTCAGAGCTGTTGCTGTAGGAAAAGAGCACTGATAACTTTGAACCAATTCTTTGGAGCCTTACCAAATTAAAACTCTGTGAAAGCGCTGGGAAGCCTGCAGTTTTGTTCTTGTTTTAGAAGAAAGTAGCTTAGCGTCCTGGTTATCTCATGTTTTCCATCGTAGTTGTAGTAATTAATCCTTGTGCAAAACAGACCGATGTATTTTATCAAAAGGAGAAGAACCATTTGTGAGGTGGATTTTACTTCTTGTTGATTGACCTTTTTTCTTCTTCAGGTAAAATGGAACCTCTTTATCACTGTTAAGTAACTTTTTTTTTTTTTTTTAAAATTTAATTTCTAGCTGATAAATTTAGACGGAAACTGGAAGAACTGGAGAAAGAGAAAAAATCTTTAAAATTTCAGCTTCCTTCAAGGCATCCTTCAGTTAGCAGTTTTTTGGATAGATTTATTATGCAAGTTCAAGCAGCATTGCGCTGGGCTGCTGATCATCGGTAAGTTTGTTGATTCTTTATGTAAAACGATGCTTCTGTTTTTCTCAAAATGTGGAATAAAATTTATGAATAACTTTTTATTAAAGAGTTTTAACGACCTTCTAACATATCAGTCTGGAGCTTCTTTATGAAAATCCACCCCTGCCCCCCTTTTTTTTCTTTCTACAACTCTCAGAATTGCCCTGAAAAACATTGATCATGATGAACTGGTGAATTAAATGGAACTTTTCTCACTGATGTTGAGAGGGAATGGGATCGAATCCTTGACACAGCAGCTTGAGCATACAACAGCAAGGCAGCTTGAGCAGCGGTTCCCCGCAGAGTTAATTCTGATGCTCCTTTATAGGCAATGAAAGGACATTTAAATGTAAAGTAAAAACAGATTCTTTTTTGGTATGAATAGATCTTTGGGAGCTTCCTTTTATGCATCACTTGTTAGGTGGCAGTAATGTGCTCAGCACTGTACAAAGTCACAAAAATAAATTCTCAGCCTTCTCTTGAAGGGATAACAACTTCAAAGATTGGGGGAATGCAAGATGCGTTGGATGACCCAAGGGAGGTAGTTAGCTTAGGAGGAAAAAGTTGTCTCTGTTTCTAGGTCTTTCTTCAGCTATGCTGCTGGTTACTGTTGTTAGAAGAGGATTCTTCATAGGTATTGGAAGCTGTTCTCAAATGCAGTAGCACAAATGAAAGAAGGAAAAACCTTTCGTTTTCTGGGAGCTTGTACATATAAAGGCTGCAGTGTGCTAGTCAATATGTTTGAATATAATTTTTGATATACATGAAAACTAGAGAAAATTGGTACAGATAATAGGATTTTACTGTGAAATTTGAAACTATTAAGGGTATTTTTAGCCTCTGTTCATAGTATTTAGTAATGAGGCAGGTTTAAAACAAACTGCGCTCCCTCAGACCTGTTTCCTCCTACCTTCTGAGGCCCTAAGAAGCTGTTTTACTGTTCCTTAAAGATTAGGACACAACATTCTGTATTTTATCATTAAGAGATGTTTGCTCTATGCATTAATTTGTAATAATGATTTTGGCTTCAGAGGTGGTGTTGTCTTTGGTGTTATAGAAATTGAGTCACTAAAGCATCCTTGAAATACATAGTCTGCTTATTTTTTTCCTATATAATGTATATATAATATATTTTTTTACATAAAATATATATCATTTTTATATAATATATACACTTATGAAAGTGTTCCTGTTCTTTGCATGATTATATTTGTAACTCTTCTCTTTGCACAGGTCTGAGAGCAGTGCCACTCTTCAGGGTCAGATGAATATCCTCTTCACTTTTCTGTCTTGTGCACAATGCTTTCTTTGAGCTTGAGTTTGACTGTTGTTGTGACACCCTTTCTTCTTCTCGCTTGATTCTTGTAGCCTTTCATACTGCTTTGTCTGTGGTCCAACTCTCTTGTTGATGCAGCAAGTGTACCCTTTGTCTTTAATAGGGATGTTTTAAATTTTTTTCTGTTCCAACAGTAGTTTTAGATAGAACAGGGTGGAAAACATGACCACTTCTCCAAGGAAAATTTGTAGGCTTCACTTCTATTTTCCTTTTTAATCAGAACAAAACGAACATACCCAAGATCTCTTTTTTCACCTAGAAAATTAAACAGATTATCAGACTAGCCCCAGAAGACCAGATCATTGCAGTTTTACTGTCGTTAAGCCAGTCTCATCTTTTTGCAAATAAAGAACTTTTTAAATTAAATGTGTGTATGGCAGGTTATTTGTTTAATACATGAGACTGAAATTCATACCCCGTTTTTGTTTTACTTGATTAAATTATGAGATGAGTTTTTATGTTGAATGCATTCAGTGTTGACATAGGATATTGGGGGCAGGTGGTAGGAGCCAGGTTTGGTTATGTTTAGCTTGGGAACAATTCCATGTTTGTGCAATCACCCAGGTTTGGTGAGATCAGAGAGATCTTCTTTCTGTTTCCTCAGTACCAAGTAGGCAGATGTACATGGGATTTCCAAGGAGGTTCTGGGAATAACCTGTGTTCATTGTGGAATGTTTCCTAAATTTTGACCATCCACTCAGAAATTTCTATTGCATACAGCTCTTGGAAAGATGCAGCTCTTACTAAAAGAAGGCGGCTTCAGAGCTGCTGGGAGGTGTGGTCGGCTGTAGCCACAGCAATCTGTGATGATGATAGGGCACATACACAGTGGTGGCCTAACACCTTATAATATGGGTGTCTCTGATCTCTTTTGTTATTACAGAAATACAGTTATACTGTCATTATGCCTATTTTGTGTAAGTATCAATGCGGGGTTTTTTAGTGCCAGGGTTTTATTTTGCTTTTTCAGTACATTCTGCAGCCCATAGAGAGGTAGTAAAGCATGTGTCTTCTGATGGCTCTGCAGAAGAGACAGGAACCTCTTGTTCTACACACTTGTTAAACAGCCGTGCATGGAGATCATAATTGCGTGATTAATCATGCTTAAAACAGACTTGTGATGCATGTTTTGTATGTGGCATGGATGTATTTGCTTTGCAGGATTATGACGGGAAACGATGCTTCAAAAACGTTCTTCGTTTGAGACAGTATTTTTTTAAACAAGATACTGAAACGTATCTGTACCTTTCATGTGGAAATGCACGCACTTGTCTCTAGAGATGGACGCAGAAATGCAATTGGCCTTGCAAGTGTGCGTGCCCTTATGCAGGAACATGCAAGACAAAATAGGTTTGCAGATGTGTTTTGAGAGGCTGATTATAGAGTTGACGCTTAACGTAATGCACTGATTACATTGGGGTCTAGTCATGCAAAGATTTACAGCCGAGGGTCGTACTGACCACTGTGAGGAATCCCACTGACTGCAATTTTGAAAGAACTCGCTGTGCAAGAGAAGTAAAATTTGGCATCGTGGAGCAAACACTCCAGATGATCTCTAATGTAGTCTCCAAAAGCTGACAGAAGCTGCAAAAATGGCTTTGGCAAGTTTCTAAACTTCTGTCTCGGAGAGATTTTTCTCTGTATTGATAGAAATTACATGCCTTAGTTTTGTCTCTTTCAAGGCAGTGATGGATACATTTCTGAAATATGAAAAAGCTGGGGGAAGCCTGAAGCTATACAAGTTTTCCTTTTTCCTTCTTCAGCGTGTTGTAAAAACAGTGTAAATGTTTGAGATAATAAAGGAAGATATGCCAAGGAAAAATCTCTTGTTCTCTAACTGTATCCGTTTAAGATGTAATCATTCTGGTGATGGAGTGTTATGACTCTGAAGGTAACGCATAGCATTCTGATCTATTTAATCTTTGAGAGGTCAATACTCAGCAATAATGCTAATTTTTAGCTTTTGTCATTTTTTTTTTTTCAAAGGGTTAGACGTGAAGAAACCCAGTTGTGGCATGAAAATGAACATAAGCTTTTGAGATCCACTTATCAGGAGAGGATGCAGGTTTTGGCCACAAAACGAAACCAACTTTTTCAAGAAAAGAAATGGTTACAGGTAACAGGACTGCAAAGTTGTCTATAAGAACCAGTGCTGCATGGGGAAAAGCTTGTGAGCTGTCACACAATTAAATAAATTTATTGTAATAGTGACTTTGCTTCTGTGCAGCAATTAGAGCTTTGGCTGTAGTCCAGTTGATAATCTAAGTGATGATTGGAGATGGCAGCCACAGGAGTTGTGTTAATCTCATTATGGAGAAGCAGAATTGGAAGGCGCTGTGGCTTGTGTGCGTGCTTTAACTTTCCTCATTATCTTTTTAAGTGTGCTCTTTATGTTCTAATTTGCCATTTTAATATTTCACTGATCTTCAGAAATTTTTATTTGAAGACAAAAAGTTTTCATCTGCTTATGGTTAGAATTGACTATAAATACATGATTTACCAGCTTTTGTTCCTGAAAGATGATTGATGCATTTCATAAGGGTGAAGGAATCATCATGGAGCAGTCAGCATTTGCCAACAGTAACTTTACACTGACTCGTGATGTCACAACGTGGTAATTTGGCAAATGGAATGTTTTTAAGATGGCTTCTGTGCAATTTTAAATCTGCAAGCCTTTTAAACAAAATTTAGCTCTTTCTTTTCACTGTCCTTCAAAAATCTAAGTTTACTGTCTAGTACAAGTCTTTGCTCCACCTCCTTCTACACCTTGGTGATCACACTTGGCAATGTGACATCTTAGCTAGTAGGTCTAGGGGTTTTTTTTGTTTGTTTTGTTTTTTTTTTTGTGGTCTTGTCTTGGAATCTCATTATTTTTGATACTTTTCTTCCTTTGGATCTGATAGTTTAATCATCTGTGTGTTTGTGTACACACAAATATTTAAATAAAACCCAGAAAGAAAGAGAAAAGCATCTTAGATGGCCATTGCAAAACCATACTTAGGATAGAAAAGACATTTCTTCATCTAGTAATCACCTATGTATTGTTTAGATTTATTTCATCAACATATAAGAGGAGACATAGTGTAGTTCAACATTATCAGTGTCCAGAAAACTATTTTTGATAATCTAGACATCCAGCCAGCCACCTCAAGATATTCAGCTGAAAACTGCTGTACTTAAGACTCCATGCCAGCTAATGTTTTTATACTTGCTCCAGGTGAATCTTTATTTGTATGTAGTTATACTAGGGACAAATGAGCCACACTGTTGTACAGGCATGCTATTTATAACAATTTACTCAAAATTATTGTGAATTTGAGGTTCTGGAGAATGCTGACGTGTGATGTTTGGTGGCTCCCAGCATCCCTTAAGGATTGCTCCTGCCCAAAATCTCACCTCATCTCAAATCAGGTGTTTTTTTTTGTTTGGTTGTTTTTTTTCCTCAGCCCTACTTTACTTTCCTTTTCCTTCTACCCTCTCTCCTGTTGGTTCTGCGTTTGTCTTCAGGGTTTTGAGAGCCTGTGACAGTATCTAAAATTTATGTTTTAATGTTTCTACTGCAGTCTGTACTTCATGGAGAACACCAGCCCATAACTGAAGCTGGAGGTTTACAGTCAGTACTGATTAGCTGTTGCGTTAGAAATCTCAGTTCAAACTCAAATCCACAAAGTAAAACTCCAGCTTATGTTTAGTGAGCTGAATATCATCTGCTGCTCCATGCTGAGACTTCAAGTCCTTTTTATCTGTCCCTGGAGGCTGACCAAGAGCATATTAAAGGCTTCTTGGCATTTCTGGAAAAGAACGCGGGAAATTTCCAGTTTACTGGCTAAAATTGCCTTTCTCCCAAGAATGCCTGTGAACTATTCCCGAGCAGAACAGCTTTCTCTCTGTGAATGCAGATTGTGTGCTTCTGGTATCTATTTATGTTGTAAAAACATTTCAGTACTAAAAGTGTGTTTGTAAAACGAAATTCTGTTCATCTCCCTTTCTGTTCCCATGTAGGTTGCTTATTGCAGTGATTGCAATTACTACGTTTTCACAGAATATGAAGGTCTTTGTATTAAGTAGGGCCTATTAAGATTTTGGCAGTATTCCCAAACCAGTAACACAGAGACAGAATTGTCCTTTGTATGCACTAAAAGCCTAATTTGAGATTGAAAGAAACAAAACTGATGTTTTTGGCCTGCTGACCTTTCTGTCCTTGACAAATGCCTGTGGGTTGAAACATGGGCCATTCTGTTCTCTTGTCGCTAAACCTAAAACCAAAAAAGGAGGAAAATAATTGATGAATCTAGTGTGCAACACTGATATAAGTTGAATTTTTTCGAACCAGTCAACCTTTTAACATGCAAGGACTGTTTCTTCTTGTTTTAAGTGATACTCGGGGAGCTTGTTGCAGTGCAGCAAACCTGAAACTATGTTGTTGACAAAATGAGTATTAGTGAACTAAACACTTAAATTACATGTAAACATTAAAAGAATGTTCAGGTTTCAAAGTGAAGCACTCAAAAAGCAAAGAAATGCCAAAGTCGGTTATCTGTGCATAGTATGTATGTTTTATGAATGTCTTTAATTATATGAGCATGCCTTTTTTGTCCTGAAAGATAGCTGAAGATGGAAAGTGCTTGTTTAGGTACTCAGAATACCATTTTATCTTCATTACTCAGTATTCAGTCCCAGAACCTTTTTACTGTATGCCACTCAAATCCTCTTTTAGATTCAGATTTATTAATTTGTGAATGGGCTCTTTTTACAGCATTAATCAACATGGCATCTGAGTGATCCAAACCCACTTAATTTCATCTCCGTTATATCGCTTTGGTGAAGAGTTATTTTTATTGCGATTTTACAGACAGAGAATGAAGAAGTGAATTGCCATAAAAAGCTGTATGGTCGTTTCTAACATCAGTTTTGTAATGCCTAGTTATTTACCTGAAAAAGAGTTGCTGGTTTGGTGTGGTGGTTTTGTTTTGGTTTTTGTTTGGTTTGCTGGCTTTGGGGGGGTGGGGGGAGGGAGTGTTTTGTTTTTTTGTTTGTTTTTTTGTTTTTTTTTTTTCCATTTTTCTTTGTAGCTGGACTGAATATGGTCAGAGGATGGAATTGTGAGCCTTGATTTCTGTTGAGAGTCTATAGATAGCACTTCAGAGACCCCTCTTGTTGTATGGAAAACGGTGAACATTCAGTCTGTGGCTCAGTGTGGAGATAATAGTTTAAATGGCTTGCAAAGCTTCACAGAGACTGTAAGAAATGTAGGAATAGAATCCAAATTCTCCAGTATGGCATTCAACTACTTTGATAGCAAGTAGTTTTCATTTGATTTTGGGGGGGGGGGAGGGGGTTGGTTTGTTTTTGTTGTTTTTTTTGTTTGTTTTATTTGTTTTTTTTACTCACTTTTCAATTTCTGGGACAAATGAGCCAAGGGTCATATAGTAAATAACTCTTAACTCAGCAACCCAGACTCCTTCATGAAGTGCTCCTTCCTTGGGTGCAAGTATCTGTTGGGTTTTCAAGGAAAAATTAGAACGTACTCTTGCAAGAAACATCAGTATCATAATGCACAGGGTTTGAACTTCTGGCAAGATGAGTTCAACTGAGGTTGAAGCTCTGGTCATTTTCAGTTGAGGGAGGGATTTTGTGCTTTTAATTAAAATTAAATATTAATAATCAAAAGGACTGGCCAGACAGCCAGTGATTCACCACTTGCATTCTGTGCTTGATGTTGGATTGGAAGCCCAGAGGAACCGTTGCAGGGATATTCTGCAGGCGGCCAGATAGATGACTCATGACTTTAGGTGCCAGTCTGTAGCAAGATTCTGTTGTCATGGTTGAACTGAGATTTTGGGTTTTTTGGGGAAGTTTTTAACTTGGGAAGTACCCATGTATTTTGAAGGTAAAAGGTGACTGATGGTTGGTGTTGGAAGAGGAACCTGAAATTTGGTGTTGAAATGGAGGTGGGAAGCTTCAGACTGTGTAAGCACTAGAGTTTCTAAATACAACAGACCTAAGAATTTTTGTGTGTCAACAAAAGAACTGTCTTCTCATTTAATGTGCTAAATTGGACAACCTTAATTCATGCTGCTTCTGAGGCTTGTACTGCATTTTTCTAGGGGTAGAGGGGTTTCTTTAACAGGATTCATAGTAAATTCAGGTTTCTGTTCTATGCAGAAAGAAATTGAAGACCTCCGAGCAAGACTGGCCATATTAGAAGCAAAAGATCAACAGCTAAGAAGAGAAATTGAAGAACAAGATAGGCTTATTCAGTCACAGGACTGTGAACTGACTGCTTTGCTTAGCTGCATTTCTTTGAAAGAACTAGAGGAAATAAGCAAGGCTGTGGATGACACTTTAGCATCCTCCTATCAAATTCCATTCAGTCTGGATCTTCCAGGGACAATAAAGAGGTATTTAAATTTCAATATGTTGTCAGTGATGTAGAGTCTTGTATCTTCCCCAATGTACTGTTGAATTGGCTGTCAGTTGTTTTCTTCATAATTGTGCCAGCTAATTAGCTGGATTCAGACACTTCAAAATTTTCTAAGAACAGATGAAGGTCTAATATTAATATACTTCCTCAAGAAGGAAGACTTTGTAGTTATTTGAACGCCTTGCACTCAATATTTTTTATGGTAAAGTGCCACCTACAGAAAGCACATGTATTTATCAACTGTTAATACCAGTCATCACTTTAAACTGTTTCTTGTTAACTGGTGGAATTTTTTCCCCAGCTTGCTAATGCAGTAATTACAACATATTTCTCACAGCCTGAAAGTGTGTACTAGGCACCATCCAAATAAATATTTGAGATGCTTCTTGCTTCAGTGAACTTCCAGTCATAATAAATTCTGATGTGATGAGTGTGAGGCTCAGATAGTGGACTTAAGGTAGTGGGGGAAGGGATGCAGCATGAAGACTTTTGGGACACCTACAGTTAAATGCGCAGCTTATGATTCCTTTAAATGGAAAAGTAGCTACTCTTGGTAACATTTTGGAAATAACCTCATCTTTATTTAAAAAAGCAATAGAAGCGCTGAGGGCCTAAACTATACTGGCAGTCAATGGGACGTTGGTGATGGAACTTTGAAAGTATTGCTGTTGCTGTGTCACCAGGACAAAATAAAATTCCTGTTTATCCTAACTTGCATTTCTTCCAGATAAGCAATAACTATGTTGCTTGCAAATTTTTTTTCTCCCTTCATGTTTATTGGATTTAGTTTGGTTATATTAACATTCATGAGAAATTGCTGCTCATGTGTGCTAATTTATACAGATTTTTTTTTTTAAGTCAGCAGAACATTTTGTAGAAGACATATTCCTCTCTTTTGAGGTTTGTTTAAAATTTTAAATTAGGTTATGGGAAATAGTATCTTGAATTAAGTTTAGTTTGTTTTAATGGTATCTTATACCTGTGTTTCTGAGACTGAGGAATAAAAGGTCTCAAGCAGTCTGTCTGAGAACCTGTGCTTTGATTTGAGTTTTCTCTTAGTTTTGGATTTGCTTACGAAAGAATATTTAGATTTTTTTTTTTCTCTCACATTGCTGATGTGACATTTGAGTTGCACTTAACTCTTTGGGAAATTATTTAAAGATGAGTTAAAACAGTACTGGTTCAGGAGGAACTTGCTCTGAGTTCTTTGCTCACTAGCACCATGAATAACACAGTCATGTCAGGGAAAACAGGCGTTCATTATTTGAAGTGGGTTCAGAACTTTAATGAAGATTTAGAATTAATTTCTTTCCTTTCTGTTCATTTTTAAAAGATGCCTTGAATGGAACTTTTCTGGTTTATTTTTGTTTGTTGATCAACTTTGTGTCACCAGGGCCAATGATCAGGTGCTTCTGCTCTCTTTACCATAGCTGAAGTTCCCCTATTGCAAGTGGGAACAGATAAATGCTGGTTTGGGCTGTGCAAGTAAGCATGCTTAGGCAGGCATCTGTGACAGCCATCAGGAATGGTTTAAATCTCCTATATCAGGTTACAGTTGGGTGCTCTTGTCAAACTGCAAAGCCTTTGCTGACCAGAACTAATGGCAATGATGTAGATGCCCACCTATGGCATGGTCATGTGGAAGCTTAGGATCCTTGGTTCAGAATGTGGAAGCTCTGCATTTAGGTCCTCTGCAGCCTGACTGGATCTGAACCTGCAGCCTCAGAGCAAGCTCTTACCTGCTAAGGATTTCAGTGTCCTGGCAGGGAGTGTGATCCATCACAGTTCTTAAGCTGAGCCTTAATGTAGCCAGGAATGCAAAAGCAGAAATCTGGCAAAAGGCCAGAAGACTAACAAGCAAGAGGAGACCTGACTCTGGGAGGGTGAAAGTGGAGAGGATTAATGGTTATAGCATTCAGCTGAGGTGAGACACAAACCTGGTGGTCATAGCTGTTGAGGGAGTTGGCAACTGTCCATCAATGAAGTGCTAGGTTTTTTTTTTTCCCCCCTCCTCCTCTTCCCAACTTAAAAGCAAAATGAGCTGGTAGGAATGCGTCACAACCTGGCTGGTGCAGTCTTTCAAAGAAGGAAGGTACCACTCACTGTCTATTCAGCAGCTTCTGTCCTCTCTGCAGGAGATGGTGGTGCTCTCTGAACTAAAAATGTCTTGTAGGTGTTTTTTCTACGTGATGTGGCTTCTTGGTCTAGTACATCCAATTCAAAATCTGCCCAAGTGTTGTGTATGCTGTGCCTGCTGCTCTATTGAAAAATGCACAAGCTGTCTTGGGAGCACAGACAGAAATCTCCAGTCCAGCTGTGTGACTCAACCACTTGACTTTATCATGTGGCCTCATCATTGCCTTTGATTCTTGAATCTCTTCCCCCCAAACCACTTGCTACTTTAGGTAGCTGAAAGCATCCCAGAGCTGCGCTTGCATGATGGTCAGCAGGTACATTTACAGCATGGGTTCTCTGCTGCTTCTTGCTTTCAGGGCAGGCTATATATCCAGAAGGGCTGAGGGAAAGAAAATGCTCCTGCAATGGTTGCAGTTATCTAACAGTGAGAGTTAAGCTCACTGTTTAACCGAACACAGTGATGGGTGTCTTCCTTTTAAAGCTGTGCCATCCATCATACCTCAGGTACAGTGATCTTATGTCTGCATCCAGTTGTGTTCTGTTCTGTCTTTCTGTAAGATGAAAAAGCAGCAAGCAAATAGTGAGGTATCTGGTGTGGATATACTTCCTGTGTGCCTATGGGCATCCTCCACATTGTCATACAATTACAGAATAATTTAGGAGGTCATCTTCTCAAATTCCTGCTCAAAGCAGGGCCACAATTTCCAAGTGACATCAGGTCGCTCAGGGCCCCATCTGTCCGAGTTTTGCCTGTCTCCAGGGATGGAGATTTTGCAGCCTTGCTAGGCATCCTACATTTCACCACCCTTGCTGTGAACTCTTTTTTTCATCTCGTATTTAGCCAGAACTTCCATCACTGCAACTTGCATTGGCTTATCCTAAATCAGTACTTCTTGTGAAAGGCAATTGTATATCAGGTAACAGGTTAAAATACTTGATGAAGCCAGTTCAGCATATTAGTTTTAAATTCCAAAGTCTTGGGATATGTAATGTGAAAGAGATTTTTCTGGAAATGTACATTTTATTTTATGAATCATTGCAGAGAAAAAAGTCTTCTAAAGTTAGGGCTATCTGTGTGAGAAATAAAGCTATTACTCATGCACATATACTAAAGATCAGTGTGTATGTAGAAAGTTGTTCAGTATCGGTGGGTTGTAAATTACAAGCTCCTGGCTATTGACTTGGAAGATACTATGTATTTATTCTAACTGCATTGTGCTAGTCAGTAAAGTACTGCTATAATGTGCTTTTGCATAATTATTTGTTGGGTACATGAATTGCATTCAGCACTGGAATAACAGGGCTGATGTGAAGCATCTCTTAAGACAATCTGTGCTATAATGAATCATATTGAGTGGCTTGCAGCTCACTATAGAATACAAATTATTTTGCTTTTCTGGGTCTAAATGCTATTAAATAGCAACTTATTAAAGCAAACTTCAAGGAACATGAGAGAACGTCCTAAATGAAGAAAAATTGCCCAGATAGAAGTGTGCAGAAGCAAGAGAGCAAGTCAATGTAACATTGGGCTGAGCATTGTTTCTAAGCTTATTTTTCTTGTCAAACGTTGTTATTTTCAGGAAGATTAATAATCCTTTGTTTTGTCTTCTTTATCTTTGGTATGTGGTGGACTTTTTGAAAACAAAAAGCCTTTGTCAGTAACTATAGCATGCTTTGAGTTTGAAGAATTGAGAAATGTTAGACACGTTACCCTGGGCCCTTTCTTGCAGGCTCTTGGAAGCAGAGGTTAAAACCTGGCCAGTTAATGTGCAAACAAATACGTTAGCTTGTGTTTTGACAGGGATTCTCATCGAGATTGAGACCACAGAATGTGGCCGTTTTGCTCAAACAGGCCTAATTGCTCTTGGTAAACTAAAGGGTGTAATCATCATTACAAAACGAGGAAATCGCAGTGCAAAAGCTCAGTTTGCTTGTGTGGGGTTGTGAGGAGATATGTGTAAAAGGTGGGAGCAGCTGGTGTTGTGTGCACCAGGACATGTCTGTGTTTTAACTAAAGACAGCATATTAAATTTGGAGTTAAATAGGTCTGAGTGTTTCAATGTGAAGTACTTTCTCCTGGAGACTGCAAAAGGTGACAAAATATATAATTTCTGTATCCTCTACTGAAGAGGACACTGTTTCAGAAATACATCTTTTTAACTAGTGTAACTTGAATCTTCTAATTATAAAAGAAGACCATGTTAATTATTTGACTTACTCTCTTTAGTACCTGTTGTTTCCTTTTTTGTTTCTTTTCATTTCACAATGAAAACTGGAGAAGTCTGTTACACTTCTGTTCATATGTCGTTTCATTTAGCATTTTCTCTTTTGGTTTTATCCATATCTACAGATGCATGTGACTGTACAGCATGTCATCATTAAAATAAATTGCACAGTTCCATCTGGACTATTGTCTGGGCACTGAATGCTGGTTGAAGGAAAGAAAGTCAATTAAATATCTTTCAAAATATTTGAATATTTCACCTCTTCTTCCACCCTTCCCATGGAACAATTTTTAATTAGTAGGAATTTGTTCCACACTGGGTGTGTGGGATCTTCTGAAGATAGGGAAATTCTCTATTCTGTATATTAGTTATTATAGTACTGTCATGGCCAGTGGTGCAAGGAACTGAGCTTGAAGTTTTATGCAATCAGTTCACTCTGCTTTAGTGATGCCTGGAGCTCATCTGACAAAGATTAATTCAAAGTGAAATACAAATGCTCAGGGGGTTGAAAACCTTATTAGTTGGAATATACTCAAAGCATTCGGCAACTTCAGTTGAGGCCAAAGCCTGATAAAGGCAAAAAAGGTGGGTATTTTTAGAGAAGTCGGTTTACTTAGGAAAAGTTGGAAAAAGAGGACTTATACATAGTGTCACATATTAACTTGGGAAAAGTGGCATTTTGGATGGGCTGTCATGTTCTGTCATTAGGAGAGGCTGCTTTGTACACGTTTTGTTGTTCTTCAAAGTGTATGTCCACATGCAATTTCTAGTCAAATCAGCGCTTAGCAAGCTACATGAAATTACTGAGGAAGTCTGAATGCAGCCACGTTTATTCACATCAGCCTTTCAACAAAAATCTTAGCCTGAAAGAATCACATTTAGAAGAAGCAAAACAAATTGCACCCTATCCTTTCAAAAAGATATCATCTGTTGTTTGCTAGATAACATGCAGTCTGTCCAGGAAAGTCATTTTTAAATATGTGGTTTGAGGTTTTCTTTGGCTATTTCTGTGAAAATGCATACATATCAAAAATATCCTCTGGGAATAGAAGGGTAGCACAAACACAAAGAGCAGGGGGATGAAATGGCTTTATAGCATCAAAAAGTTTCTACTACAGTGCACACACAGGCTGCTAATAGTCCTGACTGCTGGGCCTGTGTGTGGGACAGCAGAGAACTGAATTGTGCTTTTAGTGCCAGATACTCTCGGAGTCTTTACTTCTGGGTTTACTTCTTGGGTTTTTGGGTTGTTTGGAGCTTTTTCTGTTGTCTGCACTTCTTCCTGATTTCACAACTTTAGTAGTGCTTAGTTACAAGTAGAAAGTGATGTTGGTAGGTAGGTGTTGTGGTTTAACCCCAGCCAGCAACTAAGCACCACACAGCTGCTCACTCACTTCTCCCCACCCAGTGGGATGGGGGAGAGAATCAGGGGGGAAGTAAAAGTCATGGGTTGAGATAAAGATAGTTTAATAGGACAGAAAGGAAGAAAATAATAATTATGATAATAATAATAAAAAGGCAGTAATAATATCAATTGGAACATACAAAACGAACAGTGCACAATGCAATTACTCACCATTTGCCAACCGATGCCCAGTTAGTTCCTGAGCAGTGATTTTCCACCCCCCAGGCCAACCCCCCCAGTTTATATACTGGGCATGACATCCCATGGTACGGAATACCCCTTTGGCCAGTTTGGGTCAGCTGTCCTGGCTGTGTCCCCTCCCAACTCCTTGTGCCCCTCCAGCCTTCTTGCTTGAAAAATCCTTTACTTAGTCTAAACCCTACTGAGCAACAACTGAAAAAAACAGTGTGTTATCAACATTCTTCTGGTACTGAATCCAAAACATAACGCTATACCAGCTACTAGAAAGAAAACTAACTCTATCCCAGCTGAAACCGAGACAGTAGGTTAGAGGCAAAGTACTGTAAACTTTTTTTTGTTTTAAAGATCTTCCTGACTATTTTCAGGAGAGACTCCTATGCTGTGTTATGAGTTGGACCATGAAGACCCCAACTGTTTAGTAGACCTCTAAGCACATTGCATCATTATGCTGGCCTCATTTGGTGCTGGGGCAGTTTAGCCAGTCCCAGGGCCAGCTAATACACGGAGCTATTTTCAGCAAGTCGCTGTTGCTTTCACCTTCTCATGCAACTTAATTTACTTCTGAGTCTTTCACTTGCGTGATTTTTCAGGTGGTGCATCATAATGTCTCTGCCCTGGGAGGATGTCGGCAACCCCGTGGTGCTCCCTTGGCAGAAAGGCTTTCTGCCCTTCTGACCAGACTTTCCCCCTCCTGCCATCAGTTGTCATTACCTGATAGCCGCTTGCCTTCCCAGATACAGTTACATTTCACTGATGGGGGTGTAAGCATGTGTGTTTGTGTGTGTGTGTGTCTGATCTGTGTAAGATTCTTGCTCCTGTGCTGTGTGAGAGGGTAAAGCTTCTGGGCTCCTTCCTCTGCACTGTTCCCTGCTTTGTATAGCAATCTTTCTTCTTTTTCCCCTTCTTAAAAATCTCTCTCTCTCTCACACTCACACCACACTATCTGTCCACATGGTATTGCTGTAAAATATCAAAAGTCCAGGGAAAGCATGATATTAAAAAGGAATGCAAATAAGTAAAATAGGTAAGTGAGAGAAGAGAGCTTTTCCCCCTTTGTTTCCCTCTTATAAATATGCATGATGAAATGAGTGCCTTGAGCTGTCAGATGCATAGAGAAAACCAGGTAAGTTGTGTAGTGGCCACCACGGCTAGGGCTTCATCATCAAGTAATAGGAGTAAAAAAGGGAGAGCTCTCATTCACCTCACTAGTTCAGTTATTCTAGCTTTGCAGGTGTGCAGCAATTGAAAAATAGTGTTTGCATATGAAATACACCAGGTGAAGAAGTGCTGCACAGCCCCAGAAACCGCTCTCCCTGTTGTTCAGTTCTGTCCCAGTCATAAGCTCTGGGCATGGGAGTCTTCAAGCCTTCTGGCAGCTTCAGTTATCCCCCAGGCCTGTTCGTGTTGACTTAATTTCAGTCAGTGATAAATCATCTTCCATGACATGAGTACGATGCACAGGTCACTTTGAGTATTTGCCTTACTGCCTTCACTTAGGGTGCTTTCATGCTGCTATGATTTTATTTTTTTTATAAGCTTAACACAGAATTTTAAAACTGTTCTCTGTGGTAGGAAACATGTCTCTGTCTATGCTACATGAGGTGAGCCAAAATACAATTATGGGGTTCTTAAAATATAGCCAATGCCACTGCTGCTACTATAGCTAGGTATAATGAAGGTGGTACGGTGCCCTGTTTTTTAAATTGTGGTTCTTTTGTTTAATGATCCATCGATCCATTTTATCCTGTGTGCTACAGCTTCACAAAGCCTGCAGCAGCAGGCTTGTGGCAGAGGAGCAGAGCCAGAGAGGATGTTCTCCAGCACCTGGAGAGGACTCTGCCCTGGAAATTCCCCAGACCTCCTGCCCTCGGAGTGACTGGACACACAATCAGCTTCCTCTGCCACAAGGGGCTTTTTGAGGGGAAACTCCAAATTACGTGTCAAGTGTCAAAACCCAACCCGAGCTTTGATAATAGGATCGTCTCATTTTCAGCTAGTCCCGTGGCTGGGTTTGTGTTTTGAGGTGGCCATCGTCTCGGCTTTCTCAGAGAAGTTGGCTGCAGGCTTTTGTGAGAGGCCAAGACAAGTCATAGGTGAAGGAAGGTCTGCCTCTTCCTTTGTGGTCTGACTGATTAGGAGGCTCAGCTTTCCTTTTGTAGATAGATAGGTGTTTTCCTCTCCATTTTGTCTACCTAGTATTAATTTAATTCCTTTGTTCTCTGCCTAGGATTGAAGGGTAGACTCCTTGGGCAAGTGGCTTTGTTTCTTTTTTTTTCTCACTTGTGGGAGCAACTCTAGAAGAAACTGTGTACTGAAAGCCTGGCATGCCATACAATGTCAGTGCTTCTGCACATGAAGTGAATTTGTTTCCTGCAAAGGTGCAAACAAAAGTCATTGGACAAGAGCTGCTGGAGTTTGAAATTGTGGCAAAGGACTTCTTCATTGAGTTGCCTGTGTCCAAGCAGAGTCCTTGGTTCTGTGGCTCAGCAGTTTGTAGTGACTCTGATCCCATGGGGGCCAGTGGGGACCCCAGTTATAGGGAGGAAAAAGGGCTTCTGCAAAGTCTGGTCCCACACCATAGGCACTGGCTTTCCTTGGGAAGAACAGGAGGAGTTGGAAACACGGCAGGGAAAGGAGAGAACAAGTCTTCCAACTTGGAGGATGGAGTTACTGCTAGCAACCTGAAGTATTTTGGAGCAATCTTGGAGGCAGTTTTTTGTCCTTCCAAGCAGCATTATAGAAGGAAAAAGTCCCAGCAGAAAGATGAGTACCACCCACTTGAGTACCCTCACATGTGCAGTGTAATGAGGAATCTGGTTTTCCTTGCTGAGCATCTGGTTCCCCCTGCTTGTTTGAACAGCATTCAGTGGGATGTAGCAGCCTATAAATTCCAGGCCACATATGTGCCGATCCCTCTGGGTATGCATATGATGAGATTTATTTCTCTTTAGGGAAAAAATGACCAGCTGTCCCAATCAATGTATGATACTGAATTCGTTTGTATATAATAAAGAGAAACAGCTAACAATATCCAGGGACAGACCCTTTCAGTCAGTGAAGTACAATGGATGTTGTTATTAAGAGAATAATTGCAGCTGCTGTAGGCAAGCTCTAGTTTTTGTGCACTCCAGACAGAGGCAGCAGAAGAACGGGGATCTCTTGACACATTGGAAAATCTGGGGAAAGTGTTTGGATGTGATGAACTGCTGCTGCAGATAGCTGTTTGTGCCTTTGTTTTCAGTCTGATGCTCCTGTTTCAGGTAGCAGCTGGAGCAACAACTGCCGCAACTGCTCTGTGGCAGCAGCTGAGTGAAGAGTGGTGGGAAATACAGCACCACACGAATGGTTGGTTGAAACAGACGGCCGGTTTGGCTGTCTGAATGGTGTGTTACAGGACCAGAAGATTTCTGAATACATGGCAATGCAAATTCAGCTTGGAATCATCATTAAAGATGCCAGCGGCATCTTCAAGTGACTGTGAGCTGGTTGTTTCTGTTGGAGTGATTTTATCTAAAAAAACCCAGCTACCATACTACGCAGACTGAGGTGCTGACTCTATCCTCCTATTGCAGGCATTAAAAAAAAAAATCTTATTAATAATTCTTACAAAAAATTGTGAAGTGTCATCTAATGCCCTGATTTTTCTGCAAGCCTCCCATAATTGGGGCTAGTGTCTGGCAGCACTGTAGCAAATAAGGCTCATCTCAGTTTAGAGTTCTTGTGAGCTATGTAAGAGCTTCTAGGCAGGATGATGTGTTGTTATAGTCCACTTTGTATAGGCGTAACTCTTCGAGAGCTGACAAAGAAAAGTGCAGTCACCCAGCAACCCATGAGTCAATGGGAAACCTTATTGGTAAGCTGAGATACTGGGAAAGTATACTTCCAGTTCTGTCTCTTGATAAACTCTGAGTGGAGGAGCACATGTATTGAAGCAATCCTTGACGTAAAGCAACAATGAAGAAATACTGCTCTGCAAATGATAGCTAGAAGAAGAGCAAATTGCTGGAGCAAAATCAGCTCTCTTATGGTTCAGAGCTAGGTGCATAATTTTGGGTTCTTATTCATGTTCCTTGGAGAACTCCGTAGATTAAAATGTGCAGAAGGTCCAATGCTCCTGTACCTTAAAGTACATCTCTTGATAATTTTTGTCTTAGATTAATTTTTGAGGTTAGAAGCTGTCCAAGGTGACACTGCATTTTACTTCTAATTCAGGTGACTAGTCCTTGCAAGTGACACAAATTTCATTTTCAGTATGAATTAAACACAACTTTTTTCTCCTTCTATTTACTGTCTAAGTCCATGCCTCAAGAGCACTGATAGGTTTAGATAGAGAAACTGGATTTTCACCACATCAATTCAGCAGAAATTTTGTGGTTTTTATCATTGTTTAACCAGCTCTGTTGTCTTTTATTTTTCTGTGGGCTGCATTATCTAAGGAAAAATCAGAGTTTGTTTGGAAAACCCTGACTTATGTTTAAAGGATGATTTTTGCTTCCCAACACGGAGTTATGCTACTGTGGAAAATCTCATTGTTTAAAATCCCATGGATCATTGCACGAAGATAAAAAGGAACTTACGTGCTTGACTGAAAAATTGCTTTCCTGGTGTGGTAATACCCAGATGTGTAGCCCAGCCAGCCTTATGAACAGATCACACAGAATGAAAATCTTGTTTTCCAGTGTCTTCCTTGATTAGGTAGAATCAGACTTTATGATGGAGAGTTCAAAAAGAAAACAAAGTGCTGTTTCACCTTAGTGTATTTAATGCAATCTAGCTCTGAGTGTTCTTAATTGAGCAGAAGTGTAGGACAAGCAATGCACTTGTAGGTCTTGTCCTGGTAAAAAACTGCACGTGGTATCTGTAATAATTAATCTGTTGATTTTACTCAACTTTGGGTACAGGTATGTTTTCATATTTTTTCTTTTAGACCTAATTGTACATATATAGCTTAAAGTTGCCTCTTGTTAAGTATAGTTTTGTTCAAAAGCTTTTTTTTCTGATTTGTGTTCAAAGATTTCTGGGATATGCACATCAAGGGAACTGTAAAGGTACAAGAAAGTTATTGATTGTTTGATTTGATTTTGTATTGTGGATTTTTTCCTTAAAGGCCCAGTCAAATCCCTAGACTTAAGATTTTTGGTGGATTTTTGTTGGTTTTTTTGCCTTGATGTAGACTGTAGCAGATGTTTCCACTGAATGTTCCCCAAGTAGCACTTCTGATTTCTTTTGCAAAGGACTGGACAAAGGCTTTTTTTGGAAGGTCAGCTTCTGTTTGCTGTTAAAAGCAAGATTACAAGTGTAGGGCTTGGTTTATATATTTTCATCTTCTAAGAGAGTACAGCTTCTTGGGACTTCAGAATCAGAGAAGGAATCGTGTTAGAAGACTTAAAGTTGGAAAAGTCATGCTCTCTGCAGGCTGTGACTGTTAGAATGAGGTTATCCTTTGCAGGCACTCTCATTACTCTGGGCCAAATTCAGACACAGTGTGAACTGTTTAAATTTGCTGATAGTCAAGAAAATACTCTTTAATAATCATTTTATCTAGGAGGGAATACATATTCATGTGAATTGAGGGTTCAGCCCATCGTGCTTTCTCATATGCATACAATCTGAGTGTAGGCTTCTAGGCCGTTGCTCTTAAATTAGAAATTCAAATACAGGTAATTTTAAATTGTTCTGACTTGTGCTTAGTTTTAAAGAAGTGAAAGTGCTTTTTGCTTAAGTGCTGTATTGTGGTGTGGCGATAGGGAGTGAGATAACAGGATCTAGACCGGTCTTTTCGTTAACAGTAATGTAAGGAAGAATATTTGCTGTTAAAGGGCATCCTTTTCTCTTTCAGTCTCTTCAGGCAGAGATCAGAGATAGCTGCTTAGTTTCTGTATGAAAATAAGAATTTCCAGTACAGGATTTATTTATTTATTTTAAACTGGTACCATGTTTGCAGTATGTTCTATTGTGCAGTTACAGAAACTGCATTCTGACTACATTTTTTTTGTCACTGTATATATATATAGCCATTAATACAGGAACTGTTTCTGTTTAAGTGGTATGTATATTTATATATCTTGAATGTAGAGAACAGCATGACTTGCCTTTTACCCATTCTCATTCTTTGAATTTTTTCTTAGGAAGCAAAACAAATACACAATAGCCTGGTATGCAAAGGGAAGTATACTAGCAAAGTCAAAGGAAAGACATTCAGAAACATGCCTTCCTTTAGCAGAAAGCCATTCTTCCCAGTATTGTGCTAGTCAGCCTTCCTCTGAACAAAACCACTTCCATAGTATCTATAATTCCTGCAAGTAAATTGTAACTTCTCAGAATATTCTATAAAAGGCTTTTTAAATATTATCTGTTTATATCATGACACTTAATGTCCTCTGTGATCATGTGGGAAGCCTGGGATAGGGCGAGGAATGTGTGAACCAGACCCCTCGATTCCCAGTCTTCCTTCTGTCCCCTCTTGCGTTAAATTGGCTTGCTTTATTTTGCCAGCACACCATTCCTGATTATGAACATCATTGTCTCAGCAGGTTCCAACTGTGTTATTACAATTCAACATAGTCAGTACCTGTTTTTCTTTAAGGTCACTCAAATGAGATATTTAAAAGGCACTGGATTGCTTGAAGTACTTGGATCTTAAAATTTTTCCCTTAGTCTGTTATTACATGCCAAGTCAGCCTCAGCTACTGAATATGCGGCATTCCCACATTCTCCTGCAGTTCTCCAGCTGAAGTCTGTGTTTTGCCAAAGTATTACTTTGTTCATCATCCAGAGAGGGTAAATCCTCAGCTCCTGCTTTCCTGTTCTAGTCTAGTGTGTATACAATGAGGCCCTAGGATGTAGCAAGTCTACATTCCTTTTCTTCTCTCCTTGTTATGGATCCTAATGTGTGTAAATCCATTGCAAGCTATTTAAATGATAGGCCTACGTGGCCATCTGTGTGAATGAAGAAATTACACATGATGTATAGATTGCTGTCAGTTCTTCAAGTGTTAAAACCCTTTCTTTTCCTGCATTCAGTCAGTTAAATTTGAGTTAATTGAATTCCTGTCTTATTCTAGTTCTTCCATCAGCTGGGTCAAGAACTTTGCTTTCTCTGTGATGGAGTTAGCTTATACTGAATTTGAGAAGTAACTTCTAAATGGTCCCTGTAATAGATTGCAGAGACTGTGAGGACAAGCAGTCAAATTCTTGATTAGCTGTTCTGCAAGAGAAGAATAGCAATGAGTCAAAACTATGGACGTCTTCCCAGGTAAGAATTCAGTGTTATTCCAAGGAGGTCTTTTAAAAGTCATTTTTCCTGGTAGTAATAAGTAAAGCAACTTTTAAGCAGACAGAATACCCCTCTTAAAATGAAATATGATGCTCCAGGGATGGTGGTAAAAGAAAATACTCTTTCTGGTTCAAGTCACATGTAACAGATCATGGTTGTTAAAGCCCTTTGTTGGTAGAATGATTAGGTACTGACTGCCTGGTTTCTCTTGCGGGTCATTAGCTTGTCAGTTAATTGGAAAGCTTGTGACGGTGTTTTGTGGTAGAAGAAAACAACCCAGGAATAAACTTGGTTCAAAGCTGTTCGTAGTTGGTAACTATGGCTGGTTTGTACATGGTTTTGATTGCTGCATGTGAATTGTATGATGGGCTAATCTCTAAAAGGGATAAGGGATTCCTATGGCATCCCTCTGCAGGCTAACAAGGATTCAAAACAGGGTACTACTGTGAAATTCATACCATAAATAATACAAATACACTTGTAAGAGTCTGCAGGAATGCTGCAACTGTAACAAAAGGATTCTTTAGATTCAAGTCTGTGGTTAATGCAGCTATCACTAGCTTGAGTCAAAATGATGATTTACTAATGATATTCTTTATTGATATGTGTCAGATTAATATAAGATTCTCTTAAAACTATAGTTCTGCTGTCATTGAAATGGCAGTGTGTGATTCCTTATTTATTTTTCAGTGACTTGATAGATACTCATAAAAAAAGAAACCTGGGTATAAAGAGAGGGTGTTTTTTTCCCACTCAGCACCTGGACCTGAAAGTCCACATGGGCTTCTGCATCCTTGTTAGCAATACGGAGTCTACAACTGGGTCTTAGTTTGTAATGCTGGTTTGGATGTACGGTTTAAAAAGAAATTAAAAATTGATCTCTGTTAGCTGTGTGAGTTCTGCAGAGGAGTGAAACATGAACCTGGGGGGGCTTTCTGCAAGGAAAGTAAACAGATAAGAGGAAAGGCACATGGAACAGATTTGCTAAATAGAGGTGCCATCTTTATACTGTTGTTCTTCTGGCTATAACTGCACTTTACATTTTATTATGGCCTGGGTCTTTAGAGTTGAATTTTATAAGGCAGTTTCAGAACAATTGGGTCAGTCACCCATTATTCATTCAATTACACACTGCAGCCTTGCTGCTCCCTGTTGACATCTGTACACAAAGCCCAGCTCCTTTTTACATAACCTGACCAGCTCAGACGCTGATTGTGGGAGATGCTGAAAGTCACTGGGAGATCCAAAGCCTGAGAAAAGAAATGACTAAATAGTTCATTCCCTCTGGTATGCCCACAGGAAGCTGATAATGGCATCATTACACATGTAGTATTTTGTGTTTTGCCCATATATCACTGTAGAAAAGGGAGAAATTGGAGACTGCTATGTGGTAAATGTTGTTAAACCACTTCTACGTAGCTAGCCAGCTGCATTTCTGTTTGTTGCCTTACACAGGTGTTGACTTACACTGTCATGAGCTATTTCTGAGAGGACTGCCTCATCTGGAGCTGGAGGGACCCCTGTGTGATGTGGTGGTAATGAGGTGACTGGCTTTGCTGGGCTGTAGGTTGAAAAGGTGTGTGCTCCCTGAAGCAGGGCATTAGGGAAAGCAATGCAAATAGCTGTCTCATTAACACGATTAAATGATACGCTGGACAGCTGAATTCTGCCTCTGAGACTGCCTCACTCCTGTGTGCAGCTGGGCGAGATGGTCCAGCCAGCCTTTCTGTAGGTGGTCAGTAACTGAGCGCAAGTCCGATTTCGTCCTGTGCTTTGGGGTCGGATTTACATAAATGCGGACTTTTGAAACAGAACTCAGGAAGTGCTGTGCTTGGAAAATACGAAGGAGCAAGTTTTCAAAAGAAAACTGAAATGCGTAGAGGTAGGCAGCAGGGACTGTGTGCGTGTCGAAATGGGCACTCAGTCTTAACGTGCTTTCTGAATAACAGTGACTTGTGTTTCTTCCACCTGTAAAATGAATACAGTGCTGCCTTATCTTGTGAGATTATCATCGAAATAAATCCAGTGATGTTTCTAAAATGTTTGGATACTTCAGTGCTGAACACTAAAGAAAAGCTCAGAAATAAATTAATAGCTCTTTATTTGGGAAGAATATCAGCGGTAGGTCATGAAAGAAGTACAATTTTTATAACGCAGCTAAAAGGAAGAATTGAAATGCTGCTCGTGGGGAGTGCTGACTGTCATGTACACTGAATTGAGGTGTCTGACGGAAAAGAAAATAGCGTGTGATAAAGTAGTTGAACACTGTATAAAAGTGTATGCCTGCTAAGTAGGAGGGAGGGAAGTATTAAAGTTGCAAAAATAATCTCTATGTGAACTCCTAATGTTTGATTTCACTTGGATTTTTGAACTTTATGTTAAAAATGTAACTTGTGAATTTATTTACAAGCACCAAAGGCACAGGTTTATGTTATGTTCAGTAATATCAAAGTAGTAACCCTACCTGCTTTTGTATGTGGAAGGAAACCTTGAATTTGTTCATGTAAGCATGGACAATGCCTCAATTTCAGCCCACTGTTGAATCAATTTGGTACAAATATTTTGTAGGTTTTTATTAAACTTAACAAACTGAATAGTGATATTTCATATAAAATTACCATGAGAACAAGAGACTGCGGGTGAGCTTTTCCTGGCAGAGTTGGAAACTGGGTTATGAGAGGATAGTTAACTGCAGACTCTTTGTGTCAGAAATGCCTTTGTGTTAGGTGTTTGGATGGTAGCCTAGCAAAGCACCAGTCCTGGATGCTGCTGGGAACTTCTAAGATAATATGGTTACACAAATAATCATAATTGTGTTTCAGATGGTAAGTAAAATGTGTGTAAACTCATTAATTGAGAACTGTAAAGCTAGCATACGAACTGTTTTGCAAACAAACTGGATTAAATGGGTAGAAATTGGGTGGAAAAAATGTTGGTTAGTCCCTAGCGACACTGAAACCAAATATACAGATTTTATCGTTGTATGGGCTCTTTTGTGTTAGTATGAGTCATTTTAAAGCCTATGTGCTTCCATATGAAAATGTGTCTTGTGTAGCAGACCGTGATGAGCAGAGAAGGTCAACTTTATTTTATTTTATTTTAATCCCTTCTAGCCTTCAGGAAAAAGAACAATCATTCAGCATGTCCATTAAAGAAACTACTGCCAAAGTAAGTACACGTCAGTTTTCAGTTCTTCAGAATATTTAGAGAAGCAGTAATAGCTTGCCTCTTAATAAATTGTCTGTATTTTAGAATGTTGGTTTTGTGGTGTTTCTTCAGTACAGATTTTGCGTGTAAATATTTTTAACCATGCACTCCAAAAAACCCCCCTAACTTATATTTGGACAGGCCACAGAGATTATGCTTAAGGAAGCAGATGGAGTAATCTATTGTTTCTTGGCTTATGTTTACTAGTGATCAGTCTTCTCCTGGTCTCCATTTAGGAACAGACTCTAGCTTCCTGAGATGAAAGTGAACTGTGGTCACAGATGAATGTTTCCACTCTTAATACAGAGCCTCTTACTTTCCTAGCTGACTGGTTTTGTTGGTGTGAAGGAAGGGCATAAATGAAGTACTTCTTTTCTCTGTCCTTTCACTAATAATAAACTAACAATCTAATTCTCATCCCCCTTGAAAAATGCAAAGAGAAGTGATGTGGCATATTTAGCATACCTTTTGTTTCTAACCAGAGATGTTAATACTTTTCCTTTAATTTTATAATTTCTTATGGCCTCCTTCCAAGAAAGAGAATACTAAAGTTTTCTTTTTATTTCAGAATGGCTCACTGAGCCACAGAGCATCTTTGCTCTAGAAGAAAAGGTCCACTTATTGTAGCCAATTCATATAGGTTTATATAGAACAGGGAGTGGAAAATATTTCTGGGTTTTGATCAGTAATGAATTTTTACTCTGAAATAAGTTTATTTTTCATGTTCTTTCTCTAATATCACTCAGCAAAATTAGTGAAAACTTCATCCTTTGTAATCTATTCTTCCTAGTTATCTTGACCAACACTTTTAGCATGCACTGTTAAAAAGACCATTTAAAGACTGCATCTCAATACCCCTCCCTCCTTCTCTCCTACTTTATTTTTGAGCTCATTCTGATCTATTCCTTGCTTGCTTATGCACACATCTTGGGAAAAATTAGTATAGACCATTATAACATGATGCTCCCCCCTGTATTTTTTAAATTATTATGAATAAAGTATCAAGGAAAAGATTGTAACTGACCTACAGCTCAGCTACTAAAGTGAATGAGACATTTGGTACCTGAGAGTGATGTGTTGTTTCAAGCTATCTGCAAGCCAAAAATGTAAGTTACAGATTTTTGCCTTCTCCCCTGAAAATCTGTGCCTTTTGAAGTTTCATTTTATAACCATATTATCTAGAGACTTTTTCAATAAGAGCTGAAACATTGGGTAACAATTGAGAAGTCTGTGAGGTAGAAATCCACAGTCTGTTTATTTCTTTAAAAATTTAATAGATAAAATATTATTTTAATTTTGTTCCATTTATATGTGATGGCTTTTATTTATTAGAGAAGATAAATAAGAAGCACGTAATGAGACTCCTCCAAATCATTTATTATTTTATTTATTCAGATCAACTCATCCTATTATTTTCTCCTCAAACTGAATAGAGCTGATCTTTTAAACCTTTTCATTATGGGGAAAACACTACTTTGTCAAAGGTCTTTTCTTTCCCCCTGTGCCCCTAGTATTTATATGGCCTTTTCTGTCTCATCTGTGTTGTTTTCAGCTGAGGCTGCAAAAGCTAAGATTAGCCCCTTAATGAAGGGAACAATGTCCCTTATCCACCACCTTCCTTCAGAAATTAATATCTGCTTTTGCTAATGGCAAGATTGTGCTGTATGGGAGATCCAGGTGGGCTGTCCTTTCCTTCAGGCAGTGTAAAGAGAATTTCTCTATCCTTTCCAAGGTGCTGTTGTAAAGAAATGTGAAGGTTACTCAAAACTTTTTTTTTTTTTGAGATGGTTGGAGGAAAAGTAAATTTCAGTGTTTTAGTCAGTGTCCTTGTGCCTGTTTCTGCTGCTTTAGATTAACATCATACACTGGCAAGATGGAAGAGGATGACAATGGGCAAATTTGTTTTTGATGTTTTGCTGCTTTTCATCTTGATTCCACATCTTTGCTAACCAGCATCCTACTGGTTTCAGATAGACTGCTTTTTTGAGTAGTGTTTATGTGTCTGAACATAGGTTTGTAAGGTATATTCCTAAGCAAGAGTCTTTTTTTTTTTGAAAGTCTGCTTTAAAAACCCCCACAAACCACTGAAGAGGATTTTTAAATAGATACAGTAATATTTGACTGTAAAGAACTTCGCTGAAACTGAAAGGGAGTTTTTTATTTAGACTCCTTGGTCTGTGGGCTGCAGCAGAGCTGGTCACTGCAAATAGGGAAAGGGCATTGCTGGGGCCACAGGTATTTGCTGTCAAACTGGTTAGGGGAGGATGGTGCCTTCCCCAGGAGCAAAGAAGGATGCAGGCTTTGTGAATGTTCATAATCTTTGTCAGCTAAGAAATAACCTTTCCTCAGTGGCTGAATAAGCTACTGTAATGAGTAATGGTAGCTGTTGTTAAGATAAAATAATTAGGAAAAATGAAAAGAATTGGAGCTTGCAGGGTAGAACTGATGTAACGTAGAAGCAGTGCTATTAGTTTAGAGGATGTTATATTATTTTGCCTCTCCCAGTTGCTCATTTGGTTCTGTCGCACTATGCCATATGATAGCTCTGAAGATTAATGTTGTTCATTTATCTATAGAATACATGTGACATAGATACGAGCAGAAGCTTGGTAATGTACTTACCAGTATGTTCCAGAATAATCGTCTCTGTGAGTTAGAGGAACTGCCTTTCGGCCTCTGGTCCCTGCATTTGGTCCATTAATAAAGACTGCCAGCGAGCTTCGTTCTGATAGTAGTGCTTACAAAGTGGACAGTGTTCACTAGAAACTGATTAAACCTCCCAGCTTATTTTGCATAATTGCCAAACAGCTGTCTACTGGTAATGACTTTAAGTTACTACCAGCATGGGATATATTCGTGCAGTTTTCCTGGAGCTGAAAGATTCCCCATCTAATTGCAATTCACTGAGCCATTCAGTACCCCTAAAGAGAGAGTGCTGCTTAGAAAGAAGTCATTAAAAACTTTCAGATTTATTTTGGAGGTGTGAGACAGAAATGGCCTTTGGGTTCTTTGGGCACGTTTATTCACCTCTGACAGGTTTGGGTTTTTTAAAACATTTTAAGTGAATTAGTAGGCAAGTCACTTAGAAGGGGGTATTGAAACAAAGTGAAATATCTGGGAATTGAAAAAATATAATAGGTGCAGAAGTGATGAGATATATGTGTTTTTAAATTAAAAGGAAGACTCTGAAGTCTTTAGATAGTAACAGTTACCGCTTGGAGGATAGTGCTGTTGACTCAAGAAAAAATATGACCCATTTATGGTTAACAGATGCTCTCAGCTAAAGCAAGATGGTATTATCCATTTAAAAGGATTTACAGTTAGTGTCATATCTGAATTATTATACTTTAACTGTACAAACAGATGAGTTGTTAGAGCTGTAAGGCTTTTGCTTTTAAAAAGTGAAGTGATAGCTGTGCTTCTGTTAATAAGCATGGTATATACACTTGTTTTTGGGGGGGGGGGAGAGTGGAAGTCAAGGAGGGCAGGGAAACTCCTCTGGAGATTTCATTTCACATCTCATCTCTTCACAACTGGCCTGTGCCTCTCTTGACTATTGCTTTATCCTTGATTCCAATGAATGCATTGTTTTCTTAAGTGTCAGTTGCAATTTTAAGCAAGTGTTTGGTGTCTGCCTTCAGAACAAGACATTTGCCTTAGCTCGACGAGGGATATTTCTGTTTGTTCATTTTGCTTTCCTTCACAAATGATGCAATATGGAGTAAGAACCAATATTTTTGAATATGTGGGAGTGGTATGAATTGCGTACGCTGCATAAGGTCCTTCTGAGGTGGTAATGTACCCTTAAATACAGAAACAATTGAACTTTCTTTTTTTTCCTGTCTCTCTCATTGTTTTTAATACTAGTCCTGGTTCATTGCTGAAGGAACTTCCAGTTAAAAAGATAAAAACAGAGAGAGAGGAAAAGTCGGAAACCTGAACCCCAGTCAGCTGTGTCTCCTGATTGTGAAACAAAGTGCAGTATTGAGCTGGTATAGCCTCATTTGTTACCTGTGCAGAGAATTAATGATGGCTGCTTTGCCTTTTTTCAGTTAAGATGTGCAGCACAGTATATTTTGTATAAAAATTGCTGTACATTCTGTGTTATGACATCTTCAAACTTATTGGCTTATTTATGTTCCAATCCAGGCATCACTGTTAATGCTGAAATTGTACAGAATTCATAAGATGACCTATGTGCAGCCTCAGTATCTAGTAGTGAAACTTGTCCTCTTTCATGCAGGTAGCTAATGCTAATACCAATACCAGTCCCTATTTTTATAATAGAATGTGCAGCAAAGCCTGGAAATTTTGATTCACATTGGGTGTTTCTGTAAAGACATCACTTTTTATTAAGCCTCTTCACCTTGCTGTAGGATGTTATGTCGTGTCTGTAAACCAAGAACATTTGAAGCCCCATTTAAATTGCCTTATACTTTTACATGAATGAAATATATATCATGGCTGTCTGCCTCAATCTAGGTTTGTACGAGTCAGAAACTCTGCAGTACTTTGAGGAGGAAAGTGAGCGATATTGAGACTCAACTACCAGCTCTACTTGAAGCCAAAATGCTAGCTGTTTCAGGTAAGTTTTAAGTGATGGGAAGGACTAACATTGGTGAGTGGTGCGTTAGAGCACTTGTTGACCTTTTCATAGCTGCGACTTCTTAGGAAAAGTCATTGATGTGCACTTGTCTAGATTTCTTGAAGTCATGGCAAGTCTGGCAGAACCAGGCTGTGTCACGCCCTGCGTAAGGTACTTCAGGCCCCTCTCCGCGGTTGGGAACTACTGGTGAAGTGGATACTGTGTGGTAGGCAGTATGTAAACTTGCAAAGAACATGATATTTTTCCATAGGTGAAATTGAAAAATAATTATCAATAGCTGTTCCTGGACCTTACAAGTTATATGCCTAGAGCTCTGTAGCTAAGAGCATAAATTTACAACAAAGGTATAATAATTACAAGTGTGGCTTTAAATGACACTTTAAAATGGAATACAATAATTGGCAGCTTCTGCTGTTCAGATCATTAAACAACTAATGTTGGCAGCAAAAGAGCAATTTGGTCCTTGGAGCACTCGTGCATGTTATTTACAACCAGTAAAACATTGGAATGTGATTACAGAGTCTGATACATAACAGCTTTATGTGCCACTTACTTGGGATTACTGCACTCTTCACTCAGGAAAAAAGGCAAAGCACAGTTCTGTCTCTTAAGTTTGAAGAGGTGGGCTTTCTAATTCAGCAAATTGTTTGCTGATGTGTAAGTAGATGTCTCTTTGCTAGACACCTGCCTCAGAGAGGAAGCTGAATAGGAGGGAACGTAGCCTTGGGTATCAGGAGTTTTCCAGTGTTACACTGTGTAAGGGAAGGCTAGAGGGTTTTTAATACGTGTCAAGGCGACATGTTGTGGCTATCTGTTGGTGATTTACCTTGTCAATTAGATACAAGAATCTAGTACCGGCACACACGAATTATTTTAAAATGAAACCTTGTGCAGTGTCACATGGTTTGTTTGCCAGAAGTGGGTAGTGTCAGGCTTGAGCAAAATCCTAAAGGAAATTAAGGACCAGATCTTTTGTTGGTGCTGAGCATGCTCGATTTTATTGCTTCTATAACATCTTTTTGAAATGGAAACCCTCTCTATTTCTCTGTGTCTACCTGCAAGAGGTAAGCTGAGCAATCACTCTTCTCTGCCCGTGGGCTGTTTGAATGCAGGTAATTTTCTCGCTTTCAGAAACAGGGTCAAAGTTTTCCCCAGCCATTTTATGACTTTCTTGAACAAAATAGCCCATAAACTGGACGTGCAACTGCTTCATGCTGCTAGCAGGAAGCAGTTGGCCACAAAAGATGTATCTCAGTCTGACAGTTTGAAAGAGTAAATGACAACTTGAGGATGATTTCCAAAACACTCATAACAATATTTTATACTTGTTAGCTCTTAAGAGGTTGCTTGTTTCAGGAATGAATTCAAAAGACAATTTAATGCTGATGTTCCTGTAAACTGTTTTCATAGTATTGCGACTATGATTGCCTTTCTATGCTTTTTAAGAAGTATTGGTGCTGTTTCTTAGTAGTAACAAGAAGCACTATTTCTTTTTTTATGCTTACTCTGAAAAACTCTTACTTCAGGGAATTTTAATGACTGTGAATGGTACAATCCTAAGTTGTTACTAAGGCAAAATTCTGGAGGGAACTGGTTGAAAATCAAGGATGAAAGGTAATTTGGTGACAGTAGATACTGTAATTTCTTTACCTCATTATAAGATATGCATACATTTAGTTGATGTGATGGCACTTTTTATGTTAAATGCAGAGTAGTATGAAGAGGATACAGTGGAAATATAGGAATCCAAAAAATTAGCGCTCTGAAGACCTGAAAGTAAAAAAAAAACTCTGAAAAAAATGGAAATATTTTAGTCTTAGAGCATGAAGTGATAAAATTGGAAAAGGCAGGATGCAGAATGAATTGCAGCTAGCAGAGAAGCAAGTCAGGAAGAAAGGATTTGGTAAATGCAGAAGAGGAAAGAGGAAGAAAGAGATAAAAATAGCTGCTTTTTTTTTTTTCTTAACAAGGCGAAAACAGTGAGCAGTGGCTAATATAGAGAAGGCTGAATTATTCAGTTTCTGTATATTCCTGTGTTAGGCATAAATGAATGACACCTCTTAAATGAGGCATAGTTTAGAACTAGGTCTTAACCTTTTAAACACTGGTTAAGATTTAAGCAAGATACTGTATGTACATATCCTCTGAACTGTCAGGCAGCTAACAGAATGTTAGTGAACAACTTGGATATATTAAATTGTTAGAAGTTGGGAGAATCGTCAATTGGGTAATATGCAATTATTTAAGGACAGCCTTGGAATAACATGAAATTCAGAGGGAATTATAGTCTATATAGAAATATGCAGTAATAATAAAGTTTGGTGGTCATAGTTAGAGGTTTTCAATTAGTCTGGAAGCATCAGGCAGGGATAAATGTCTGCTATTTCTGCTTTTTTACTGTAGCAGTTTGATCATTCATTCAAACAGTTTCCTCAAACAGTATTAATGGATACTGAGAACAACTGTTTTTCTCTAAACAGATGTTGCATCATTTTCATTTAACATAGCATTTTCCTTGAGGAAGTAGAGTTAAGTGATTTGGGAACAGTGTCAAGGCAAAAATGTAACTGAATGCAGTTGTACACATCTGGATTCATGTATCCCAAAAGTTAAGTTAGGTGAGCTTAAGAATATAGTTACTAAGGGATACATTAATTTTCAGAGCTTACATGTGATGACTTGATGACTTTGAAAGCATGTTATATACCTCAGTCTTTAATGACTACCTAGATAGCTTCAGACAACATTGATCTTCCATGTGAACTGTACTTTCTATTCCAAACACATTGATTTACAGTATTGGTGTATTTACACCAGAAAATGTAAGAATGTAGCTGATTTTGTTTTGAGAGGAAAATACCACAATAAATGCAATGTAAGCATAACAATTCTATTAGTTCTGTTAGTACAATACCTTGGATTTTAAGACTGTATAATAAATGATACTGTAAAGAGATGGTGCTACATATGTAAATGTCTCTCCTCCCTATTATTTTGTCCTTGGAAGAAGTGTAAAATTAAACTTGGAGGAGAAAAAAAAAAGGTTTGTGAATCTTTAGATTATTGAAGGCCATAGAATAAATACAGTAGATTTAATTAAAGTCCATACTTAAATGTTCAAGAAGTATTTCTGTCAACAGTTACAATTCAGATCCTTTATATCAACAACTCCCTTATTTCTGATTGACATTTGCCTGTTGTGATAAATAACTTGCAGTTAATACTCCTGAGATGCTAGTCCAGAATTTTTCTCCAGACTTAATTAGTAGAATCTTATTATATTGTTCATGGTTTTTAAGTCAGTAGCTTTAGCTAATTACAGCTAACAAGTACTCCTGATTGCATGAGATGTTACTGTTGACATACACATTTGTAAATACTTACCAATGAAATTTTTTGGTTTAGCATCTGGTAGGTTTTTTTTTGTTTATTAAAACAAAGCACCTTAATGTCAGTGCTTAGAAACCTGCATGTGATTATTGTTAACTGTTGCTTCTTATAGTAGCTCTTAACATTCTTATGAAAATTTTGCCATCGGTTATGGGAAGACCGTTGCAATACGTGATACTCTGTTGTTTCTGTTAGCCTTGTGTGTCTATTTAGCATGAAATTTTGGGGGGGAATAAATTGCAGATGAGATAATACTAAACCAGTGAGAAAATTCAAATAGGACGATGTGTAAGCAGGTGTGAATCTAACTGTAGAAATATTATTAAAATTTATTTTCCTACTTTGGGCTGTTTTGCAGGAGAGCAAATCATATGTGAGACAGGGTGTTTCTCCTTTTTCCTCTAGCAAGAAAATAATTTGGGAACAGGAGGGAGGATGTAAACCAAAATGAATTTTTAGTCATCGTTTCATCTGTTTCCTGTATTTGAATAAAAGAGGTTTGATATATTTTACAATGTCTTCATAGACTCTATGTGATTTCCCCCCCGCCTTGAGAATGCATAATAGCATGGGACTAGGTAGCCAGAAAGTGGCTAGCAGGGAGCTAAGCAGATATGAATGAAATACTGACTTCATTATGTAGTTATCTATGAGATGAATGACATTAGCTTTCCTTATGTCTTTGCAAATACAAATTAGATCCAAACACAGAAATTAGAATGAGGTCACTTTTAAGTAGCTAAAAAAAAATAAAATCCTGATCTTAAAACTGTCTATACCAGTGAGAGATCATGTGTCATCACCCTATAATTAGCACTATCTCTATTTCATTGAATACCTGCAAGTGGGGGCAGCTTGGAAATACTGTTGTGGGATGATTTCAAGCAGTACAATGAAAAGGGCTTTTTCCTTATGTCAGTGTAGCAGTGTAGTTTATAAATAGTGTGGCATAAATACTAGATACCATATTTTCACAAAACTTAATGCTAGGACCGTTGCCTCTTTGCCTGCTCTTTCATGCTTATTTAGGACAAGTTCTGCATGGCTCAGAAAGCAACTGTAAGAAAAAAGCCCCCACCCTTCCAGCTTTGGTGCTGAGCATTCCTGTTGGGAATGAATACGTTCGAGAGGGGACAGAGCGGTCAGGCTGGAAGATGCCAGTGCAGGCTGAAGGACGTTTTCAGCCATACACCTCTGTTTTGGTAATGTGGATGCCCTGTTTTCATGCCTGTGCTGTATTCTGTCATTTCATGCAGAAATACATATGAGCATAAAGTTCTTGACATGATGTTGAGATTTTCACCAGACATGCTGCATACAGCTCTTAATTTGTCTTTCACTGGAAGGCAATGGTGCTCCTGTTGGTTTTTTTTTTTCCTTCCCTGTTTCTGAGAACCGTTGTTTGGTAACAGCTGGAGAACTCGACTAGTCGTAGAGGCAAAAATACCAATGCCTCTTTGTGCCTTCTCATGAAGGCTTAGTTTTTTGATGAATTGGAGTCTGATAGAGGTCTGTGTCTTGTCAGATGACATAGCTGGTTCCCCACTTTCAGATTTTTGCTTCCAGCAGTGGTCTGGGTTGATGGCTCAGAGGCATATTGAGATTAATCCTTCTTTGTGCCTGTATCGCAGTGTCTGGCTCCAGCATACAATGCTGTGTATTAGCATGTCTTCCCACAACAGTCACTGTATGCTCCATGAAGTAAAATTTGCCACCGTGTATCGGTGCAAGTGCTGTACTTCTTGGCAAGCCTATTAACTCATTTAAAAAGTAATGCCAGTGAGCCCTCCAAAGCAACTCTCAAACAGTCACGCAGACCTTGGACAGCTATGCTATTTGTCTTTTTATCTCATTTCCAAATGAGACTGCTGGATGTTACTGGCTTTCAGTGAACTTCAAGGATAATTTGTTGTAGCTGAAATTCCAGCATGATATGTGATCAGACAGCAGAAAATCATTGCTTCTGTTGCAGCAGTCAGTCAGTCATGTAACAACTTACTCTTTTTCTCTCCTGTTACCTAAGCTGCTACCCCTGGAGTGGGAGAGAAGGTCTAGTAATCTCTTTGGCAGTTCTTTTTCTGGGGTTTTGTGCTCAAAGGAGAAATGTTAGATGGGGAGAACTATGAAGGGAAGGTGCTCTTGCCCCACGGAAAGGCTGTGCTGTGGTCTGGAGGGGACATGAGAAAACCCCTGTGCCGTCTGTGGAAGGGCGCGGTGATGTCCCTCTTTCCACTGACTGCCCAGGGAGCCACGGTGACAAACCTCCGAGGTGGCATGAATGTTTCTCTCGCTGAGCCTTCTCTGGTTTTCTTTCCTGGCCTGCTTGGTAAAAAGGGGGTTGATGTAGCCCTCAAGATCATGGAGAATAGGTCTGGGCTGTTTCCCTATTCTTAGCATGTCCCTTCTGCTCCACTGGTAGCGGTAGTGAGTGAAGGCAAAGGCAGGAGAGAGGGGAGATGTAAAAGAACCAGAGATTGAAAGGCATAAGGTGAATGGGAGCTATGAGGGAGGGGGAAGTGATTTATGTAGGGCAGCCTGCGTGCACATGTCTGTGCTGTTGGGTGACTCTTCAGCCTTGGAGTCGCTTTCAGTTGGGCATCCTTTACTGTGCTGAAAGAGAATTATATGTGACTTGCAGCAACCATTTATTGGCTAATGCATATAGTAAATTGCTGGGACTCATGTGCTCCTGGGCTAGACTTGTCACCGCCAGTGCAGGCACTTGAGAGCAGCTGGTGGCCCGGCAGTCACCAATATTGTCCCTTGGAACAGGTTCTGTCTCAGTATCGCTCTCTTCCAAACCTCTGCCTTTTTCTTCAGGGTTCTTGTGCCTTTACTCATTGATGATATTCACTTGAGCCTTTGAATTGTTATTACTGATTTAAAATTTTATTATTGTTGTGTTTTTTGCTCCCCCCCTTTTTTGATTCCTGGGTTGCTCTGTGGTGACTGATTCAGTCTGGGTGCAAGAGGCTTTCTGTGGCAGAGAATTCCTCCTCCAAATATATGTCTGTGGAGTCTTTCGCCTGCTTCTAGGTGGATTTTGTTACTTTATCTTTCAGGATCACATCAATCATTCAGTTGCATGATGCTTGATAAAAGTGTTGGCACATGTTAATGCTTAAAAACATTAATTGTGATTCAAATATGCTGGAATTCTGTAAAACGTTTCAGGAGATGGTAGACTGTCCCTCATTTGCTCTTTGTTTTTTCAGAGGTGCAAACACACTGGCAGTGCTTCCAAAATCTTACATTTCTGTCATGTTTTTAGCTTTTTCTCTTTTCTTTGTGAGCAGCTGAGTGATATTTATTTTCTTCAATTTCTTTTCTGGTGTTGGAATCAGTTCGTAGTCTCATTAATGACAAGGTAGAGGATTTTCAGCCTTGAATTCCAGTGCTATTGATAAATACCATGGTGGCAAATGCCCTAAGCTAAAATGTAAATTTTCACTTTCTTATGTATTATTAGAGGTAGTGTTAGTCTATGAAGAATTAGCTTTATAGATAATGATAAATAATGACCAGTCCATTATTTCCTACATTCAAGCCAATGTCCAGTATGTCTGCTTTACTGTTATGCAAAAACTGCTCCTTTGTTCATACTGCAATGAACATAGTTTCAGTAGGGATGGGATGTACTTCTCTCCTTCAAGCATGAATAATGGAAACTATGAGTGTATGTAATTTCTGGCATAAATGTGAGAAAAAGTGGGAGTAAAAAAAGTTGTGGGCCATTAACTTTGTCTTGTATTTTGAAGGGGAAATATTTAACAAAGCTTAAATAATAACACATTCGTTGGTTTTTACAAAATGGGACAGATTTCAAACCATATTTTTAGTCAATTTGTTGCTGGCAAATTGTATCAAAATAACGATATGTTAGTTTGAGGCTACTAAATGGGTAACAATCTGCCCGATATAGTAAAATCTGACAGTGAGCTCTTATAATGGACATGAGTTTGTGGCGTGTAGCTATGTATAGAGAAAATATACTTGATGTGCAGAGCACTATTTAGCTGTAGTATATAGCCATAAAAGTATAATTTTGGGAGGAGAGGAAAATAAGGTAAAGTTAATATTTATGTTTACAGTATGTAAAAGCAATTATATAATTACTTTGTGCCTGGGGTTATCTTTTTTTTTTCTTTTTCGTTTTTCTAATTTGGGTTGTTTTGCTTGATTTGGCTGATATTTTTGGCCTTCACATCAAGCTGTTGGAGCTTACCTGACGTCACTGTCTGTAGAGAGTGGGGGGTGAAGGATGTATGTGAGGAGAGTGCCCCAGAGGGCAAGATTAAGGAGGAAGTTTAAACTAGGTTTTTGTTGCTGTCTTTTGAGATAATGGTAAGGTTCAGCCTCTCAAAGTTAAGTGTACATACTCATCTCCTTATGACAGTGTACTTGCAAGCATGTTATTCAATCTGTTCAAAGCACTGGATACTTTGAATTAGCTGGAAAGTGAAAATACGACTTTCCAGTGTTGTACTTGCAGAAGTATAATGAGTTTGTCCAAGTTCATGTGAAATGATTTCAGATTTTATAATAATCCCAACTTCATGTGGTTATCCCCCCCGCCGCCCC
>NW_010972598.1:6550805-6613104 GCF_000737465.1 Haliaeetus leucocephalus | reverse complement strand
CCCCCCCCCCATTTTATCCAAGCACTGTTGATTCCATGTATTTATTCAAGTTGAAATAGAATAGATTTAAGCTCTGATAGAGCAACAGACTTTCTAGCCTGGACATTTATATACAGTTTTCTGAACTTGTGGGTTTCCCCATTTGGTGTGCCAGTTTGTGCCCAGTGTGTTTATATGAACATGTATGCAGTGGCTAAAATTGCACATCGCTAGTAAGTGTCACTGCGAGACAGGAGGAAGGATGGGAGAAGTGGCATTGCACTCTTCAGTCCCTCTCATAGAATCCCTGTCTTGTGTCTTGGTTTAGACCAGAAGCTCAGCTTTGGTCTTAGAGTATTAATTCTTTAGTTTTGTTGTCTCTGTACAGATTTACTGAGTGAGCAGTCCTATTAGCTTCAGTGATTTTTTGAGTTTCCTGGGAAGAGTCAGGACTGACTTTATTTATCTAGTGTCACCCAACTAGAACTCTCCCAGCTGTATGGCTATATAAAACATCGCTCTGAGTGGTTGACAAAGTAACAGTTATTGTGTTTACTTAGGCAAAATAACTATTTTATCATCAAAAAGAGGAGATTTAACATTTTCAGGATATTAGTAGAATAAAGTATTTTGACACGTGTCTTCAGAATGTTTCTACAGCATCCAATGTGATTTTGTCTCTTAACAAACAAAAAATCCCAGGAGGGCATGTTTTTTAACGCTGGCAGCTAAGGATTATATATTAATTTTTAAATCAACCTTCTTATGGCATTTTGAAAGCAGCTATTTTGGTTGCTGTGATTGAGGTCACTGATGGCACTTGTGGTGCACGAGTTTGTATATGCTCTTCTGAATTTTCACTGCAGACTTCCAGACATTTCTGCTGTCAGGGGGAGCTGCGTGAGGCAGTTTTGGCTTTTGGGTATGTATATCTGATGCCATTTCCTCATAGCCTCAGTTTTGATATGAACTTCCCCTCTGGGGATTAAGATCCATTCAATATGTATAAAACTTTCATATGTAATATCATACCTTTTTCCTTGCTGTCTTCTGAAATGTAAGAGCAGGCTCCAGATTCTAATGAAGAATCTCTTACTTTTATGTTTTATTAAGGTTCTTGTGCGTTGATGCTTGGAATGAGTTCAGGTGAAGTAAAGGTGCACAGTTTAATTTTAAGTCTTGTTGCCTTAGAAGCATCTGAATATCTGCCATTTTTCTGATGATTTTGTCTTGCTTATCTTGCTGCTGTGTTTTCCCCATTTGGAAACAGGTGACAGGTTAAGATAATAAGATTTGTGCTGTTGTTTCCTAATAAATGCACTGGTAAGCCATAAGATCTTGCTATTCGTAAAGCATGTTTATAGTTATTTAATTGTATAATTCTTTGTGAGATAGAACTGTCAAACAGAGTTTTAGCTGAGAATTAGAAATAGGGGAGTTTTAAAATTCTAAAACCAAAACAAAACAAAGTCAGCTTTAAGCAAGGAAGAGGGGTTGACTGAAACTACCATAGCCTTAGAACTAAATGAAAGACACCAAAATGTCTAAAATAAACTTTTTAATTGATCTGTTGTGAATAAGCAACAGTTTATTATATTCCTGAAAGAAGAGCCAAAGGACACCTTTATATCTGAATAATGCTGGTGGTATTATAAAGTTATTTCAGGAGTCTAAAGTCATTGCATATACTTCAGAAGCTGATGACACATATGTGCGACTGGATGTGCTTTACATTAATATTTGCTTCAAAGCTAAATTTCCTAAAGTGCCTTTACTTACTAGACACCTTTACTTATTAGGTCATACCAACACATTTTTCCCAAGTTAGGATGATGCTAGAATTTAAATCTTGTGCTAGAGATCTTTTGTCTTGTATTGGGCAAATCTACACGGAAATTATTTTTGTCAAGTATTCTTTAGATTACAGTGGGGGTTTTTGTAGGTGTTTGTGGGATTCTGGTTTGCTTGTTTTGTTTTGTTTTTTTCCCCAGCCAAGTAGCTGAATCATTGAAGAGATACAGGTACAGCTGTATAAATGTAGCATTGTAATAGTTGCTCTGCTGCTATTTAAAAATCATTTAATACGTGAGCATCTCACTGTCATCATACATTTGTATTTAAGATTTCTCTGTGAAGTAAGGAAACGTTCCTCTCCAAGTCCTTATAAAAATGGTTTTCTGAAAGGTTAAGTGGGCAAATGTTACTAGGCTACACTGTAAACCGATTGGGAATTGAACTTTGGACTCTGGATCCCTGTCCAAAGGAGCCAAACATTTTTAAAAATTCCAGAGCAGTGTGAGCTGGTGATACTTGAGGTATTCTGCCGGTCTCTGAGGTTTCATGCTTCAGGGAGAGCCAGAAGTGGAGAGTTTTGACTTTTAAATATGTTGTCTCAGAACATCTCCTGATGGCCTTTGCACAGGGTGCAGGTAACTTAAGAAATGCAACAGGTCATTTATAAACAACCTTCTGGTGCTTGTTATGAACAACGGCATAGTGCTGCTTTGTTGCAGGAGGAAATACTTCAGGATCTAGCAGATTGATAGTATCTATCTCAAAAATACTGTGAGTTGAAGTATCCTCCAAAACACAAAAATGGTCTGACAGACTTTGCAATGATCAGTGAATTACAGTATGATGTTTTCTGAAGTGTGGACCTCAGGAAAAGGTTTTCTCAGAAAATGTAAATTTTATCAATAATAAAAAAAATATTTCTGTGTGTATAAGTTTAAATGTGCTACAATTATGATTCTTTTTGTAGTGTGTTAATAAAATGATGGATGCTTGCAAAGCAGTTTCTCCCCCCCGCCCCCTCCAAAATTGGTCTTTTGGTTGATGTTGGGAAGTACAGTTGCTTAATTTCCCTTGTTTGCTGTGTAACCTACTGATGTTGCAAGTGTCTGCTTCATTGTCTCTTTCCTCCCTCTTCCCCCTGCTCCCGCAAAACATGCAGGAAGTAATTTCAGTACCGCGAAGGATCTGACAGAAGAAATAAGATCATTAACATCTGAGAAGGAGGGGCTGGAAGGACTTCTCAATGAACTGTTGGTTCTGAGTGCCAGAAATGTCCAAAAATTAGAGAGAATTAAAGATGATTACACCAGACTGAAACAAGAACTTGAACAAGGAGAAGCTGCCTTTGGTAAGTAGTTCGCAGGCTGTTACAGCTTTTGCTCAGTCGTGATCGCCTAGAAGTTTACTGGGTTTGATGAACCTTCCTGCATTTCACAAAACGTACCAATTTTTCTGAGGAAAGTTTGGCCACGACCTAGATAAACAACATGCTGAACATGCTCTCAGCTGTATCCACTGGAGGTGGGGGAAGTTGATGGAGAGAAGGGTTATCCCAGCAAATATACAGCTTTTGGAGATCTATCTTAGCCCACTTCTCAAAAACTTTCTTTTCTAAGCCTATTTTTGTAATAATAATGTTGATGATACTGTGCAGTTATTCAAATACAGAGAAACATATGTAGACTTTCATGTGGAAGCAGTAGATGCGCTTGGCTGTGACAGTAGAACCATATTAGTATATATAACTAAATATTTAGTATATATATATAACATATTTAGTGATGAGTCTGAACGCATGAGGTACAAGGGGTGCCTGGTTCTGAAGGCAAGAGTTCTCTTTGTAAATTTCTGCTTGAGATGGGGGTTAAACAGCTTGCCAAACAGCTCACATAAAACTGTTAAGTAGTGTGCTTGGGTTGTAGTGTGACGGTGGAATTGGGGAAGTTCTATGCAATTACTGGGGAAGCTACTGATTCCGAGACTTGGCTTATCCTCTTATCTGCTGTACCCTCTCCTGAAGTTAAGTAGATAAAGTGGCCTTACTGCCTGATTAAATGAAAAGGCTGAATAACATTTAATTGACTACAATGTACAGTTACTATAGTTACCTCTAAACAGCTAAGTATAAATCTGAGAGCTACTTTAAAGCTCTAGGGGTTTGAAATGTCTTTCCTTTTTCAGGATCTTACGAGCAGTAGGTTGGTTGAAGAGAGGGAAGTGCCTCTGTTTTAAAAGTATATGAAGATTCCTCATAGGCAAGTGGACAGGCAAGAGCTATTGTAGAAACAAAAAGTTTTGTAGGCAATGGAATACATCTAAGAGAATATTTTAAAGATGCATAGATGAATGTACATACACACAAACTCTACTAGATAAGAACTTTCTTAGAAACTAGATGGTTAAAAATTTAAAAAATTATTTCCTCAAAGTAGTTGTTACCTAAGCTGTGTGATTCAACCCCACATCAGGCCATGCTTCCTCATTGCTTGGATTTGCAAGTGAATTGAAGGGGGTTCTGACTTCCCAATCTGTCCATTTTGTTGCTCCTTTGTTTCTAGGACAATTAAACTTCCTATAATACACATGCACTTTTCATTTGTATTTTTCTTCAGGAGGGTTTCAAACAAAAGCTGTGCAAGAGTCTTGCTGAAGCAACAGGATTGGTTGTAGTTCATAGATTCTTTTTGTTCCCTTTGCATTTAGGTAGCTGTAATGAGGCATCTTCTTGGTCTGACATCTCCTGTCCTACAATTTACGACAATAAGTTGCAAAATACTGGGTGTTTACTATGTGGGTTGTTCTTCTAATTTATTGTGATTCTGTAGGCGCAGGGAGAAATTTACTCTTGTGTAAAATAAAACTCTATCAAGCACATACTAGTCAGAGATATGTAAACTGAAGTCTGAGATCTTCCCTCCTCTTTGTTGCTGCCCCCTTGGCATGTAAGCTACATCATTTTCTCCTTTAACAAATGGAAACTCATTTAGGTTTGAGAACACTAGCATGAGTTTAATACCAACGGGTTTAATTGAGTAAAAGCCCTCTGATACTCTATGGAAAACAGTAAATAGATTGTATCTTAAAGATGGCATCCGCTTTTCTGAACCAGTTGTTATTTTGTACAGTACTTGCATGTTTGGGGAATAAAGCATAAACAATTGGAATGCAATTTTGATACCATTTGCTTTTGCTGTTGTTCAAAAGAACTGGAGATAATTGTGTTGGCTTTGTCTGCGCTGTGATGGGTGCGATTTGTGTCAGGGTAGCCGACCTGACTTACTGCACAGCCTCAGGCTTTGTGGTTCATTTAAGCCAGTAAAATCCATGTTGCTGCTGAGACGAGTAGTTTTGCCTTTTCCTTCTGTTCTTGCCCCATCCCATATGCCAGCCCAGTGCTGACCAGAAACCTGATGTGAGTGGGGTGTTAGCACACCCGTGAGACCCACCAGCTCATGGTGGGAGTGCCAGCATTGGTGTAAGGGATGATGCAGCACAGGTGTGGGGCTCGTGATGGGGAACGTGTTGACCTGCTGCTGGTGGTGACACTGTGATGCTGGGAGAGGGTAGTCTGGCAGGAAAATGGCTCCTAAAATGCTTCTGCGGCTTGAGCTAGTAGTGCAGCGTGGGCTCAGCTGCTCTGTGCTGCGGGTTAAATTTGTGTGAGTGGTTGGTCCCATGGGTTGGTGCAGCCCATTCCTGGTTAGTTTGACTTCTCCCTCTACAGCTACAAGCCAGGGAGAGAAATCCTTTCTCCATCTAACTCTACGAACTGAGGATGTTACTATCCTCCAGCTTTTTTTACTATCTGTCTACCCAGAGTTCATTAGGGAGCCCTTCAGGGCAAATTAGCCATGCTAACTTAAACAGCAAAAAAGATCTGGTCTAGTCTGGCTGATCCGTGTCCTGGTGTGCATTAGGGATGTACCTGTGATTCCTCCTTGCGGCATGGTTGTGCTACACTTTGGCTCAACTCTTTATGAAATAGGCATCCATCCATAAACTAAACGTAGGTTATCAAAAGTAACGTAGAGAAAGAGGTCCCGTAGTCTTCTCATCTTTGAAGGTTTATGCTAGTTTAAATGTTAGTGGGTTTATATGTCTTTCAGTGTAGAAAGGAGATGCATCATTTTTCTCCAGGAAAGGTAACTGTATTGACTGGAGCTGTTGTCTCCTCATTCTTGCTTTCATGTTTGTTTCCAAGGAATAATCTTCTTTCTCTGCATCAGGAGCCCTTCCTCTTTTTTTAATATATCACCTTTAAGCCTTCTGTGCAGGTATTCCTACACATGGCTATTTCTACATCATCTGGCACTGGAACTGTTATCTTTTGTGCCTGTGAACTTCCTGAAAACTTAGTTTGAATTTTTATTTTTTTTTTTTACTGAAGATAATACCACTTTGTCTGGAAAACATTGAACAAAGAAATGGAAATGCTAAAATACGTGTGTATGTTTGTCTTTCTCTTGTGTATAAATTGATCACCTATTCTTTACTTCATTAATAATTGTTGATTTCTCACAGTAATGCAGAATATAAGGAAGCAGACGTCAAGGGAAGAGACTTAATCACACAATAATCAGAGCTGGAATTTTAAATAGGACACATCATTAGCATGTTAATGAATTTTCTCACTTTGTGCCAGCTGCCCAAGTATAAAAGATATTGCAGATGTAGTGCAAAAATCGGGCTTGGCTTACTGTGCTGAGAGCTGTCAGTGCTCCCTGTAAAGGAGATTTGACAAAAATCCTTTCGTATTTTTAGAGATGCTCAAAAATGTTTTTCCCATTGGATAATAGAAGCATCGACGAGTAATGCTATTTATTAGCATTTTAGGATGAATAGTACTGATTTGCCCTTTAGACAGTAGCTTTCTTCTGAGGGCATCAAAACACTTCTATAAAAGTGATCAACTGTTATTGCTATTTTACAGATAGGAAAGCCAGGGACACAGAGGTCATGTAATTTTACCTGAAATGGTGGTGAAACCAAGTTTCCTGATTGCTGTAGCATCAATCATGATTGAATTAATCACTTGCAATAAACAGATTGGAAATCAAGTGATACTCTGTGTGAGCTTTACATTCTTCTAGACTGCAGGTATTGCTATAGCCTAAGACGTAATGGTTCTCGGAAAATCACTGAAGGTTTTGTGCTTTACTGTTGAGTGGATCTGCCTTATACAGTCAGAAGGTTCTGTTATGGCAAGGAAGAGAACTGCTTTGCAGCCCACAACAACCAAACCCGTGTTCCAGACAAGTGAAGCTTAATTACTCATCTGTCTGCCAAACTGCTGGATTGCGCTTATAAATCCCAGCTTGGGTTGATTGGCATTTGAAACCCAGGGCTGGAAATGAAACCTACCCTCTTGTCTTGGTTTCCTCATTACCAGTACTGACGGGCAGGTTTTCCTGCCTCATTTGCTGAATTCCTCTTGTGGCTGCACTCAGCCATTTTCTGCCCCTATTACACTTTTGGGAAAGCATGTCCTGGTAAATAATGCATGTATGCATAAAACTAGGGGGACTGTATTTTGTGATCTAATTGCTGGGTTGTGCTTGCCAAGTCATCTTAAGTAGAATTTCTATACTGAATTAATTTCTAGAGGAAATATAAAATAAAGGCTATCATGCGCGTCAAAATAGCTTTTTAACCCTTTTTTAAAAAACTATTGTTTGGAAGCTGATACTTCAGTCTCTACTGCTCAACTCTGATTGACATCACTGAGTTTTATTGTCTTAGAAATTGCTCCTGTAAGTCCTGAAGCTCTTAGCTTCACCCTGCAAGAAGGCTGGTTTCTGGAACTGAACAGATATATTTATTAAATAATGAATTAGATGTAGTAAAGGGGGTTTTCAGGAAGCTGGAATTTTCTTTCACACTCAGTTTTTTCTTCCTCTTGTTCAATGCACATACTCTGCATGCTTTCACAGAATATCTTGTAGCTTTTTGTCCTCTAACAGAAGAGAAACCTATCCAAGTCCATTTTTAAATATTTTTTTAAATGCATGTTTTTATTTAGCTACATAAGAATAAAATGTGTTCAGAATGTGCTGCAAAGAGTAACAAAAATTCTCCTAGGCTTTTTACAGCCATTGCTCAAAAAGCTGCATATTTGGCCGTTATGGAGGATGCAATTAATTAGTCTGAAGCTTAGTGTCATGTGGACAGCAGAAACCACTACTGGTGCTGCTTAAAGTAATACTGGCTTTGCATACTGAAATATTTATGAAAAGCAGGTTCTGTGCTTCATATAGAATTGTATAGGATGTGATTTACCAAACTGTCAATGACTATTTACTGCAAAGCATTTTTGTTCTCTTTTAAAGACACATTTTTATTCTGACAGACTCAACACTGAAAGTCTTATAATAGAAGTACATGCAGTGTGCTTCCCACTAGGAAACCTTTCTTTTTTTTTTTTTTTTTAGTTTAAATATTTGTTTTTAATAATAGCTGTTATACAAAAGCTTCTCTATTTCTCTTCCTAACTGATTTTTGTAATGCTTTTTGAAAATGTTTAAAGATCATTAAAAACTTTATACCACTTCTAATTATTTCAAAAAATATCAATTCAATATCTGCGTATGACACAACAAAAGCAACTGCATGTTTTCCTTTACTGATTTTTCGGATGGTGGTTTTAATTTTTTTTCCTCAGTGCTGGTTTTTCTGCACCAAATGGGCTTTCCATATTGTTTCCACAGTTCATCCTGTGTCTGAGTGATTATCTGATTCTAAACTGAAAAGCTGAACCTTTTGATTGCTTCTGTTTAAATAAATCATTAAAGGAGAACCACATAGCGTGTAACAGATGGGCTTCCATGAGGAAGAAGCTGTTCTGAGTCTCATTGTATGTCCACTTCTAATTTGTGCAAGGTCATTACGTTCTGCATGTCATAGCTATGTGAAATGCTTGTTGTCATTCAAGTGAGCAGTGAAATGGAATGGCTTATCGCCTATGTCTATGGCCATCTCTATTTAAACAGTGATCTTGTCAGATTTAGCCAGCATTCGCTCTGTGTAGTTTTCACAGAAAATATAAAAACCTCAGTGGTGATGCAGGAACGGGACTGGCACTGCAGCTGGTAGCAGCCTTTATCCTGAGCTGACATTCAACTGATGCTCCAGAGTAGCGCTCAGCAGCCTTCCGTCAGGCAGCATATAAAAGCCAGGTCAATGTAAGAAAAGAAAAGGAAAAAACAACAACAAAACCCCCGAGAAGCCCAACCTTGCAGAGCTTCTTTTGTGTTGTCATGGCCAAATACAGCATGAGTAATTGCACTCTGCTCATCAGTATTCTCTCCGCTGTTTCGTTTGAAAAATTGGTATTTCTGCATTTGCTTGGACTTGTACTGTTATGCATATTGTGTGCTTGTCTGCATTTCATTGATTGTGAGCATGATTCTCATTTTCTTGGGTCATTTTTTAAAGCACTTGGGATCTTTCAGGTTAAGTATACCCATATACATCTTTTGGTCTTATAATTCTGTAATGGTAGTCACTGCATTTTGGATTGTTACCAACCTTTGAGGATCAAATTCAGACTAATGGTTTTCATTCCATGTCATGCTTCCACAAAATCTATATAAAATAAGTAAAACCATTTTTTTAGTAACATCATCTCAGTTAAATAATCTTTAATTGTGAGTAGTTAAGGTTTTTTTGTGTTATGGAATTGCCTTTTTTGATAAATATCTGTATAATTTAGTAACATATGAAGAGTAAGTTCTGCTAAGCATTTCCTACAACTAAAACATGTAATACATTTTTTTAGACATCAATTTTTGTCAGGATTGAAAAGATTGGAAACCAGTCTGTTTTAGCATAATTAAGTTTGCCGTATGTTTTGAGTCACTTGTAATTGTGTTTCTTATAATGGTGATTATAAAGGTCATCTTGTCTGGCGGTGTTCATTTAAATATGTAAATACTTTATGGTTTTCACTTCGAGGATAGAGGTTTAGTTTATATAAATGCAATGGAGGTATTAAATTTAATCTGGCCATTCTGTATAATTAGATGCAAATATCTGTAATGCCAGAAATATGAAATACATGTTCAGGCAACTTGAACTGACACAGCAGCTTGGTTCAAAGCCCACTGATATCTATGGGTGTCTTTTGATCAGGCCATTTCTCTGTTGATGCTCAAAGGTGAGCTTCTCTTCTCTCTCTTTCTTCTAGGATCTGATACTATTAACTTTATTGAAATGTTTTATATACCTGTGTAATACTCTTTCCTTTTAGACAGCAGTATGACCTAATTACACACAGAATAGTAACTCCTGAAATGACCAGGTACTGGTTTTGCAGTCATAGAGGTGGTTATGTACTAGGTGCAAGAAATAGAGCTTGGTTTTATGCTGGCTCTCTTCAGGGAAAAAGATCTCACCTTTAACTAGGATAGGCAGTAAAGACATCAAGGTTTCCTAAGTTGTAGTGCCACAGAAACATAGAGTGGCTCTGTTGGAATCATGGAAGTGCAATCCAACGGTGAAAAGTGTTTACTGAACAGCCTTCTGCTGCAAGGAGAAATGGGCAACATCAACTCCGTAAATGTGCAGGTGCACATATAAACAAACAAGTGGAAAGTTCTGACGGTATGCCTGCGAACTTCTTCCTTTACAGCTGAAATGCTATTGCCAGCTACATACACATGCATTAAACTTCTGGGGTGTGTGTAATATCGAATTATTCTTGGTTTGCCATCTCTGCTCGAGGTTTCTGCATTACTCTGCTTTTTAGCTCAGCTGCAACAGGATAAATACGAAGCAACACAGATGAGTGAATTTGGAATAAATTTGGAAGTGTATACCACCAATTTTAATCATTAGATTCTAATTCTGCAGCTGCATCTTCTGAGATACCGGGCTCAGATTGAACTTTCACAATTTTTTTTTTTTTTGATGACTGTAGCTAGTTTCAGAAGGAATGAGATGCTAAGATGCCAGAAAGCTAGGATTAAAAAAGAAAGAAAAAATAAAGTGTCTTCTGTTCATCGGACAGATGGAACAGGTTCCGTTATGCAATTCTAACTATGTTAGCACAATACTAGCCCTGGTGATAAGCAACAGACATTCTTTAAGGTTTGCCACTTCTGGAGTTTGACCAGATAGTACTTGTCATGCTACTGAACTTTCTGTTTTATTTCATTGTGAAGCTGTCTTTTTTCTGATGGTGTACAGCTGCCATTTCTACATGTTGTATTAAGATAAATCCAGTTTTGGCAGAAAGATAAAGTTGTGTCTGACCTGACTGGAGCTGCTCAGAGGCAGGCAGAAAGGTGGAGCCTGTCTGAGGACGGTGGGGTGCTCAGGAGAGGACCATGAAAACTGCTGACATACCTAGTTACACTTAACAGATAGGATCAAATTATTTTTCAGAGAAAGGTAAATACTGCTGTCCTTGTCTCACAGATGGGGTAACTGAGACACTCAGGTAATTGGTTTTGTGGTTCTGTTTGTTTTGCTATTTCACAGAGGTACTGCCTGTATGTATTTGGTCTGGACTTGTTGGATAGGATTACAGCATGTATTTGGCAACTTGATCCTGAAACATTAACAGGTTGGAAGTATGAAGACAGTGTTTGGCCTCTTAAAAACCTGAAGTTTTATTGAAAAAGTCAGTAAACAGTTGGCCTAGCGTTCACAGGTTTCTTTACATTATATTTGGTTTGGTTTTTATTCTCAGTGTCATACAGCAGGGTTTTGCTTTCTTTTCTTGATTTTTTTTTTTGTATGTTGTTCAAGTTACGTTAATGTGCATGATATTTTTCAGGTCCCAAAAATGTGCAAAGGGCTATTTAGGATGCTTTGCCTCATTTACTTTCTTTTGAGGATGAGCGTAGAGATGGATAGGCTGTTTGAGAAATAGCGTCAGTTTGTTTTCAAGTAGCACTTCAGTGAAACCAATCTCAGGCAGTTATCCTTCCAGAGTTTCAGACTTTCTGCAGATTGAAGATAAAAATACTACAGCATTTTACATTCAGTTAATGGTTTGGATTTTATTTATTTATTTTTCTATCTGTAAGCAAGAAAATATTGTTTTGGGTCATCTGGGATCACTGACGTAAAATTGGTGTCCTGGGACAGGACTATGCTGCAGCAGAACCAGAGAGTAAAGACAGTTTGACTTTTTAGTTACAGGTATTTTTTCAGATGTATGTATTTTGTTTTAAAATCTTAGCACATTAATCCATTTCCACCCAAAAGTTTTCATTCAAGAGTTTTGGCAGTGTTGTCAAGTTACAACGTACAAGTCTAATTCTGTGCTTGCATAAATGCATGCAATTTGTAAAGAATTGTACCTCCTTACATTGATGGTAAATTCAACTCAGTGACTGAATGAAAAGTCAGGTAATTTTCTGAGGCATTACCTTTCATCTTTACTTTGATATTGACTGGCAGTTTTCAGATAGAGCATCTAAGGGTACGAACATCTAAGCAAAAGAAACCCCTGTGATACCATTCCATTTGGAATACAAGATGTGCCTCATGAAATACAGGTTTGGGTGGGGTTTTTTTCCAGTTTTTGTTCCTGTTGATTGTCAGATAGAGTAGTTAGATCTTTCTGCCTCATTCTTTCTTGTTGTTATTGGTTTAAGATTTTCTTTGAGGTGTTCGCAAATACAGTAGTAAAGATAAAAGCTAAATGAAGGTTTCTGTAATTAAGATGTGAAATAGGGACAACTGACTTTTCACTTAGTCATTTCGTTCATTTTAGTATACAATTATTATCTGCTGTATAGTTTGTTGCTTGATTCACCACAGGGTTCCAAGCATGCTGTAGGCTTTGTACCCACAGATATGCAGAAATATAACCAAACCTGGAGTAATGGAAAATATTTATCAAAAGATGGGGGAAGGTATAATATCTGATGATGAAAACAGAATAAAAACACTGAAATTGTAATCCTTTCTAGAATAGCTAGAAATAATGTCCCCCAAATTATGTTAATGTTGCATGCATTATCCTAAAGAAGGCTCTACAATAGAAAACCTCTTCCAATTTGCACCTTTTACTAAGATACAAAAGTGGAAATACAGAGAATTTAAATGGAAGAAAGAGAGATTATTTGTTCTGACTATGATTCCCCAGAGAAAATGTATTTACAATTCTTGGTTTTTTTCTCTAAGCTTTTTGTCTTTTTCTGTACGTCCATTAAATCCCAGCTGATTACTCTGAGGCAATGGAAATCTTACTATTTAGAGCAGAGTTAAGTACCTTGTATCTCCTGTTCAGGAATTGAAAGTTTTGATCCAAGAAGTGTCATCTTTCCTCTGTCCTTGGAGACATAAACCGGAGTAAAAGGCAGAAAACCAAGGAACTGCTAATGCCTGGAGTCAGGAGCTGGAACTCTGTATCCTTCAGTTTGATTTCTCTTCTCACTGGAGCAGGAATGGGGAGTTTGCCATGTTTCAGTTGATTTGTGCCACAGTTTCCTTGTGTGAGGAGTGGAGGCAACAACTGCTTCTGTTACAATCATGTTGTGAGGTTTGTGGAGCGCGCACTGAATGCTCGAGCACAGGAGATGGTAGTAGCAGGCAATAGTGTAAGACCAGGGATTTTGTCACCTGTAATTGCACAGAATCTGTGGTCCATGTGTGGCAGGTGCTACTGATGAGTAGTATTTCTGATTACCTGCCAGATACCAACTGATAGGCTGAGATCAGGTAAGCAATGTAAGAAATACGTCAAGCTGGATATTGGAAAGACTATTATTTTTGTTGTTGTTGTTGTTGTTTTGTTCGAACCCTGGTTTATTTCTTTATACAAAAAATATTGTCGTATAAAACTTTGAATGATGCTAACTGAAAAGAAGATTCAGTCATCGTATTTGCAGAAGATATGTTTGGTTTGATGTGCATGTTGAAGGCTTGAGTAAAGATAAACAGGCAGTGTTTGCCAAACTGCATAAGATTAAACAGTTCATTACCTGTTGGAGTTATCAGCTGGAAGACACATTGCATAATTTGGGCTACAACCTTTATACACTTTTGGCTGAATTATACCTCTTATCTAGTGAGGTGCATGAAATATAATTAGCAGTGCGAGCTGGAAATGACAGGCTGAAACTACGTGTATTTTTGTGCAGATAAACAATCCTACATCTAGATCAGAATTCATAGTAATATTTTCTCTACTAATTTTTTTCCCAGTTCCTGTATTCTAAAACACTGTGCAGCAAAAAATTATCTGTACTCTGTGCCAGAGAAAAGGAAATAAGCATGAGCCGTGTCTCCTGTGGGCTTGACTTTAAGAACCTTTTGAATTTGTTAAATCCTGCAGAAAACAGCAGGAATTGCAGATCTCTTGTATTCTTGATTTTGAATGTTTTGTTTGCGAGAGAATTTTGAAAATATAGAGAGGCAGAAGTTGTGATCCATTGATATCAGTTAGAGTTTTGCCTCCAGTTTCAGCCAAGTTCAGGCTCTGATGTTCTGCTATATTGAAGCTGCAGCATCCATTTCTGATCTGAGCTGCTTGCATGCAGGTCCGCTTACTTTGATGGAAGTGCTGTCCATATAAGAAAGAGCAGATTTTGGTCAGAAATTCTTTTAAGTAGGAAATCCTTCAGTTTTATCACAAACTGATAAGTTTTGCAGTTGGTAAGGCTCTCTTGTTAAAGAAGAAACAGGTATTTTATTCTGTAGTTTTTAAGCTAAAAGCTAATTGCTTTGATTTTAGTTCAGTGAACTTATAACCCTTTGACTTTTGCAATGAATTTTTAATTTTAGGACCATGTTTCTCTGTTTTCTCTTTAAACCCCGGTATAAAGTTTATTCCTTCTATTCAGTACCTGTGAAAAAAGCTGTGTAAGTACCAGTGTAACATACCATTGTTCATTAGCTCATGAAGTGGTCAGCCACATTCTTAGGTGGGAGAATATTATTCCAGTGGGAGAGATGCTCTCTAAATAAGCCTTAGACACCGGCTGAAATGTACAAAATGGTATTGCCCTTTTTGGCACCTTAGATCGTGTTAACAAAGTTGTGGATGTGAATCTTTGTTAGCATAGCTCTTTGTTTCTCCATGTGCTTTCTGGTTACGTGCTAAGCAATGACAGTCTTGGGAAAGCTTAAATATAACAAAACTCTAGAGAGGGACGCAACTATTCTTGCAACTTTCTGGTGCTGAACAGAGCTTTTGACAGTTTCTGCAAGTATTTGGCTTAGTCTTTCACCAGTCCAAAAAATCACGTATGGTGTGTCAGTGTTGTAGCCTGCAGATGTTTCATGAGTGAATTGGCTAATGCTCAAAACCATTTTGCCTACAACCCGTCTGCAGTATGGGTTATAGACCAGAGGAAACTGAAAAATAAAGCCCATGTATCTGAATAGTTTTTACCAGTGAGACTGGTTAAAACCAGTTGCAGGTATGAGCCCTCTGTTGTGCTGTCTCAGGCAGCCTGAGACAATATTTTATTCTTGTTCTGCTAGATAAGAGCATTCTCCACTCCCTGGAGTTTGTCTTGAGTGAAATGTGAGTATATCTGCACTGATCACAGAATTGATTTGGACAGCAGTTGGAAGAAAAAGAGACATTTTGGTTTGTCATTTGAACTAGTCTTTCTCATTTTTTTTAATTACAAAAAACTTTTTTTTTTTTTGCATTGCAAGTAGCTGTTTCCCTAATGTTGACAAAAGATAGAACTTGTAATTTTTTTTTAACATTTCTGTTTCGTGTCTCTTGGAATGTCATAGATGGTGCTTAATGATGGAATGAAGTCAGTACTTTCAAAAATTGAAGAGAATTTGTAGAGCAGTTGTGGGAGATTAAAGGGTTGGGAGGCAGGTGTAGTCATGGAAGGCTCAAGGTGCTTAGTGCGTCTGCTCAGCTTAATGAACAGAAGTCTGAGATCATTTGGTGACAGCCTGTAACTGCCTGCTCAGAGACCAGAACTGCATAGTGGAAAGATCATTATGGTAGATAGACAAAAGCAGAAGTGATCACTTATAATGGCTAGCAATTGAAGCTTGACAACTTTAGATTAAAAAATGAGTCATTCACCTTTTAGCTGACAGGACAATTAGCTTTTGCCAGAGTTCAGTGAAGATTTTTGTAAATTCCCAGTAACTGTTTGGTTTTTTTTATACCTAGTTCCAGCTGGAATGAATTCAGAGAAATCTTACTGCCTGTGTTTTGCAGATGTCCAGGATCAGTGGATGAAATAATCTCTGTTAGGCTTGCATTCTGGAACTGTTGTTTTATCAATGTAATGATAACTAGACAAGCTATTTCTATTTTGTTATTGTTTTAGATGAATGAAGCCCAATGCAGAATGTTATTAACGTTTTCTATTGGTGTTACAATTCACTGGGTTCTGCAGTAGCTCCTCGTTCTCTTCCTTTCCCCTTTTTTCTTTCATTTTTAATTTACCAGCTCCCAATACTACTTTCAATCTCTGCGTGCTTTATTTTCTTGTCCAGCTTACACTATATGAAATTGTTTTCTTACAATTTAATAATGCATTGAAGTTCTGTTCATTTGAGCTCCTAATCACATGGAGCACAATTTCACACCTTTTCCAGGGCAGTGCACAATTCACCAAGACCACTCTCTCTACCTGATTTATTTATTCTTAAAAGAAGCTGCCATGTCCAAGTCTTCTCTGACTTGTTTAATTCCTCAAAGGCACAGTATGTAGGTGTTATCTCATTCTTATGCTGCTTGCATTTTGCCTCTCATGGTGACCCCTGCTGAGGTTACTTATGTAGCGTATGAGTGGATTGGTTAGGGAAATGGAGACTGCAGGAAAACACAGAACACTCTGAAAGCGAAGAGTATTTTACAAGCTGTCTGCCTGACCTTGAAAACCAATATTCACTGGTATAAATGGAAGACATAGTCACAGTTTTGCAGGACAAAGTACCAGGGCACCAGGATCTTTTCCTGTGTTAGAATACTTAGTCATAGTGCTAAAATGCTGAACTGCAGCTGAGAACCGTCAGGGTATACATTTATTAGTTCTGCTTCTGTAGCATCCCCCTAGGTAGGGTACCAGGCATCCTTTTGTGCCTTTCAAAGAAATATAAAATAGTAAGCAAATCTGTATCTTTTAAAATTCTCTTGGGTTTTGGGAGTTGTGTTAAAAGTTCTGAACCCCCAGAGTTTGTAGTCTTTGGCATTTCTGTGTTTATTTTACACCCTCTTTCTAGCATTAATATTCTGCAAAGCATGTGCTTTAATACTTCTCCATCTCTGATAAATGCCATGCATCTCTGCAGCAGAAAAAAAGTTTTTAGCTCTAAAATCTGGGCATTAAATTGTTGACAACTTTTCCTTTTTTTTTTTTCCTTAATTGTTCTTCCTACTTGTGTTACAGGTTTACTTTCTTTGTAAGCTTTCACCTTCCTAAGTCCAGTTGACATGTATTTTTCCTTTATTTATCTTCTATCTTTCCTCATCTCTGTTCAAACCTTCTGCATTTTCTGTAGTCTTTTAATTTGTATCCGTGTATGTGCAAAATAATTTCATTTAATTTATTAGGCTAATCTCTCATTTCTAATAGTTTTTCTGATGCAAATGGTTCCTGAAGTAAGCTGCATGGACAGACTTTGCTGTTAATTTAATTTTCTGTTCTGTAAATTATTTTTGTTGTTATCTTTATTTTTCCCTAGTTTAACCAGGCTTTCCACATTTAATGCTTAACATTACTTCTTTTTAAAAAACACATCAGGCTCATTCCTTGTTTCAGTCCACATGTAGCAAACATGAATTACAGAAAGATTCTTCATTCTACTTGCATGATTTGTGGACTTGGTAGTTCGATGGTTGCTCTAAAAATTGCCAATACTTGCTGACAAGTATTTTTCCAGCCTAGAAGTTTAGTGGAAGAGCATAAGCCAAATGGGAAGCTATTTCTGCTTCTTTTGCCCGTGTACATACCTCTTCTTGTTATCCTAAGAAATTTCTTTAGGCTTGTCATGATTTAACCCCAGCTGATAACTAAGCACCACGCAGCTGCTCACTCACTTCCCCCCACCTAGTGGGATGGGGGAGAGAATCGGGGAAAAATAGAAAACTTGTGGGTTGAGATAAAGTCAGTTTAGTAGGACAGAAAGGGAGAAAATAATGCTGCTGATGATAATAATAAAATGACAATATAATAATAATAAAAGAATTGGAATATACAAAGCAGGTGATGCACAATGCAATTGCTCACTACTCACTGACTGATGCCCAGTTAGTTCCTGAGCAGTGATGTACCCCCCTGGCCAACTTCCCCCAGTTTATATTCTGGGCATGACATCCCACGGTATGGAATACCCCTTTGGCCAGTTTGGGTCAGCTGTCCTGGCTGTGTCCCCTCCCAACTCCTTGTGCCCCTCCAGCCTTCTTGCTTGAAAAATCCTTGACTTAGTCTAAACACTACTGAGCAACAACTGAAAACATCAGTGTGCTATCAGCATTCTTCTGGTACTGAATCCAAAACATAACGCTATACCAGACTAGAAAGAAAATTTCTTACTAGAAAGAAAATTAACTCTATCCTAGCCAAAACCAGGACAGGGCTGTATTTTACTGTTTGTGCAGTGTAAACCAGCAGGGACTAACTGACAGTATTTCACTCCCCGCTCCCAGCAGCAATGTATCCGAAATCCTCAAAGCAGAAGGAGACCCATCTCTGTTTAGTTAAGTAGTGCTTGATACTGCCAGGTCCTTTTCCTGTCCCAGAACAGGTGGATGCTGGGATGAAACGCCTTCACTCAAAACACTGCTCTCCCTTGCTATAAGGTGGTCTGCTCTTGCTAATGATAACCAGGCTAGAGACAACACTCTGCGCAGCTCTGGGGTGGATGTATGCTGCTGTGCAGTCTCCGTATCCCAAACCTGCTATTTTTCTTACCCTGCCCGTTATCCCCATTCAGTGTGGTGCTTGAAGGGTTTGTGGCTGGGTAACCCTGGCCTAGTTGTGCCACTGCACATCACAGGTATGTGTTTCCTTCAGCAGTGTTTTCCAGGTTTCCATCTGTTCTTTCAGTTCCCCTTTAGAAAAGGACACGTTGAGCTGTGATAAAGTACTAAGCTCTCAAGGCAGAGTGTGATGTCCCCACAGAGGGGTAGTTCTGCTATGTTAAGCATTGAGGAGCCCAGGATGACTTGGCTTTGGAATTTTTCTTTCTTTCTTTCTTTTCCTCCATGGTGCTTTGCTGCTGAACGGTAGAACTGGTGATAAAGTTGTATACCCAAGATATTTCTGGAAATTACATTAGCTGTAAAGTTTAAAAAGGCAAAAAGATATATTTCCGGAAACAACCTACTTAAAATTATTGTTTAATGAAGAATTCTGCTTCAGTACATAGGGTATTCTTCAGGGAATAGTTTGAGTCTGAGTGTTGTGAGCTTTTAATGTTATAAAATAGGTAAAAAGCGTAGTAATAGAGGAGTTGCTGTCCAAGAATAACTCTGCAATAAGAGGTTAGGTAGGAAAAGTTATCTGACTGTCTAACAGTCAAAGGTCACTAGCACGAGCAAAACTCATTTAGCTTTTGTTCCCCATTCCTACTGTAGGTGATTGCTTTCTTCACACATTATTTTTGTTATTTTTAGCACACTATGTGTGAGTGACAGAAAGCTCTTTAACTCTTCCCAGCTTCGGCAACCACCCCCCCGCCTCCATGAAATGACAATCTCTTTGTAGGTTTTGGTAAGGCATTCTTTAAAAGAGAGCTTAGTCTGCCATCATTTCTTTTATTAGATTGAAATATGTTCTTGCTGTCCCCTTTGCTGAGAGTTACTGCTTCAAGAATCACAGGCAAATCTGATTTACTGTAAACAGTTATAACAGCAGAGTAGGTATGTGGGCCGTAAATTGGTTGGAAAACGGGAGCAATTTGCTAGCAGAGAGAGAGTAACATTAAGTTAAACTGTTGTAGCATACACTGGAGTCTTGTATCATCAGCTACGCCAGTTTAACTAAGTATTATGAGAAGCCTTGTGCCAGTTCTTATTTTGCCACTTACTTTGTGCCTGCGTTATCAGAGAGCAGTAAGCAGGCGCTTCCCTGCCTGGCAGGGTATGGTACTGGCTCCCCTCAGTTGTGACTGGTAGTAAATCAGCTACAATGAAGAAGAAAAAGGGAAGGGGCTCTTCCCCCATTGTCCTGAGGGGGTAGCTGTGATTTGGATACTGCAAATAATTTATTTTTCATTTTGTCTAATGAACTGGAAAATTGAGGGAGGGGAAAAAAAAAAGCTTCAGTGGAAGAATTTAAGCAGGGGCTGGGAGGGAGGAGGCACGAAAACCGAGGATATGTTTGAAGAGAATGTATTGTAGATTGGAAGAAGCTCTTGATTTAATAATGCATGAAATGTTTCCTTCAGCCTAAAGCAAAGCTTAAGTCTCCTCCCCTTGCAAACCTCCAGAATCAGGTGAATTCCATTTTTTTTTTTTTTTTCCCTCCCTTAAAGAAGAGGTGGCCCAATGGTTAGGTTGCGATCTCAGTGTGCAGTATCTGGATTCAGTTTCTCCTGTGTCTAGGATTTGAATCCACCTCTCTGGGTGCCCTGACCCACAGGACAGGGCAAGGCTGGAGGGAGGTGGTGGGTCCCCAGTAGCTGAACGTGCTCTGGAGGAGTGACTGTGCTTATAACCTCTGTGTCCTGACTACCATACTAGAGCTTTCTCCTTTTAGGGCTTAGAAAACTCATCCTGCTTTATCGTTCATTGCTTTTCCTAGTGCAAACTGTCTCTGGAGCCATGGGAAGTTGTAATTATGCAATTTATATGATTTATTGCTTGCACTCAACAGCCACTCTGCACTGCTGTTTCCATTACTTCTGAATTGGATCCATTTAAAAGTTTGATGTTCTTACAAATACCACATAAATATAATTACAGGTAGCATAACGTTATTGGCCAGTATCATTTGGGAAAGAATTAATTTCAATAGAAAGTACTTTCAAGAATTATTTAATTTAGAGAAAAGCCTTACATTTGCTGAATTTTATTTGCTGTGTGGGTAAAAGAGCCACTGTTTTTGTACACAAGAGATGTGCCTTACTGCAGGGTTTTACACTAAGAGGCAAGCTCTGTACTCATTAAGGCACCAAATGTCAAATTGTACATTTGGAAAAAAAAAAAAAAAGCTTTTTAACATTATGTATTTTCCACATAATACCATTTATGCTGCCTCCAAATGTTCCTTTTGACCTTGGTGAAAGGCTGTAATTAATCTGCAATTAAAGTAATGATAGCTTTTCGGAGGCCGAGCGTCTCCTCTGCCGTGCTGGCAGCACGAGAGGGCGGCATTGCTGCGAGAGACGCGTCCCGCACGGTTGCGAGTGGGCTGCGGGAGGGGAACCCCTCTTAGCGGAGACCCCTCCACAGCAGCGTCCCGCAGAATCCTACCCTCACCTTCGGATCGCCAGCCTTGCGTCCAGCAAAATGCAGGCTGGAATAAGATAAATTGACACAGTTGCAGGATTTCTTGGTAGCCAGGCGTCCTCTTAAAAACCTGATTTACGATTGTTATTCTGGGTTTTTGAATTGCATTTTGTTCTGTCTGGGGTCTTCTTGAATGCACACCTTGCTGTAATATTCCAGATGGCTGTCGTCTTAACAATAGATAAGAATTAAGAATGGTAATAGGGGATATTTTATTTAAATCCACTTCTTTATCCTTCATTACTTATTCACATTCTATTATACCCTGGTGCTGTATTCAAAATGCTTGAGGATTTAACAAGGGGGAAAATAACCATTTAAATTAGGATATTATGTCGGCACCTTTCCTGATGGTAAATTTTTAAAGCACTAGTGTAGTAGGGAAGAGCTGGAGCTGTTTCACATGGAGGAGGATGCCTCACAAACTCAAAATTTTGTTCAAGTAGCACTTACAGGCGAAGAGTTAATTCTGAAAGAGGAAAAGACCAACGTATGTAATCGGTGGGCAAATGTCACAAACAGGTATGCTCACAGACCTTGTGTGTGCTGCTAAAGTGATACAACTGAGCTGAACCTTGTTAATCACACTAATAATAGACTCTTAAAATTATCACAGGAGCACAGAGGGAGCATACCACATGTATTTTGTGCTACTGCTGCTGCTGTGAATGGGATAATGATATTCTACATTTCCTATATACCTATTCAAAAACAGTACTGAGAAGTGCGAGGCATTTTTTTCTTTTAGACGCTGAACGGAAAAGTGCATGGTACAGGCTGTGTAATAAGTAGAACTGGTGAGAAGACTTGTTGTAAAAACTTTGCTAACTTTTTTGATTTGTTGGAGCATGGCAGAATATTTTGCTGAGACTTCTGACTAAAACTTCCTCAAGCAAAGGATGCAAAACAGATAGTAAAGACAGTTGTCCGGGAAATGGGATATCCATGTTCAGCTCCATGCATGGCTTGATTCAGAGCAATCTTGGATACTGATTTCTTCACAGAGTGAGGTGGTGGTGGAGTACAGAGGTCATGCTGAGCCTCTAGCCCTCCTTGTCTCTGCACGAGATTTCCTGGGGGTGGTGGATCCATCTTCTCGCTTGTAAACAGACACTTTGAGAAAATTAATGTTTCTTGAGACAGTGACCAGATGAGTCTGGGCATTGCCTGACCTAACTTCAAAATACCAGAATGCTGCTTTGAAACCGAATTATCGTTGGTCAGTGCTGGTGATGCTGCGACATGTAGTGAAGCCAAATTTTAAAATCTCTGTATAGTAATGAGTGATTGAGCTGCATAAAGTGCTTTTTCATAAAGGATGAATCTCCTCAAACGTCAGTACAGGGAGGAAACAAGGCAGGTGCATTGACACTGCTGTAGATTTGTTTCTGTGTAACCACTGCATGCATAAAATTAGCTTCCTGTCCATGACAATTTTTACTGACAGAAGTAAAGCAGCCTTTTCCTTTGTTGCTTGTGGGATTTGAGCTTCCTAAGAGAGTTTATTTGGTTCATAACAACCATGCTTAGTTTCAGAAGGCCAGCTGAATGCTTCAGGTAATTCCTAGTGGAAGGCAGGTCCTTCTATGTCTTTATTTCCATCTTCAGGATGGATCTGCTCACGGCATATTTCTGAGTTGTTGGTAGTCTAGGTAAAATGAGTTGTTGGTCGCAGTCCACTTTCCTACAGCTACAGCTCAACCTGTCGTGGTATTTTATACCTTGATGGGAATTGCATGTGAGAACTAGCACTGCATTGTAAGCATGGTACTTGAATTCTCTCTTAGGCTTGTTCCCTGCAAGTCAGGATTTAGGTTCATTGGAACAGTGAAATGGGATCAGGGAGATGCTGTAACTGTGAGTGCTAATGCATATGTTGTGGTGTGTATGTATGCTGACTTTAGAGCGTCAGACTTAACATCTTTGTAATCCATTAAGACGACATACGTTGTTAATTATTTTAATAGCCCTCAAGCCTCTGTCTCTTGATTACTTACCTTAATGCAAACTTTTGATTTTAGGACCTGTGTTATAAATGCAATTTCAATTTTCATGAGTGTTATTGCTCACCTGTGTCTTGATATGCCCATGCAACATACCGTGCTGATGCAGTGTCAGACTTACTATGTCAGTAAAAGTTAATGAATTATCTGTCAGGCTGAACTAGAACTCAGCCACAGCGTGCTAGGATGAAAAAATATCTGGATCTGTATGAACAGGGAACCTAAAAATATTAGTAATGTGCCAAACATATAAAATATGCACTGGGGAAAACCTTCCTTTTTGATACAGTTACTCTCTAGTAGAAGACACAAACAGCTGATTGTTGCTGGTAAATCTAGTGTAGCATGTTCTTAGCAATGTAGCGGACATATAGAAGGAAACAGCCTGTAAAAAAAAAATGAATTCTTTTTACTTAGCATTCACAGCCTTTGTGGTTTTTTGGAGCTCAACAAAATTGCAGGATGCGCATGTGTAGCTAAAAGCCTTATCAGACTGATGGAAACATTTATAAAACATTCCTGATCAATGGAGTGAAGACAACATGAAATATGTTTTAGAGGGAGATATTATTATCTGTGAGAATCAATACAAATGTTGCAGGTGAATTACTGTTTCAGAATATGATTTGTTATGTTGAGGTATGCAGCTATTTTTCTTTTGGTGCTAGTTTAGCCATTTGTTTACCAAGAAGAGGAAAAAGTGAATTTCATAGTTGACCAGAGTGAGGCGAGGCTTTTTTCCTTTTATTTTTTTATGAGTTCACTTTACTAATTCTACTGTATGGAAGACAGGAAAACCTGCCATTGGACTTGCAGTTGGATTGCATTTCTCTCTGGACTTCTCCCTTGTTGTTCTTTGGAGAAGTACACCTGGTACAAGATGAAATGTGGACACTTTTAATGAATGCAGGTTTCTGAACCCCTTTTATGCACAATTAAAATGACAGCTAAGGAAAGAATGAGAATAGCTCTTGAAAGTTAAGTCATAATCACCCAACTATCCTGGAAAATACCATGTCAGAGAATTTCAAAATGGTGGGCAGGATCTGGAGCCTCTGGTTTTTGAACCCAAAGCCTTGCAGTCTGCAATTTCTCTTCTCATGGGTTTGTGTGACATGTCATGAGTTATTTAAGTCTCTTCTATAAAGGACTTCTCATCAAGCCTTTTTGTTGTTGAATTTTGAGTACAGCTCTGTTTTGCTCAGTACAATTTGTTTGGTCTGTGTATGCTGGGACACATCTTTGTCTTCCATCCAGAAAGGTTATCTAGGTGGAAAGAAATAGATTTGGGCGATTGTCCTTAAAAGGCTGCTATAAGTGTACTTGTTTGATGTGCGTGCATGCATACAGTTAATCTAGCGTGTCCAAAATGCCTACCCTGCTGTGCCCTAGCGTCTCCAGTTCACGCTGAGACTGGACAAGGGTAGGAATATGAAGCCAAATTTGTGGTCTTATGTGTGACTACTGGAAAGTGTACATCCACATCCCTGCCTGTATACATGCAAGTAGTTTTGTCTGTTCAGAGTGCAATTATTGATGCAGCAATAGGATGCAAAACTGTTTGGTTGTTTGGGTGTTTTTTCCCCAGAACCTAATTCTACAGATTTGGCTGTTTCTAACTTCCTTTTCCCAAGGGAAACAGGCGCTTTGGTGGGGGAAGGTTGTGTAGGTGTGCTTATGGACCTGTGACAAACGGCAAGATTTCTGCCAGGATCATAGAAATGATGATTTGTCCTTCTGTATCTCAATTTTGAATGTTGTGCTGTGAGCAAAACTGAGAACAATTTGTGAAGATCAGTTTAGGAAAAAAATTAACCCTCAATTACAGCGTGACCCCCTGAAACACTTGACTATGGATTTGTGTGGAGATGATGGGAACTTCTAGTGTTAGGGTGAAATGAGGGAGTTGGGTATATGAATGGGATGGAAACATTAGAGGGTGATGCAAAAAGAGGTTGGTAGTCTCTTGTGAAAACCCTTAGTAAGCAGGTTACTGTGTTACAGTGCCCATTTCAGCTGGGTTTGATTCCTCGGGACCATGATGCAAAGCAAAATTTCCTGTGGAAGCTGCTGTGAAGATGGCACTCTTTCATAGTTTGCCCAAGTGGTTAGTTTTGTGTAAAGATTTATAAAAGTCATTCCAAGAGTTGTGTTACTGCTTTTTCTGTCAGATATGGATGAGATTAAAGCTGTGAAACAATTTACAGAGATCTCTGGAATTCAGAATATAATTAAACTTCTCCTCTTGAAAGATTTTATGACAAAAATGCTTTTGGGGAGGAGTTTATGGAGTGTCCAGAGCTTATGCCCAATAACTAATGTGTCTTATAAACTATCTTGGCATGTAATGTAATACGTGCATACAAGACATTAAATTGTAAAGATATAGTCAAGTTAAAAATGATGGTTTGATCTTCATGATAAGTTTGAAGAGCTGCAAAATCTTGTGGAAAAAGCTTATTAGTATTCACTAGTTTTGTCCAGATGACTCCACTGAAACCTTAAGTAATTTTTGGCTTTTTGGCACTTTAATTGTGAAGGTGGTGTGATAGCTCAGAACTTGGAAGAGCTAAATTGTGTGCAGAGGGTCTGTGGGGCTGTCAAAACAGTAGCTTTAGTGGAGGTTTTGCAGGCACTGTGTAGGGCTCATTGCTTTCCCTCTCTCTGAATTGTCTTCTAATTTTTGCAAGAACATGTATATACCAACAGCAGAACAGAGAGCATCTCTTTTTTCCATGCTGCTGGTCACTACATCCTTCTACAACGAGTAGGTTTTGGCATAGGTTCCCTCATGCTAAAATTGAGTTTGTGTTAAATGCAGCTGCTGCACGTTGGTTTTCAGACCATTCCAGTGTGGTGGGTGCAGGGCTGTCCTTTGAGCTCTAAACCAGAGAGCCCCGAGCACTGTTAAATTCTAAAGGTTGTGAATTGAAAGCAACAACATAATAATGGCCTTCATAGGGAGAACTTTTCAGTTGTATGTTGTCTGTAGTATCTAACACCTTATGCAATTGCTGTCACTTCTCTTTTCCTTCACCCATCTTCCCTCCCTGCATTTTTTTTTTGGTCCCTTCTTTCCCCTGATAATCATCATTCAGACACTGATGATCATTTTTGGGTCTTTAACTGATTTCTAAAGAAAGAAACAAAAAAATTGCTTTGGGAATCTTGATAGGCTTTCCAATGCAATCCCAATCTTGGATTTGTTTGATGGGGTTTGTTGCTATTATGCCCTTACTTGTCTCTGTGGTAGCAGTATGCTAAAAATGTTTGGTTTCAGTGCAATTGGCATGTGTTTAAGGCACCCTAAAAAAAGTATTTTAAAAAGCTAGGGAAAGAAATGCCCCCCAAAACCTCCCAAAAGATAACAGCAGGGTAGGTAAATATTTAAAATTATGTTGGAAGGGTGGCTTTAAGTTCCCTTTTTAGTCTAAATTATTTAGAAGATCAGCTACTCTGTAGCTTTCTGAGTGGTCGTTCCCACAAATGTCCAAATCAGTTGCAGGGCAACATGAAAGGTTCAATTAGGTTTGACAAAACTGAATGTAAGGTCAGAAGTTGTTCATCTTCAGCTGGGTTTCTCATTTTTCTGGCAGCCATGTAACCACTGTAGATGGAATTTCTAGCTAATATTGGACAAATACTATTAAAAATACTTAAAGTCACTTGAGATGACAAAAATTCTCTTATCCTTCTTTATTTAAAGCTTGTTTCTCACCAGTATTGCAAAATCTATCTGTCATCGTGGTTGTTTTTGCCCTGACTTCTAGGAGTTCAGAAAAATTTATCTGCCTGCAAGTACTACTTGACAGCTGAGGTGGTGAAGCTGGCAGCAAGCTAGCTTAGGATGCTGTTGTGTGTCTCGAGAGTCTCCCTTCGCTTGGCTTGTCTGGTGGAGTAAATTATCCCAAGTGCTGAGGTCCCATTGACTTGGCCTAGAATTTAGGCTGTTTAATGACATAAGTGATTATAAAAACAAGATTTACATCTTATTTTCTGTATGTTGCTTCCAATATCTTTTTAGGCAGTTCTTTTTTTTAAATCTTGGATCATTAATTGTTTAATGAAAAGTAAAAGATGTATTTTTCCATCTCAGTAAAGTCTTGCAATATTTTTTTTAAAAAAGTGTAGTTCTCATACTAAATGAAAATTTGACAGGAAAAATACATTTCTATGAACAGAAAAAGTCCCAAGTTTTCCATCAAAACCTGGGTTTCATTTGATCAAGTATTAAGGATTATGAAACTAAGCCAGTGAAATGCAATTTTCTGAATATGTATTTTAAATTCTTCTAGCTAATGTTATCCTTGGAAAGAGAAGCTACAGTGCAAATGTTTCTGAAGTTAGCAACTCTGTAAATGCACACAGCATTTGAAGGCTGTGGCAAATGAGGTAGGGAGTGTTCATCTCCCTCACTGTACTACTTTAATGTAAATTACTTTCCTGAATATCCATTTTGCATGCAGGGAGCAGTATACCACAGATGCTTCATACGCTTAACTAGGATCATTTAAAAAAACAAAGCATATCTATAAAACCTGTCCCTTCCTTGGCCATCAGTATTTCATTTGGCACTGGCATTGCTTCTCAGAAGAAAGTTCGTCTAAGAGCAGCACAGGCAGCATCTCTGCCCAAAAACAAATGTTCAAGATGATGGAGAGTAGAGTAGTTAGTGGTACATGATTCCAAGTTAGAGTTTATAACCATGAGGAGTCTGTAGTATATTAATATGCAGATAAAATATTAAATATTAAATGGAGGAGTTTGTTGGAGGAGTATCCAGGTGTGCCATGCAGGCTGCCAGCAATAACTTGCTCCCACTGATCTTATAAATAGTCTGTGGCTTGTTATGTTTTAATTCAGAACACCTTAAAGGGCAACATGTCAATATATAACTATGTATGTCCCTATATGCTCTTTCAAAAATTAACTTTGGCTGATACTAAAATGGAAAACAGACTTGTTGGCTCCTCGGACGGGACCTGCTCCTACAAGAGTTTCGCATGAGCCAAGGTAGTGTCAATAAACAGTGTGAGCTCTGGATGAAACATTTGCTTGGGAAATAGAGAAGTACACTAACACAGGGTGTTTTAAATGTACCCCTAGTGATGGATTGTTATTTGAGAAGCGATGTCTGACCATGCTTTTAAAGACGGTATCACAATGCATACAAGCTGTTTGTATGTGTCTCTAAAGAGGGTCCTTCCTCACCAGTGCTAAATTTTAGTCTCACGATTTAATTTTTTTTCTTTTCTAAATAATTTGTATCCTCTTTGTCACTGCTTCCCGCCAATTTCCGTACCTATCCAAATGATAGATTTTTTTTTTTGAGTGTTCTGAGGCATTTTCTGTGTTTGTAAAGTTCTTTTTCTTCCTGAGAGAAGTAGGAGTTATTTTTCTACTGGAATGTATGTGAAGACTCCCAGCTCCATTACTGATGTAAGGGTTCACTCCTAGAAAATAACACTGCAGAGTGTACTAGCACAGACTTCTTCCCTCCCTTGGAACTGGCTATTATTTGTTGAGCGCTGTCAACACACTCAGTGCTGTGTAATATAAAGAAAGAGGAGGATGGGATTTCTGCCCCAAAGGGTTTGCAGTCTGTTAGATGCACTAAACAGATTAGATAATGCTAAATATGGCACTGGTCAAATGCACAGATTAGTCTGAAAATGCCACAGATCTTTTTAATATAACTTCCTCTTTTGATGGATGTAGTCTGTGTTTTAATGAAAGTATAAAAATACCCTTGGCTTCCCTGAAGACTTTACAAAAAGCTACATCTGAATAACTGACAGGTAGGATCTATCATGCCAAGCTTAAGCTTATTGCTAAGCCAAAATATCTGATAAAGATGGTTTGCCTACTGGCAAAGAATTAATTGGATTTCATACTTTGAGTCCTTTCTTTCGCTCCATCATTATTATCATGGAGTTACAGGAGGTAGAGATACAAAAGAACTATTAAGTCATCCAGGCGATCGACTTCTCAAAGCTGCCTTCTATTACGCTTCTTTTTTTCCTCGAGAGTCAGACCTTTCTTAATTTCATCTTGTTATTCCTAATTGTATCTAGTTTTTGCCATCCTAAATAATCTGTTTTCCTTATTGGCATACGTATCCTTCAAATATTTACCAGCTGTTACTGTGTCCCCTGGAAAGTTGTTCCTTAGCCAACCTTTATGCGGTTAACTTTTAATGTCTTGATGTAATCAATCTCTTCAATCTCCACTTACCATTTTTGTTGCTTCTCTAATAACTCTGTCTAATGTGTTATCTTTCTGGTAATGAGGTGTCCAGAGCTGAATGCAGTATTTCATACGTGCCTGCCCCAGAGCTCTATGGAGGGGGACTTTCAGCTCTCTGCTCCGGGAATTGATGCATCTGCAAATGTGGACAAAACCCCTTGAGCTTTATTGTGCTATATTGTGTAGCAAACAGGAGACCAATTGATTGAAATGACAATGGCTTTGTATCATTTCAGGTGGTAAAGCGGTATTATTTATGCTTTTCCATGCAAGTGTGAATGGGATCGGCTAGATTTTTATCTCCGCAGGAGTGAACTATATTCACCAAAAAGATCTGTTCCTTTTATCCCCTCTTTATAACGTAGACAGTTAAAAGCTGAACAGACAAGTGAGGTTAAAATAACACTGCGGTGATTGGCAGTGCCCTGCTGCTGATCTCTCCTTTGAACATCTGCTGGCACCCTCGGGGAGGGGGGAATGGTTGGGATAGGAGTGATTTCTGCTGACTCATTATGGTTTATTAACACTAAATGGAATATATTGGCAGTAGAGATGTCCCTGGGGAAGTGGCAGCTAGAAGAACCAGTGCTCTGTAGGTGTGCCTTATTTGCGTGTGATTAAAATAAAAAAAATCCTTACATTGGAAAGGGGGGGGCGGGTTGCAATCAGGATATGAGGCCTTGGGAAGGATAAAGGAAGAGTGCTGCTGCAATAAACCCTCATGATTTGGAGGTGCATTGAGGGAATCACAGCTGTGGTTCATATCCTCTGTGTAGCAGAAGATGGAAGAGGACAGAAGGGCGATGGGGAGGGAGAAGAGGCAGGGAAGTGCAGGCTGTCCTGGCCGTGTGCTCCAGGCCAGGGCCCCACGCAGCGCAGCGCTGCATCAGGCTGCTGATCCCAGCCGCCAGCTACGGACCCCCAACAAAGAAATCAGGGTGGATTTAGAACTGAAGGTGGAAACAAATGGTCTGAAATTGGGTTTGATATTATTATGAAGCGGTAAAGATCTAAGCTTGCTATGACGTGTTAAATACCTTTTTCATATTTAGCTGCTCGTGCACAGAACAGAACTATGTCCAGTTAAAATTTTAACAGGGAAATGCAGCTGCTTATCTGAAGGGGAGTTTGGACTCCAAGCACCTGGGATCCCAGTTTGTTCGAAGTTTTGACATCACCATATCTTTCTTGCCTCTCCTGCAGGAGCTGTGAGATCCGTTTGTTTGACTGATTCACTTTAGTGGCTGGTTTATTGAACACTGAGAAACTGACTGTGTTAAACTAGTAAAAAACTTGTTTCCCCTCTTCCAATCTGCGAATAAAAGCTGTGTTTGGAAACACAGGTCTGCCAGGGCCATAATCTTGGAAGAATTTGGGACCCAGAACTGGTTGTGTTCACGCCCTAATTTGAGGCAATGTTTCCTTTTGATCTATCTAAAATACAATTTTGGATAAACCTAGCTTCCTTCATATGTACACAAGTCATTGAAAGTAGTTTATTTAGTGAATTAATACCATTTTGCCGTGTTCTTTTTGTGCCTTTTGAAAAACTCACTTTCATTCAAGCTGAGCCTGGCATAAATATATTAAAATCACTATAGAAACTTAGCTTACTATTTTCTAATTAAATAAATATGAAGATAATAAACATAAAGATACAACTGGTAGCTTATAACTGTTTTAAATAGTGTTTATGTCATGTGCCCTCAGAACATATAGTATATATTCTGACATACAGCATGATTTAGTTGTGGATGAACCTGTTTTAATGACTGCTATCCAAAGAGAATCATGTCTTTTGAAGATTAGCTGAAAAGAAGTGCGGATTAAGACTGATTTAAAGCAAGGCTTTGTTCTAGTTATAATCCAAGATTAAAACTGTCCCAGAGAACAACGTGGTAGTTTTGCTTGCTCTCCAGTTGTGTATATGCTGCAGTGGGATTTGTATCTTTGGTCCCTGCATTCTTGTGCAAGGTCTGTGGTCTTGGGTGACTGGCAGGATAAATTATCCTCGTACCATTCACTTCAGCACGTAAGTGTTTGGTGGAGAATGTCTGATGGGTCCCCAGACTGGCAAGCCATGGTCCTTGTTAGCACTGCTTTGGGATAGTTTGTTCCCCGTGTCTGGGTTAGTATCCCAGAATCTGGATAGTTGTTCTTCAGTGTTTAGTACTCTCCCTCGAGTACCTACTTGGAGGCAGATCCTGGGTTTGAGCAGGAGGTATGGTAGGATGTTCCCAATGTTTTATCTTACCCTGATTTGGAACAAGCCTGGTTCTCCTGATAATACAAAAGGAAATTAAGCCTCCCAGCTGTACCTAGATCTTTTTTTGTTGTAGGTGATCATAATCTGCCACAGATGAATAGGCACGTATTGTTCCCAACCTTCTGGCATGTTGAGGACAACAGAGAGGAACAAAGGGCAAAACTGCTTGCCTTGTTACAGTCTAAAGTTTTAATTTATTCCTTAGCTTTTCAGTCTGCCTAGCATATACAGAATATAAAAACAACGTGTTGAAGCAATATATGCAATCATCAGTCTTGAACTGCAAAGCGTCTTCTGTGCTTTATTCAGTGTATCTTACTGGGGGATACACTGATATATGCTAAGGGAAAAGGAGTCTGAATTAAATTAACCAAAGAAGAATGAATGCTTTGCAAGCAGAGAAGCATCATTCTTCCAAGTTTCTGAAGGGTTTTTTAAAGCACAAATTAATTAGTCTCTCAGCCCCTCTGAGATAAAGATCCTTTTACACAGGGCTGAGGCCAGGAGAGACTGTTAGATCGTTTAGTCTGACTTTGCCCTTAGTGTGTGCCAGGCAAATGCACTCTTAATGTCTCTCACAGACAACCTAACGGGGCTTTTCCTACTGGTCTTTAGTAAGCTATTGAGGACTTGATCTGAAAGAACTGGATGCTTCAAGGCTGATTGCTTGCTTCTAGATGCTAGACCCTCCGGCGTGTGGTACAGCAGACTGTCATGCATATGGGCATCCTATGCAGTGCTTGGGAAGAATCAGTGCCTTGGATAGGGATCTGCAGCAACTGCTTAGAGCTAGCCAGTAAGAAAGGCTAAGGAGAGAGATGAATACCCAGCCTCATGTCTCTTAGGTATTTAGCCCAGACCTTCAGGGAAATGTTTCTTTCCATTTGAGTTCATAGCCTGCAGCCCTCTCCTGGAGTCAGGACAAAGTGATTTTGTTTTGTTGGTTGGTTGGTTGGTTTTTTGTTTGTTTTTTTCTTTGTTTTTTCCAAAACCCGAAGCGAGGTTGGTTGTCCTTTAAAGTATAAGCAGTATTTCCTTTCTCTTATCACCTGGATGGATAGAGACTGACAGATTTTCACTTTGTTGGAGAATATCCAGACTGCTAGGGAAGGGAAGGGAGCCCAGGTTTACTGGCAGTCCTCTTTGTCTCTAGACAAGAGGAAAGACAGTAATATTTCCTGGTGATGTCTTTTTCCTTTCTAATGAGCAGTGGAACATTTTGACTGGACTGATACCTGAGATAGAAGTCAAGCATTGTGCTCTTGCCAAAACAGGGATACTAAACCCAGGAGGCTTTAGCTGATGGTGGAACTCAAAGGCTAGTGAACTCGGAGGCATGTTGAGTGGTTTAGACCACCAACAAATTACCAGAATGATATATTCTGTGTCCTCAGAGAGCTTCTGGAGTAGGTTACATTTTAGTGGAGAGGAAAATGTTTAAAATGAGTCCTTTATATTTTGCTATGAACTGACTCCTCATGGTTAGAAAGACCTAACAGCGTCCTGTGTCAAATCACTTGCATAGAAGGCTTTCTGCAAAGTGTTTTAGTGCTACAGGTTTCCCAAGTCCTTAATTACTTCCAGTTGAACACTTAAATGTTTTTAAAACGTCAAACAAATACTAGAAATGAAAAGTAATAACATAGAGAGTACATTTGCAAAAATTCAGTTTCCCCTAGACTTTTTCTTGAAAATATTTTTTGAGTTAATTTTTAAAGCAAAACCTTCACCCATTAATCTCTACTGAAACATCATCAAAACTTAGGGTACAAAGGATCGGTAAGTTACTTTTGAATCTATTCCATTCTTGCCAACTGTGAGTCAGCGCTGTAATTTTTGCTGAGATAGCATTGTATTTCTTATGTGACTACTCTAATGTCCTATCTACAAATTATCGCAGAAATTATGGAATAAATTAAAATTATAATGTAGAAAAACATCCCCTGTAAAGAGGACACTTTTAACATAAGACACAGGACTTTGGTATCAGGACGTACTGCACAAGGCTTGTCTTTAGCTCTCTTGGGAATTAAAGTTACTGTGTTCTCAATAAAGCCAGTTAAACTACATGGCAAAAAAACTTAGCTATAGTGGTGGAGGTTTGTCTTAACCACAACCACATTATCTCCTATACTGAGGAGAGTTTTGTTCTGGTTATGGAGGTCTTACAAAAGCGTATCTTAGTGACTGAGCAAAGAGGTCATGGCTTTCAAAAGGTCCAGTATGGTTTGGAAGCTGAAGTCATATATGCTGAACAATTTTGGCACTTCTGAGTATCTATTTGGATGTTGGTGGAGGTTAGACTCCCTAGTACCTATGTCACTTGAAATGACAATAAGGCATCCTGTGGAAAATCTTAACTTTGGTTTTCATGCCTTTAATTGCTACGCTTCAGTCCCGTCCCTTTTGAATAACTTTTTTAAACACTCGGTTGGAATGACTTTGAGGCTCCCTTCCAGTATCAGTCCCTTCTCTCCCTGCTTTCTCATTTGTTCCTCTGGGCAAGCAGGCAGTTCTTATAATTAAGAAATAGGGACTTTGGGGATTTGGGATAATTACAACATCACTTTTCGGGATGATGACAACTGATACTTCAGAAGCTTTCCAAGCTGAAAAGGTTGTTAGCGTTGTATCAAAAATCAGCATGTAATTTTTTTTCTTCCTCCTTTATTATTGTACCATTTGAATTGTCACATAATGATTTTGTAGTGTTCCAGAAGAGGCAAACTGTATAATTCTTTTATTTTTGATAACTGAAATGAGATTTGTGGCAAAATGGATCTTATGGTTCTATTGAAGTTTGCTGATCCCTACTGCTTATTCCTTTGTTGGATTCCAGTCTGTGATACTGAAGAGTGGTGTGGTAGAAATATCAATACTATTGTAAGTAAAGGATGGCAACTTCAGAAGGTAAATGACCAATTGCAGTCAGTTAATTCCATAAGAAATTAAATATCAGAACTTATAAAATGATCTCTTGTCATCTCTTGTCATGATCTGTAGGAGATTGTTTCTAAATAGGTCAAGCTTCCTGTTAAACTTTGAAGTCTGTATTAGATTTTATGGAGAGGGATTCATACTTAAATTTTTTCACGTGGTTTCCCCCCCCCCCCCCAACTATAACTTGAAGACTTGTGCTGCTAGTTTTTGCTACTCGGTATATGGCTTACAGGAATGTGTTCAGACCAATCACTCCCAAAGAGAAACAACGTCAGGGGGATCTCACTGAAATGTTTGTTTCACATCTGATAGGTCTTTTACTGTTATAGTAGTTGGGCAGTCAAGTGACTTCTAATACACTGGTGTCTGCTTTGTTATCACTTCAAAATGGATGTATCAATTATCTTCTCATGCTTTACATTTAATGGTCAGATCAGCCTCCGCACTGTGATTTTAGTTTGGTTTTAGTGTATCCTTTTTATTTGTTGTTCTAGATGGCACATTTCAGATGAAGTTGCTTTATTGCATCTCTTTGGGGAAATTAGAGGAGGAAGAGATTAGAATTAAACTGTTAATGCAAAAACATGCTTCGCCAAGTTACCGAGAGAACTACTTTTGGGGTGCTTATTGCTGCAGCATGTATGGATATGAATGCATTGACCATGCACCAAGCAATTTTTTGCAGACCCTCCCTTGTTTTTTCCACAAGAGAAAAAAAAGAATAGCTATTTGTATGTATGTATGTCTTGCTTTTCTTTTTAAATGCTTTATTTTCATCCTTAATTCTCTCACTCTTAGCAATGGTAGGGTTTGTGTTTTTGGTTTTGGGTTTTTTTGCTTTCACTCCCTCATTGCACAGCTTGGGGTAGATGGGTTTTGAATTATCCTTCAGCGAACAAGTACAGGCTACTTCTCTCTCACAAAAAGCGCTGAATGAATCATCCTGCTTTCCTCCCTCTTCCTTTTTTCCCCAGCCTTCAGCATATTTGTATTGCCTGAAAAACAGCCTTGCTGTGAAGTTTTGCAGAAGTTCATTATATAATCTCCAAGCTTGGGCTGCCGTCAGCATTCTGCAGTGAACTTGCCGTGGTTGCTTTTATTCTTCTCCAGTTTGCTGTGATAATGTTTTTCGGTACCTTTTGTGATATCTTCTTCATTTATCTGGAACAACAAAAGGGATCGTAACAGATGAAGCTGTTGTGGGGGTTCAGACTATGTGGTAGGTGAAGCCCATCATTGTATTTGCCTGCCCTGGTGACAGTGAAGTAAAGAATAGTAACATGCTTCTCTCTCTCTTTTTTTTTTTTTTTTAAACCTTTTGGTGTTTCACTTAAGGGGAAATTTCCCTGCTGCTCTCCTGGGAAATTGCCGCGTGCAGCTCCAGTGTGAAGACTTTTTAAGCATTTGATTACATTGATTAGTTAAGCAGAATTCATATCCACAGCAGGAATCTGGTTTTCATCTTTGTTGTTCATCACTGTCAATTTTGCCTAATTAAAATCCCCTCCCTTTTTAGAGACTATATCAAGTCACCAATTGTACTGTGAACGTTTGTTTGAATCACCGACTTCTTATTTACTTTTGAGATTTAACTATTGCTGCATGCAATAAGTTTAATAATAATAACCTAAAAAATAATGAAACTTGGAACTTCTTCAGGTTTAAACAACATCAAAGCACCTGAATTATAACTTTTTATACTTTTGAGATGTCTTTGCAGTTTATTTTTGTGCTTAAATATCTTGGAGGTACTTCCTGTTTGTTTAGGCTAGTACATAATTCTTACCTCTGTAAATCAAGGCATGATGGTCTAGTATTGCATTTCATCCTGTCAGTCCTGTAATCCTGGTTGCTTCCTTCACCTCAGCATCTGTGCCCCTGAGAGAAGTAACTGCCACAGCTGCTGATGTTGCCCCATTTCAAGCTGTCTGTCCTCTCTCCCTAACCCTTGGTTGCCTTACTCTCTTCTGAACTTTTCCATGTGCCAGTTAAAAAAAAAAAAAGTAGTCTGACAGTCTCTGTGAAGAGTAATTCATTTCTCTTAATATTTTTGGTAAAGTGTGTGAGCAGAGTGGGAAATACTTGGAAGATGATGCAGGCTGTTTTTTCAAATAGGGAATTTTTTCAGTGTTTTTTTTAAAAAAACACAACAGTGACTATAATCTAAAGTATGATTAATAACAAATTAATCATGAAGGAAACCTGTGCACTAGCACAAAAGCTTTGTGATGAGTATAATGTTCATATTGCAGCATTATCCCCTAGTTCATGGTAATTATTAAATTTCAAAGTATCTGAAAGAGAAGATGGAGCAACTGTGTTTCTAATGAATCTGTAATGAGTTCTAAGGCTGGGTAACCATGCGGAGCTGAGGGATTTGCATTATAATCACTATAACTGGACTAAAACTATAGAGCTATAGAGCTCTTTTCCAGAAGAAATGAGAATTGTCTTAGAATTTAGTGAAAATTCAGCTTTTGTAGCTTGGCCAGCAATACCACAACTGTAACTAAGGAAAAAGAACTATAAAGAAGGTGAAGTGATGGCACTTCACTCGTGCATGTGTAAAAGTGTGCCTTAAAGCAATGGATTTTATGGCCTGTATAATTACAAAGAAATAAATTTGAATTTTATAGTAATTGGATCTCCTTCAGCCAATATTAGGATTCAGAAGAATTGAGTAACTGAGAAGTGTAGGGTGTAGGTAAAAACCTCCCAAGCATCCTTATACACTGATAAACTGAGGCAATTCTTTTTTAGTATGAGGATCACCAGTAAAGGAGAGAGATTGTTAAATTTCGGTTGCAGCAGGAAGGTCTTTGCTTAACTCTGAGGTGTTGCATGCTGATGTTGGTGGGTTTATTTCTTTTGTTCAGTTTTACTTTCTACTTAGATTCTTATACTATACAGTGAATGGTCCAAAATGGATTCATTGATTTTCTGTAACATAGCTAGAATGAGTTCACATTTTGTATCTTGACTTGGACTAGAGGATTCTGAGGGCTCTAAAACAATGAATTGGAAATTCTGATTTTCTTTCAATACTGACTTTGACTTTATATTTCAAAAATACAGTTGTACAGATTTCCAGGCAGTCAATATTTTACAACAAAATGACCTCATCTATATGCTGCCCGTCTTGGTTTATTCCATCTTTTCTTCTGTCGGGACCCATTTTTTATTTTGTAAAAGTGTAGCATTTTCGTGCCGGTACTAAATGGCAGCATTAAAGCAAACCCTGTTTCATTTCCAAATGGTGTGATTGGAGAACACTTGGTACGCAATATTATGCTTGTGCTTCGAAGCACTGGGCTGGCCTAATCGTTTGCGGTCACAACTGTGACTGCAGAAATAAAGCTCTTGTTATTCTTCTCTCTGGTTTTCTTTCTCCTTCTGCTCCCTCGGGTGGTCAGTTCTTGCTGCTTGGCCTCATCTCACAGCCAGGCTGGTTCCCTTTCTGTCAGGGTACTTTCTGCTCTGGTTTTCCCCTAACATTTGCTACTGGTAAACTCACAAACTTCCTGCGGCTTCATTGATCTGACTACATTTCTCCAGAAAATGGTCCCTAGAGTAATTTCAGCTGTTCTCTGCCTCCTGATGTAGCACCGCTTGTGTGTCTCCCTGTTTTTCTGGTCTGACCCTGGGTGGCTTTGTTGGATGTGACAGTACAGTCAGCTCTGGGGAGAAGTTGGCAGACAGGGAAGGTTGCTGAGGTTCATCCCCATCCCCAAAATCCCCCCTGACCTGTAAGGATGGACTGGACTCTCTCTACAACTCAGTTGTAGGCCTCTCTTACAGAGTGAGCTCCTTGTGAAGGCGTGGTTGGACAAATAGTAGGAGTTGGTCACCCATGTGTCCCAGAACGTGTTCTTGTGTCTTAGGTTTGTTCTAATACCAGTGTTGGCTTTAAAAAAAGAAAGGGCAGAGAGGGGGAAGGAAGGAGAAAAAAGGGAAAAATCCAAAGAGATGCAGCTGGGCTGGTGCATGGTGGGGTGGTGGATGTTGTCCAGCAGCCCAGGGGCAATCACTGACATGTTATAAAAGCCTGGGTGAAGTCAGGTGGCTCCTCACCAGGTGTAGCAGGTATCGTCACATTTCATTCACTTTCTTTGCCTTCCAGAGGTACATAAGTCAGGCCTCTCCTTTTCTTTTTCCTGTGCCCTAGATGTGAAGGTACCATGGTGATCCATTAGCCTTACGCCGGTGAAGGACTGAGGACAGTAGCTACTGGCAGTGCTCAGGGCAGTTGGTACGTCTGAGATGAGCAAAACCAACCAGCTTACCTTGGCCTCTGACTGCAGGCTACTGAAATAGTTCATCCCGGTGGGAGATGTACGCTGTCCTTCACACTATCTTGTTATCATGGTCAGTCGGTTACAAAGATGCAAATTCCATTTTCTGGCCTCCCCATCTCCAGCCAGAAACCTTCAGGTTGAACGAGGTCAACATTGCATATGGTGTCAGAAAGCACATGGGTTAGCACCATGCTTTATCCCAATCTCGTGGCTCTAGGACTATGCAGAGGAAGCTGCCATTTCCTTACAACCTGATATCCCTGAAGTCCTGTTTTAGGATTGATGAAGTTTCTTCTCTGGAAGCTCTTTCCCATGTTCCAAGTCTAGAGTAGCCTGAGTCCAGACAAGGTGACTTGAACTCACAAAAATATTTAATTCAGATTAATGTACCTCTACTGCTGAGCTAACTTGATCTGTTAATAGTGCCCAGAACAGTGAATGACTTGATTAGGAAGAGAAAATCTGATTGATAAACTGCTTATTTTCTTGAAGAATAATCTGGCTTCTTTGAAGTAGCCTTGCTTTTGAATCATTACCATGATATTATTTGTGTGCATGTCTGTACTCCAAAAACTGGTTTTTTTTCTTTAAAATGTGGTCTCTTAGAAGTTTTATCAAATACTACTTTGCTTAAGTGCAACTTCAGGAGTATTTATAGATGGAAATGGATGTTTTCTGCAAGTAAATGGTAGTGTTTTGAAACTGCCAGTCACAGTTTTTAGTTTATCTCAATTGAAAACAATCAAGAGATTAGCAAGCAATGATTTTTGTCCCTAATTCCCATATCAAAGCTGTTTGTTTTAACTAGATAAAATGCGTTCTGAGGCAATATGTGCAAAGGCTTGTTTATCAGCAAGAAGGATAGTTATCCTCACTTGACCTGAAATTTTTTCTTTATTTTGTGCTTTTTCTGGATGCTTCTAAGACATTTAAATGGAAAAATAATTTATATTTGAACTGCACTAGCATAATTTTATCTTCACGTTTTGTGTTTTATTGCTTAATATATAACAAATCTGTAAGAAATAAAGGTAGTATTAATAAAATAGTGCTGTTCTTTCAAAAAAAACAGATGCTACTGAGACATACATGTTTTGGTTTCATCAGAGAACAGTGTTATTCAGTAAAGAAAACAGTGACTTCCTACTTAAAATTATTATAAAAATAAATCCATCTATGATTACTTGTATGAGAGTAGTGTGAAGGGTATTACACAAGAGAACTATTGCCATAGCTTTGCTGTCTCATTTGAGCCAAGTCCGTGTATCCCAGTTGAGCCCCAGAACCACTACATTTTGTATTTGACTTCCCCTTCCACACGGGTTGTCGTTAGGAGGAGTTCAACCCTCTGACCCCTTGCTCTATCCTTGTTATATCTTCTTGTGCCAGTTACCTACTGTGAACCGTGAATGCTCATCAGGAGTTGAAGCAGTAGGCTTCCAGACTCTGTCTGGGAGTTTTATGCAGGTGGACAAAGGAGCTGTGATTGAGGCAAAGAGATTTTTGCTGCTTTTTTCCAGTGGCAGTACTGTGAGCACTATCTATTTGAACTCTTTGATTCAATCTGCAATGCCTCACCCCATCGGTAATTTGTTCTGGTGTTCTCAATGTCAAATCTGATACAATCTTCATGGAAGAGATGAGAGAGTCCTTTTAAATCCTGGAATGAAAAGATTTTGTTTCGTTAGAAATTCAGAGTTTTACTCCTTGTTCCTGACAACAATTCGAAAAGGATGCTGTCTTTAATTGTCATTATTTTTATGCAGTAGGCTGATGTTTTGGGGCTGTTTTGAAGCAGAGCTTTAGTAACATCACTGAATGCTATGGGAGGTTGTTGAACTCAAAATCCATTATTATTGGAGAAAAGATTTAATTGCTCAGGAAGAGCAATTAAATGGAGGTTTTGGAGTTGTAGTTTTGCCCCCCAAGAGCTGGAAGTGCTGAGAGGTACTGATCTCAGCAGATGACCAGGAAAAGTGATTCAAAGTGGAACACTGTCAATGAGAGAATTAGTAACTGAACTTCCTAAAAATGAATGTCAGGGTGAGTAATGGGATAGGTGATTTTTTTTCTTCATTTCTCCAGGTGTGCACATGCCTTCTCTGGAAAGAGGGAGCTTTCTGTCTCTTACAAGGAATATCACACCTAGATAACATAGAAGTGCTTGAAACTTGTATCTCAAACTTGGTTTGTGGGTTTTTTGAAAGATTTTGGTGTTATTTTAAAATAACTCAGTTATAAAGACACTTGCTTCTGCTAAGGTGAGTCCTCCTTGCTCTTTGTGTTTTGTGTTGCATTGATTCTGAAGGACATCCTGTTTTTATCTCTTCATTCCACTGATAAATCAATAAATATTTAAACTTAGCTAAAGCAGATCAGAACAAAAATAAGCTTTTCAAGGGGCTTTTTGAGGATTTTCTTTTAACTTTTTGACTAGTTCTACTAGGAAGTCTGAAAACATTGTTCTTCAGGGGTGGAAGAATTTCCATTAAAATTATAAAGGGAAATGTGAAAAATGATAACAATAGGAAGAAATCTAAACAAACGTGTTGAACTGAAATATCATTTGACTTGTGCTTGGATTAGGTGTTCTCTGTTATGCCCTATGGAAAATAACTTGCCTGTGATGAGTTGTGCTGATGCAGCACTAGAAATAGCTGCTCATGCTGAGATTGGCCTTTGTATGTGTCGGCCATTTAAGTATGTGAGGGGGTAGTAGTGTTGAGCTGGAAGCATATTAAGTAATGCAGCTAAACCAGGATGTTGCTGAAATTATTTATATTGGCTGTTCTTTCAAAGACACAGAGACCTTAATGTCCACGCAGAACAGACAGGGAAGTTTGTTTTGTGCCAGGAGATCTTCCCATTTCTGTTTTGCTGTCTTCCCCCTTTCTCTTCCAACAGCTATCTATCAGATTCAAAATGAAGCACCCTGGTACCTCCTAACCCCTCTCTCTGCAGCAGTTTCTCAGCTGTGATATGCCTCGACATGCCTCCTTCCCCAAGGGCTGCCTTCTCTACAAGCCCACCTTAGCTGCAACTGTTCTGCATGTGGTTTTTGGGTGAAAGTGAATGCTGACACTAACACTATAGGAACATAGACAGTTGATGCAGATACTTAAAGCTGTGACTGCAGATAGATGAAATACCTTTGTTAACAGACTTTTGAAGAAGGATGAATAGAAGTGGAAAATGAGGAAGAAAGCAGGTCAGAAAGCAGAGCCCTGCTGAGAGGATGAGAGGAGTGAGAGTTTGTTTCTGTGCCATGTACCAGCCGATTAACTTTTTGCTTTGACCTCTGCAAGTTACAGTCTCCCTCTAAGGAGAGTTTGAGGGCCCCCTTGATAGGCATTGTCAATCACGGTCGGTCGACAGATCTGCCACCAAGGGTGCCCTGCCCGCCACGAACTGTCGGCATGTCTCAGGTCTCCTTTGGTGAGGGGTGGTGTATCCCTGTGCAGGAAGCTGGAAAGCAATCTCCCTGAACGCCGACTATTTCTGGTATTGAGGATATCCCCCCGAGGTTCTGAATCATTCTGGTCCTTCAGGTGACACCATGTTCCGACCCATCACCTGTGGTGAAATGTGCATTGGCAGGATGCGGCTTATCCTCTTTGACAGCTGAGGGGTGGGATTTGGTTTCACCTTGGTAATGCTTTTAGAAATGAAACACCAGAAATACCCTTAATTTTGGTTATGCATTTAATAGACTTCGGCTGTGGGTCAGTTGAAGCAGCGTGCACTTTGGAGCAACAAACTGAGCGGTTGGATGCTTGGATTCAGCTCCTGTCTCTGCCTCATATTCTCTCAGCTGATGCTGACACAGTACCCATGTCTTTCTGGGTCTGTTCATGTAACTGTGAAATGGTGAAACTGTTCTTCTCTCCTTTGAAGAACATCACTCGGTTTTGGGGATCCAGCAGCAAATGGTGTTCATTTAAAGGTAGGATGCTGAGCAGTTCCTTGGTACAGGAACTTCCTCGTGGAGGAGGTAAGATGCAGTCGTCATCTGGAGGCTGCTGGGCAGGGATTGTCTGATCCTGGGCAGAAGCCTGAGTAGCCTCAGAGCTGCTCTCTTTTTCCAGGAGATAATTCCCAAAGAGGTCTTCTATTAACTATCTTGGCCAGTCCAGAAGATGTTTCATTTACTCGCTGTGTTAGGCAAAAATGAGAATCCTCGCTTTGTTTCAGCAGTTGCAGTGGACAAAGCACATTTACAAAAGGCTGAGATTTGCCCTTAAATACAGTCCAGACATACAAGCTGTCACTTTACTCTGAAGCTCCTTGATCTGAAATAGTCGTGGTTCCCATCAGCTAAAATTCCCATCGCGGTAGCCAAAGTACATTGCTGCCTCTGTGCTTTTTGTAAGAAGTTTTTTCCTGAAATAGACTTTTTTGAACAGTGAAGGATTTTTTTTTTCTCTGTTGTCCATCTGTTCCCTTCCTCCACATCTGCAATGCCATGATTACCCAATCCACAGCACCAGAGATAATTTAAGAGTCTTAAAAAACCAGTAGAAGTTTGTGGAAAGGATTTATAGCCTATTAGGTTGCCTGTATGTTTTTTCCCTGTCTAAAGAACCTTTGCAATATTGTGTTGTTTCTAAGGATGAAATTGCCCTCAGGGAAAACTGAAGTCCATCATAAAAATGTACTTGAGAGTAGCATTCCTTTCCTAGAAATCACTGTAAATAAAAGATGCACTATAGGTAAATGCTGAAACTGCAGCGTCTGTTTCTTAGATGGTTTAGGTCAAAACAACAAATATTCTGCAAATAATTGACAAAGTAGGATAATGGCTTTTATTCTTGTTATAAATGGGATGAGTTTTATCTGTGGTGTGTTGCTCGTGCCCTGGTAGAAAGCAAATTACATTAACACCTTTCAGAACTGATGAAGTCTCAAACAAATCAAATACAAGAAATCCAATGTCACTTAATGCCTTTGTTGCTAATTTCTTAGCTAAGGGGGGCAGGAGATAAAAGGTTTAATCCTGGCTGCCTGCAGAAGGCTGGCATGGCCTGGGAGCTCAGGGCGGTGGGTCAGAAGGTGGCACTGTTCACTCTCTGTAGGGCTCAAGTCCTGCCAGGGTGCTGGGAGCTGGAGGACCATCCCCTGGGCTGGCTGCTACATAATATGTGTGCTCCTGGTCCTGAACCTTCATGAACAAGAAATTCCTGTTTTCCAGGTAGAAAATGGATGACTACAGTAGTAACTGAAGGCAAGGTGGAATAAGTTTTGAGGAGAGCTCCTCAAACTGTAGAGAGTGGATTTTAAGAAATTGTTAAGAAGCCCAAGAGGAAGAGGTGGTAACTTTGGGTAGTAGGAGTTGAAGTGTCAGATTTTTCTGAAATGACCGTACCTGGCCCCCTGTTGTCTATTTGACTGGTTCAGCTGGCCAGTAACTCTTACAGATCGTCTGATTTGGTGGGAGAACAAGTGTTCAAAACTCTGTTAAAAAGGTTTATGAAAACATCAATATGTTGATGCTTTTCCGAGAATCGTAGCTGTCCAAATGTCACAGAACTTCCCACAAGAATATATTTTGAGCAAACATGCAATGCCTGAAATCAAGGTTAGGCAGCTGTATTTTCCTTTGCTGACATGCTCCACTTTGTTTTAGTGAAACAGTGCTCGCTTCCTGCTGCTGATTGCAGTGTTGTGCCCTGTTTAAATATCTTCTGGGGAAGACCAAGGAAAATGAAGCTATTAAAAAAAATCTGAGGTTCTCTGGGATCATTTGAAATGAATCATTATTAAGCAATTCTCCCTCACAGCTTTTTAGAAAGTGAGTATTTAATTGCTGCTACTCAAATGCATTTTCTTAGGGAATGGTTCCCCTTTGGACATCTCCTTTCTCTTTGGGTAATTTAAAAATGCTGAAAATTGGAATAATACACAATTAAGAACAATAGTTACACCACTCATTAGGGAAGTGATAGCAGACTGACAGTCTCATGTGAAACACAGAGAAAGCAGAGAAGCTGTGTTCCCCCTCTGTGTTTGCCCTGACTCTGAGTGGATGCATCTTGAAGAAAACTCTGACACAAATTCCTGTACATTTGTGCGTCTGTATATGTTAAAGAGAAACTTCTAACTGATGTTTCTGTGGGGATATAAAAATGCAGAATGACAGAAAATCCCCCCCCCCCCCAAGAAAATATTTGGCAGTTTCTCTGCCTCTTTAACGGATATAAAATGTGATGGAAGAAACTCTAGCCATCAAGAACCTGATGGAAAAGAACAGCAAATTGAAATGAACAGCTGTAAGAAAGAAAAAATTTATGAGTTGATTTCAAAAAATTTGGAGACTTCAAATTCAGCTGAATAATCCTTTAAAGACAGAATTTTCTTACGGTAGATCCTATTGAATCTTGCAGTAATATGTTGCTTCCCAGCCTCTGCAAATTCATTTGTGTTTGAAATCTAATCCTTCTAAGGCTAATCTAAGCCTTCCTGTGCTACTAAATAGGTAGATGCAATAAGCAGTCTATTGATTTGTGTTACTCTACCTGGTTTCAGAAGCACTTATTATACCAAATAGCTTTTACTTCAGTGGGCACTCTAGCTCATCTGTTTTTTGCTGCTGAGTTTTCATGCAATACTAAGCATCTTATAGTGCTTACTTTCTGAAATATGCCTTTTGTTTGTTTGTATTCTGACAATACATTCATTTTCTTTCAATTTACGTATGGCTTCTGATCTTTCATGTGTTACTGTCTTCTATATAAAGCATTTTTCACTCAGCTGCGTATTCATAAGTGCTTGCCAGCTATTTATAATTCACTAAAAGCCTATTTTCTGTTTCACACATCAGTTTGTGTTGCAGGTAGGGTGGAATCTGTTATGTATCTGTGTGCTGCTTTTTCCCAGAAAGCAGGCCCAGTGTCTCATACAGGCAAATCCTTTCATTCTCACCACTTCATCCACCAGGAGGCTACAGCTATTAAGCTGGTCACGTTCATGGACCTGGAAGCATTTCACAGAGGTGCTTGGCTCAAACATCCAAATTCATTTTTCAGTATCTCTTTTTTTTTTTTTTTTTTTTAATACCTTTCTACCTGGATCTGCACAGATCACAGTCATTTCTTCCAGGGCTTGTCAGAAGTTTTGGTGAGTTCAGCCCCTGTAGATCCATTAGGCAGTTGCCAAACAGGTGTGTATGTGGTACAGAGAAAGGAATTATAAATATTAATGATGAAATCCTTCTCTGTGTCACAGCTGTATCTATCTTAGTGTATGAGGAATGACCATTTTTATGCAGTTGACTATGAAACCTGTCCATTGAATGATTTCTTTTGTGTCATCTGAAATCCCATAATTTGGTTTAAGAATACATCATTTTTGAAGTCACCTAGCTGTTATTTCAAGTATGCTTCTGCAGAGAATAGTGATGTATTATGGATTAGCATTTACAGAATAAGCAGCTTTATAAGGCAGTTGTTTAGCTAAAATTTCAGAAGGTAACTACAAAATGATCCAAGGAATGAATCTTAAGATCATCTTTGGCTGGGCAGAGCCCATGTATTGTGCTGACTCGATGGCTTGATAAGACTGACCTGAATTGACTAGAGGGTTTAGACCAATCAACTGACTTGACCCAAAGAATATGCTTGGGCCCTCTCTTTTATTTTTCTGTGACATCCTTTGGCTTCATCAGAGTTGTAGTCCTGAGGCAGAACTTCACTAGGATACCCCTTCTGTTATCTCTGTATGGTTCTGTTCCAGCAGTTTGATCCAAAGATGCTGTATGTGGTCTCTGAAGTTCATTAACTTCATTAACTACTTCCATAGCTCTGTGTGTGTGTATATATATACGTATGCTGTTTGCCCAAAAAGTAAGTAGTCCTACAGTACTTGTTACTGGGAACTCCCTGCCTTAATTTGTTGTGGGCCTCCTCTCATCGTTATTAAACTGTGACTTTTTGGTCTGTGGCTGTGGGCTTGGTGGTGCTAGGTTTATCTCTGTGGTAGAAACTAAATAGCTTTTCTGTGTTAGCTGCATTTTCATGTAAGCAATATATTCTGTGTTAAATTCCCGGATCCTCCCAAGTCTTCCTCATACTCACCTGTTCTTTTAATTTGGATGGGGAAGAAAGGGTCTCTATGGGGTTTTGAGAATTTCCACACCTCCCACAAGTTATTTTTGCCCCTTCTTTAGAACAGGCCAGTATTGCTTATCGGGTATTGGGATCATTGGCATCAGAGCACACTGCTGTGAGCTGAGGCATTCTGGTTTCTCCCAGAAGTGAAACCAGACTTCTTTTGAGAGGCACTTAGCCCAAGGAGGGAGAGGATTTCCTAGAATTCTAATCATACCCCTTATGTTTTCACCCAAACTAATGTGCTTTAGAGCTGTGCTAATTGACCTGATGTTCTGGTTTTAGATTCGTGGTAGTAACCCTCAGAGCTAATTTACACAACGTGCTTTGAACTGAACTTGGTAATGCAAATATAATGTCCTATTAGCAAACTATGAATGGTTCCTACTGGGATTTGTACGATGATTCTGAGCTCATTATTACTGTCATTCAATACTGTGGATGAGTAGAGGAAAAATAATTAAACAAAATAGTACTTTAAATCCCAGAAGGAATGTAAAATCAACAAAGTTGAAAACCCAGAAGTCTTAACTTGTGTTTAATATAGACACTCTGTGGAAAGGGAGGGGGAAGCATGGGTATATGTTAAACACTCAGCATAGCTGCCCAACCTAATTGGATGGAAAAATTGATACCCAGTGAATCATGTATTTCCCCCAAATGATTCCATATTTCTCTGAATTTAAGACTGATAATGTTACATGGAAAATGGTGTAAGAAGTATTTTCTTCTAATCCTCCTTTACATAGAAGTCATCTTCCAAAAGCGTTGCTTGGGGATTTAGCTGTGTGACTCCTACTGATACCACTGGAAGTTTCACGGCTGAAATGCACAAACAGCACTTTGAAAATGCCTCTTGCAATCCAACACTGTGGAACCATTGCTGTGTGAGCATTTCTCATTTCTACAGCTTGACCTGGTGTGAGCAGCAAAATCTATGGGAGACCTTGAAGTTCAGAAAACTGTTGAATATTCCTCAACTTTGCATAAACATACAGGCTGGTACAAGTCCACTTCTATTAGACTGTGGGGATTTTGGCCCAACCTTGAAAATTAAATTGATGGGGGGAGGCAAGGGGAAGACAGGCAAACCGCTCTGTTAACTGACATATCAGTCAATCAGCCAAGCAAAGAGGCAGCAGCTCAATTAAAAAAATATTGTCCAATCTGGTGCTCTGTAGCGCTTGGCTCTATTCAAACTTAAACAAAGTGGGCTGTAAGGTGCTCATCAGCTGCAGACCAGCTCACACCAACGGAGTCCCCCTTGGGCCTAGTTCTTCCAGCAGCACTTTCCAACCTGCTCTTCATTATGACTTTTTTTTTTTCCCCCTCTCTAACTCCATCCACTTCTCTTTCTGGCACTACTCCAGTCTGTTCCTGGGCAGCCTGTCTCTCTTATACTGTTAACTGCCTGATAATTAGACTGGATATCTGAGCAGGAAACCCAAGTCATCCTCTCTATGTTCAGGCTGTGGGACTGGTGGAAAATTTCATTCCCTAGGCATCACAGCCCAAATTTGGTGTGGTCCAGCTGGTGGCTTGCAGACAATTCCATCTACCTGGCCACCTTTTCCATGAAGGAGTGATGAGAAATGGGTGGATGTTGTCTGAAGAGCTGATTAGTTTCTCCTGAGAGTGGCCAAAGAAGTAAGAGTTGTTGCTGCTCTTGCACCTTAGTGAGAAGAGAAGGTTGAGAGAGGAGGCATAAAATCCTAATTTTGTACATTTTGGAGCAGCCTTTTAATGCTGTTGGTGCTGTTGCTGTGGGTTTGGGGATGCCCTGAAGATCTGGACCTTGACTTTTACCAGAGTTGGCCTTCTAGCTCATGTCTTCAAAACGTAAGAGATTAAAACTTTCCAGGTGCCACTTGAAAAATAATTTGGGTCGTGAAGACTAGATCAAATAAGCATGTGAATTCATACCTAAAGAACATTTGCTATTAGAAAATGTTAAATTAAGCTACTGTAGAAAGAGTCTACACCAGCCATTGGGAAGTTATTTCAACATCACCAGAATGACCGGTAAAGTTTCCACAAACTACCAACTTGGGACTCCTTATTAGATTGTGCTAAAAGCTTTCTTTTCTGGCAGTAACTTAAGCACTGCAAGTTTGGTATGGAGAACAAAACTAGAAGTAAAATTCCCTGTGGTAATGAATGATTTACAGTTTAAGTGAAAGAGCAAAGCTGACAAGAACTGAAAAAGAGGAATTTGAAAGGCAGAGGAGTGGGAAGAAAAAAGAAGAATGGAGGAGAAAATGAGACACACACAATGTAGACTTAAGAGTCAGGGAGGGAGACAGCTAGGGTAATATGGCAAACAAAATGTACAAAAAAGAAAATCATAGTCAAAAGTCAAGAAAAAGTGTCAGCTCCACCAGAAATGGTTATTTCCAGTGGGGAGAGGGAAAAAAAAAAAAAGCCACTGCATTAAAGCATTGTGCTGCTTTGAAGAATGGATCCACTCATCCTACTTACAATGTAGCAATGCTGAGACTTCAGGCGAAGGGCAAGGTCTTTAATTCCCTTCTTTTATGGACGTTACTCAAACAGGGGTCTTAGGGTTTAATTCAAATAAAAGATTTTTCTATTGATGCTGAAACTGCTTCAATCTAGAAAGAGATTTTGAACTAGTAATAAGACTGCTTTTTTCATCATCTCTCTAAGCAAAGTATGAATTAAGTCTCTTTTTGCCAAAAAAAGGTTACAGGGAGCTCAAATATTTTACCCAGATAAGGGGAAGATGCAGATTTATGTCTGGCTCTGGTGACAGAAGAGAGTATCAAGGAAAAAGAGATATGAAATATAGAGTAGCATAGGTGGAAATCACACGGTAATCTGCACCGTAGTAGGTTTTGTTTTCCATTGGAATGTCATTGGAATCCCTTGATTATTGTGCAGTTGAAAGTGGTGTGTGCAACTCATTTATAAAATGTACTTTATCATCTTGTGGGAAATCTTATGCCTTCATTGGGACCACCTTAACTTAGAGAGATTAAAGCTGTCGCTTTCAAGAGCTTTAGCGTAGTAGAGTTTTGCACTAGAAACTTAATAAGAAAGCTAACAAAGATTTTATAGTATAAGCAGTATTTTTAAGTCAGCCAATTAAATTAATGGTCCTACCTTGAAAGTGGTTCAGAAAATATCTGCCCACTCAACAGTGTGCACTTGTGTCTGTGACTGCCCTTTTGGGTGCTCAGGATTAGTGTGAGCACTTAGTGCACATACATTCTTGGAGCTACATCTGTTTTGCTCAGCTGCTGTAATTTTCCCAATTACATTTTGTAAATCTCTGCTCCAGCTTTGTATGTTAGTAACGGAGAGGCTTTTAAGGCGTCACTGCATGTTTATTGTCAGAAGCATCACTTTTACATTGATATGTCCGATATAACCAAATACTACTCATGGGTTTAATGAAACTTATGAGCAGTTGTGTGCAGGTTGCATAATGCCAGGAGGAGGAGGAGGAGGCGGTGGCCAGGGCAAAGATTATTAGGGATCAAGGAAAGCGATATATTAAGGCTGTCTGCTTTACTCCTTGTGCCTGGAATGGCTACAGAACAGGCTCTGCTCAGACTCTCTGCTGGGCAGCTTCACATTTTTTCTCGTTTAGAAGCCCTGTAATTGCATTGCAGAAAAGCTGCCTGGTATAGCCAACAGCAGCCAAGTAGTTTACAAAGGGTTTCTGAAAACAGCAGTGTATCAGACGATGTGGGACACTTTGCTTCTCTGTATCGCTGCTCATTGTCAGCTATTTTTCAAAAAAAGAAATTGCTGCTTCTCTGTAGTTTGAAGACCTGTTCTAGATCCTTGGAGAGAGCAGCAGTGCAAAAAACGCAAGTTAGTGCTATTTGCAGTTATCATTTGTAAGCATTGGTACAGGAAGTCGCTGCTTTATTTGATGTCATTTCAAGGTTGTTAAAAAATAGCTTGCAGTGCTGAATATTCCTCTTTCTCGTTGCTATTGCAATTTGATTACTTCTAACCTTCAGTATATACCTTTGAGCTCTGCTTTGCTTTTTTTTTTTAAATAATCTGAAGGACTGATGTCTTAGCAGCCATTTGTTCTACTGGAGGGAAGAGAAGTGTTTGTCATTTTCCTTTGACAGTGGTAACATTGGCCTTTTTTTAACACTTTTGTTGTTGTTGTTGTTGCTTTTCAAAGCTCTTATGCTTGTACTCTGCTCTCCCTTTCATCTCTTTTAGTAGCCAGATTCTATGGCCGCGTTTGGGAGCAAATTCCTTTTTTTTTTGGCTGTGCTGCAGTGCTGTGGTTTTGTTCCATAAAGAAGTTTTGAGCACAAATATCTTCTGCATTAAATAATTGTGTTTGTTGAAGTACAAAATATATTTTATCATCTGGCTGAGGGCTGACTTTCTGTAAGTGCCTGGGTTCTTGCTAATTTGTATAGCCTGACTAGCCAACATGTTGAGCTGGAGAAAAGATAATTAGCAATATTAAGACTAGTGTGAAATTTTGCAGAGTCCTTTTGGAAAAAAAATTCTGAAGGGGTTAGAGTCATTCAGAGAAATCTTTGACTGTCTTTCCTTTGTGACCTTAAATTAAAAAGCCGAAGTGGGTTACTCATTTAATATAATTTTTTGGTTGCAATTCAGGGGCTAAGCCACTCAGTTTAATACTGAGTAATTGAAAGTTCAGCAGAACAGCCAATGTGGGAGAACTTAAACCAGCTACTGTATATTTTAGAAGCCTTGATGTTGCTGAATGGCTGTGACATATGTCTGATGGTCTATGGACCATCCCTATTAGCCATAAGGTATCTTGTTAAGCCAAAAACTGAAACGCGATTTCACTTGTCTTATAGTTTGTCTGCTCAGACAAAAAAAAAGTTTGAACTGTTCCTCCTTTTCGCAATATAGGCATTAGGTGTTGTCAGTTATTGTCAAGGAGCTTAGTCCCTGCATAAAGCCTGATTGTTCTCTGTTGTTTGGCTTGGATAGCTATATAAATGGCTCATTCTGGGTCTTTTTGTTTTATCTAACAGTGTTAAAATAAATCTTACTTTCAGGAAAAACTTGTGGCAATTCGAATAACAAGTTTGAACTCTTTTGGTGCCTATGCACATGTCGAGTCTGGTTGCCTTGTTAGCTTGCGTAATGGTTTCCAGATGATCTCTTGTGACTGCTGACAATCCACAGAAGGCAAGCTGGACACATGGCTCTCCTTGATGTTCAGGCTTTGCTTTGAGGGGAGAAATGAGAAAAAAGAAAATGTTTTTTTTTGGGGGGTGGGGGTGCTGAACAGATGGTCAGCAGAGGATTGAAGTAATAGGTTGTGAACAGGCAGAGGAGCAAACCAGGTAAGAGGAAATGTGAAGAAAACGTAAGCAGCTTGCTCTCTCTCCCTCCACCTTCCCCTTCATTTCTCCCCAGTTGCTCGGTGAACAATGGAAGGGAAATAGGAATGGAAAGTGAAAGGAAACTTTCTTCATGGTTTTTGGAAAGGATATGATGCTTTCAATGCTAAGGTACATTGATAAATTATTGTGCAATGTTCTACACAAACAGTGACTTGGGTGGCTGCAGAGAAGCTAGCAAAACAGGAGGGTCCCATCCATGTGATGGGATGGGAGAGTAAAACTCAGCCTGTGCCTTGCCTGTAGGAAAATTCAGGAGCCTCCATCCCCGGAGGATGTTCTCGGTGCGGATCTCCAGCACCTCTCCAGAAGCGGTGCTAGGCAGTCACTCTGGAGCTAAAAAATTGTGGGTGGTTCCACATCATAACTCATTTTAAATAAAGTAAATCCTGTCTGTAATGAAGAAAATCTTTCTGGGGGAAGTTGGCTTATTTATCTCAGCAGTGTAAAGCAGGAAGAGAGTTTAAGTTCAGATTTCCCTGCAGTGAGAATGTTGCCATCCAGTACCGAGCGTGTGAAGAAGTAGGAATGGTTTTCTCCAGGTCTGCAGCCAATTTAAAGCTCCATTTGGTGTACCCCAAACATTTGTAGCTTTTGAATCCTTTGTGGAAAAGTAACCAAAGCCTGTGATAGGGGGTCTGCACCTGGTCTGTGGTTAGAACAGAGTTGGTACAGAGTTGGTATGTACAGCAGGGAAGTTTAAGTTGGAAGGCCTGGAGGCTGGACAGGTGGGTGGTCTTGCACTAATCACTTTATAACCCTCCCTACACTTTATATAGCCTCTTAAAGTATCAAGGCAGGTCTGTTGTCATGTAACTTCAGTGCTCTGGTTGCTGCTGGGACAACATTTCGCCTACCGCCCCTTTAATTTAGAAGCAGTACCCTTGCTTTGATACCGCATAATAAAACAATTTGTAAATTTTCAGCTGATTTTTTTTAAAAGGTAGAGTATTTACTGAAAGTATTCAGAAAGTAATTTGCCTCCTTCCCCCTGCTGTCTCCCGCATGTAGAACAGGAGGAACCACTGTGTGTCAGGCTTGCCAGATTTTACAGAAATCTGAAAGAAGCTTAGAAGCCCTGTGAAAGTATGGTAATTCTCTTCAATTTAGGCAATTTAATCATCACAGAACTTGAAGGGACACCTGTCTCTTTGGATGAAAAGTACCACGTACAATGAAGAAGGTTCAGGAGATAAATTCTGGGAATGTCTGGTTTTCAAATGTACCTTTTTAGGCAGGGTGGTTCCCCCCTCCTTGCCTCCTTTTCTGCTCTGCAAAGCTTTTATGCCATGCCTAGAGAGACAGAATTGTAAGTTGTTATAGGCAGAGCTGCTGGTACCTCCTAGAATTTCTCTTTATAAGATCCAGTTTTCTGGTTTTTATTTCTTTGTCAAACTTCTGTTCATGCTGGGATTTTCAAGACCTTGTATCTGCCCTGACATCTAACTTGAGGGCAGGATGTGGCTTCTCTGTTAAAATAGCTATTTTCTGTATACTATAGATGTTTAGCTGTAATTTTTTACATCAAAGGCAAGGTATCACTTGACTCATTGCAGGCTCAAATTCATTGTTGTATCAAGGCCTACAAATTAAGCCAGCTGTAAATATGTTGAGAGCCTTGTAGGCAGAGACACAAGCAGATGGAGCACGTTCTTTGCCTGCTTCTGCTATGTGTAAAACAGTGCCATCTTGCCAAATGAGCTGGTTCTTCGTCTTCTGGGTCTCTCCTAAGGAGAGGAAGCTGGTTGTCTTGGGTGTTGCAGTACCCACCCGCTCCCAGCATGTCTAGAGGTTAGTCTGTATGCTTCCTCCTGTTCAGGATGTACCCACAGGTTTGAAAGCTAACAGTAGACCTTCTGCATCAACAACCCCAAAGGGAACTTCCTGAGGAAGGTGAGTTGTTCGCTCTCTGCTTTTTCTCTTTTCCTGTTTCAGTGCAGCATAAGTGGGAAAATGCTATGCTGTCCTATGTTCTGCCAATTTTGTATTTCTTTATTGCTCTTCATATATGTTTATTGCTTCCCATATTTTTACAAAGGTTGAGGGTATGAAGTGGCAGTATACGATAAGATTTTTAAATGTAAGAGTGAGCAAAGTATTTTAAGGTGGCAGTGCTCAAGCTAGAACCTTTAATTGTTTGTTTCTATATATCAGAAGGGTTGCCCTACAGTATCCAAGCAGTTGACCGTCTAGTGCTGGAGGTGCGATGGAAGCTGATGGTGGAAATCTTCATATGGACAAGATGCAACATACTGTATCCATCTGAGAGCTGTGAAAGCAGTGCAATGGCATTTGACAATAGACCCTCGAAAGGCCCCTGTCCTCTTGTGGGATGGGATTATAAAATCAACGTTACCAAATCACCCAGCAGTCGCTGCAGGTTCTCTTCCATCCAGAGGGATTGAGGCTGTCCAGCAGCCCTGCGTAGTGCAGCCCTGCTGCGTTCACACAACTCGGTCCCAGCAGAACTGCTGTGCTTGAACTACCCGCTGGTGGCATATGTCACCGCAGAGCACAGCTTTCGTTTGTGTGGTGGGACACTATCCTATTCTCCAGGCCAGCTGTTTTCAGAAGGAGGAAAAAACCTTGTGGCTGAGTTACGGAATCATCTCTAATCAGGCAGAGATAGTATCTTCAGCTCCATTGAGTAAGATTGGGTTATGTCTTTCAATGTGTGGCTTTAGTGTCATAGATGTTCAGTACCAATTTCTGTCTTGCCAGTTCACCTTTATGTAGTCTTCCTAGTCACAGACTAGCCAATACATTTAGACGTCTCCTAAATTTTGGCCACCTTATTGCTGGTGGCAGTAATTTCCTCAGACTAATTTTGTGCTGTTCTGCAATGATATTTAGAGGATTAGCACATTCCTTAGAACAAACCACAACTGCTGGAAGAAACAGGTAGGAGTAACTACGTATCTCAGTATTTACTTGGTTACTGGAAGACAGTCAGTGAACCAGCATAGAATTTGGTTGATTGACTTAACCCAGAATGTTAGCTTTTTCGGAGGATTTGCATGTCTTCATCAAGGCACCTGTTTTCCTCTCTTTAATGCTGGCCTTTTCTGTTCTTTCTACTTGAGTTCACTGGGAATAACGCACTGGAGAGAGGCTGCTGTTCTTTACGCAGAGCTTGTTCTTTGGGATTTTCCCCTGTCTGTCTGCAAGATGCAAAATTCCTTACCGTTCTGTAATCCAATATCTTGTAACTGGGGCTTGATACATCATCCTGACATGTAGCTGAGCAGCTGAGATGTCATCTCTGAAGTTTGACTGGCTTTTCAAGTTAACCTTTAAATATATTGAAGCCATTCTGCATTTTTTTCAGACCCCAACTTCACACATTAATGCAGCACATCTTCCACAACAGAAAAGATCAGATATTTTCAACTAATCATGTTCTGCTTTTGCTTTTCTCATTGCATTAATAATAATTTCTACATTTAAAAAATAGAATAGTGACAAGACAAGCAACCTGTCAACCTTGTTCACACTGAATTCTGCCCGCAGAGTTTACCCCAGGTGGATCAATGCATGTCCATGCAGTTACTTCTATTTTTATATCTTTCTTAAGAGCCAGATCTCATCCTAGATCCTTAAGTTGGGCAAAAATCTCATTGAAGCTAGTGGGAGTTTTGCTCTACCTGATGAATAAAGTATTTGAGAAGGAATGTAATGCTTGTGGATTGGAAAGGCTAATTGTGTAGGCTTCAGGTTTTTCGTGCAGGCAGGTAATGTCTGGCAGTTCTTTTCATGCTGGGTCTAGATCTGCTAGCAGCCATTGTGGCTGTTCCAACCTTTAATCTGGTGCAAAAATGTGTGTCACTATTCACCCCCACTCTCCCTGCACACTGCCCCCCCCCCAAAAAAAAACCCCAACAAACCAAACCAAAAAAAAAACCAACCCAGGGGAAAAAAAAAAAAGCCTTTTAGAATGGAAGGCAAAAAATTAGCTTTGGACTTTGTATTTCTGAGACTCAAGGTGTGGATCAGTTGTCTGGTAGAGAGCTACAGACCTATAGGCTAGCACTTAAAAACTGCTGTGATATTGGCTACCAATTTTTTGAGGCACCTAATTAAATTTTAAAGACTTATTCTTCTGAGGTGCCAAGCATCTGCATCTGGAGCTTACAAGTGGACACCGGGTTCAAGGTGTCTCCAGTCAGATACTCAGTTTTAGAAAATTTTTGAAAATATTGATCATAGAATCCAAAGTGTATGCCGTGGTCCATAGGTCTTTGTAAGCTCAATTTGTGAGGACCAAGGCTGAAGGATAAAAATGACGATACGCCTGCATGTGCAGGCTCAAATAATATTTGTAAGTAATAGGAATAGCGTTACCCTAGCGGGGCTGCTTTCAGATGAGAAACAAGATGTGATGTTATTTTAAAAGAACACTATGTAGGTTAATTATTGGGAGATATTTATGCAGCTTCTAAAATGGCAGATCTGCACTCAGTAATGACTAAAAGGCCACTACAGGAGCTCACCACTGCCCCTCAGCTCCACCTCACCAGGACTGATTCCAAGACTGGACTTTGTCTGCTGCTGTAGGGAGGAAAAAAATGTATGATAAAATAAGCGAAAGAAATGCTGAATCACTTTTCTTCAATTAAGGCTTCACAAGAAAAGTCTATTTTTAATCTTAGCAAATACCCTGGTGTCTGATCTTCTGTGAGTATTTATACTTCTTTATTTTAATAACTCCCCTCAAGGCCAATATGAGCTAAGCATGTAAATCCCCTGAGAACTGATGAAAAAAGCAATCCCATTCACTTAAATGTAAAAATAAACCATTTGGCATGTTTATGCAAAAAAGAATCTCATAAATTACTATTACTTTTTTTTTTCCCTCTGTCATCTGGTACTTTCTTAGCTAGATTGAAGGCACGCACAGCTTCCTGTTTGCATTTTTTTCTTTGAAGTGATGGTGAATAGGTTCATTAAATTAGAACAAAAAATCTGCTAATTTGTTGCTTGTCTTCTGTTTCAAATGGGTGATCTAAAAGGCTGAAAGTATTTCTGTGTTTGTTGCAGTGCTGCTTGCAGTTTGTTAGGAGGGAAGTAACCTCTGTTGGATTTCTAAGCGGTGTTTTCCTTCCAGCAAAATCTGCAGGTCACAGCTCTTTCAATTACATGCAGAAGAAGGCAAGGAGACAAAGCTAGTCTGAGGAGCTTTCTTTTTCAGCAGCAAAGTTTGCATTTCTTTTAATGTAGTTAAAACATTTGACAGGAGAGAGTGGGGTTTAGTGATGTGAGGTGATTTCCAAATGAGTGTTAGCTTTTTACTGACCTACTTTTGACTAGTGGTGTATTCTTGTCCCTTACGTTTTGTCATTGAATAATGCTGATATATTAAGCTGTGTGCTTCAAGGGCATTGTAAAATCGCATGTAGGGGCAGGACTGAACTGTGAAAGTGCGAATTACTCTATCAGATCATACCCAATTAAAAAGTGACAAGCACAGCAGGAGAAATTGAAAGCAAGGTTTATCTTTCATGTAACATAAGAAGTCACTATATCGGTTAGAAACAAAGTGAGTGTGAAACAGATTCTCCACCTCTTCTCATCCCTCTCCAAAAATTAATAATATCTGCTGACTTCATTATCCGAAAGAATAAGCCCCCCTGAGTTGTAACAGCTCACGTTGAAGGGTGTTATGACAATGGCAAGAGAAGGGGAAGTACGGCAGCCATACACCTTTAAACTATCTGCTATCAAAGTGTGTGCTGAACCTCAGGTCAGTGCGTTGGGAATTGACGGATAGGGAGTTTGGAAAAAGTGGTGGTAGTTTATATAAGGCTGTAGTGTGTCATTAAAGGAAGACTTGCAGTCTTGCACGCTCTCCGCAGCTCCGCAGGAAGCGTAGGAATAAAAGCATGGTAAGGAAACTGGGAACTTCTCCTAAGCCCTGTAGTTGCTATAAAACTGCTACAAGCTAAGGAAACTTATTTAATCTCCAGTGCCATTGCAAAAATCCTTATATAACCTTTTGCATAACATTCACCAGCACTCTTCTAATGGCGAGATAGGTCTGTGAACGTATAAACAAATGCAGTTGTCTATGTACAATATAATCTTCCAGAATCCTGCTGGCTCAAGATGTTGTGTTGCGGAACCTGTTCTGACAGTGAGACTGGATTAAAGATGTTATGAACAAAATTGTGGTGCTTTCCAGAGTACTAGGGTTGTGGTGGGTTTGGGTTTTTTTGGTTTGGATTTGACTTTTTTTTTGGTGGGTGGTTTGTTTTCTTGGTTTTGGGGAGTTTTTTTGCTAATCCTATAAACAGTCTTATAAAATAAAAATTAAAAAAACCCGAAAAGTAGATCAACTTTGCAAAATGTGTCCTATATTTGCTATTGGGATGCAGACTGCTTCAGTGATGTGTGACTGCTGTATGACCAGGTGAACACCACCTTCTGCAGACAGTCGATGTTCATTGACCCTGATGCTTGCTGCTAATGGTATTACCCAAGTGGTTTCAGTTGGTGAACTCCTGTGTGTGCACATGTGTGTGTGAACACAACTTCAGTTCAGCTGATTTGGTTAATGCTGAGTTTTCAGATTAGGCTTTACTGTGTTACATTCTACTTTGTGAAGGAAAAAAAATAATACAAAAAATAACAGGGGAAGGTGAGAAATACGTGAAGCACTTGATATGTGTAAGCTGTGCTTGGAGGCATTGTATTGTAGGGCAGATAGGGGAAGATGGATGGGTAAATTCACAGGGTACCTGATCCACGTAGTAAGCTTTGCCCATAAAAACAGTGATGCTCTGTAGAATGCATCTTCCTATAAAATATATGTTTGATTGATGTTCAATGAGTTAAGAGTTTAAAAATGACCAACTGATTAACAGTCCTACTAGGCTTGGAGTTGGCATGCAGCTGTTAGGGAGGGGAAAAAAAGAGTTCTCATAATGTGAAAATTATTATTGTCTAAAAACCTTCATTTTCCTGGAGGGAATTTACCTTTTCCCCCATTCATACTCATGATGGAGTACCAGGGGTCATCCAAAATAATGGCTTTATTATTGTGTCTTATGGTAAGTAGTTTATTGGAGTTTCTTCTGAGTGAACAAGTTGTAGGGACTCGTATGCAGGCAATATCTAGGTCCCAAGTTTAAAAACAAACAAAAACCCCCAAAATATCAAACTACCAAAAAAACCCCCAACCCCAAATCTCATAACAATCTTGAGTGGTAATTCTTTTCAGTTTGTGGTGTTTCAGTTCTATCAGAAGACATTTGATACAAGATTCATAATGTTTTAAAAGACTCTTATGTGTGGACTGATTTAGTTAGGCTTGCTTGCTTCTCCTGAAGATAAAGGGGAAGACCTAGCTGTGTGGGTTTTCTTTTGTTTTCTGTGTTTTTTTTTTTTGCTGTATTTTGGGTTTCATTTTGGTTGGGGGTTTTTGGGGGTTTGGGTTTGGTTTTTTTTTTTTTTTTGTCAAGAGGAAACCTCTACAATCTGTGCCTTTGTTACTCTCACTGTTTTTCTGGCACAAGCAAGAGGTTAATGCATTAATTACTAGATATATTAATGTAATACAGATACAATAGACTTTCAAGAAGAAAAGGGAAAAGATACCCACACTGTAATGTGAATGTGGAAAAGATTAATGGATTTCTTGTTTCTACCCGATACATGCAAAATCTGTAGGTAAGAGATGAGTTTTAAAAAAAAAATACAAAACTGTACAGTTATATTATTACCTAAATTTGAATTTTATTTTGCAGTGACCAGTGTAAAAGAAAATGCTGAAAAGTACATGGAGATGCTGGAGGATAAACTACATAGGTAAGGATGATATCATGGAAACCTTTGAAAGCTTAAAAGTGCCTGTTAATGAAGGATTGACGTGCACAAAAGTGTTAGGGAATGTTTTGGAACTTGCATTAGAATAATATAAAAAATAGTTCAGAGTTGGAAATCCTATAAGCGTTACTGTTAAGACTTCTGTTCACGGCTATTTTCAGCAGCTTTGCCACCAGCCTGCCAATGGATGCAGGTAAAAGAAAGAATTAATTGCTACATTCTCTAGGGTATAGGACTGCTCTGGAGCAGTGGTGGTATGGTCAAAGAAAAGGGAGCACGCGTGCGGTTGGTGTGTGCGTTGTTCCCGCTCCGCCTGTGGCGGTGTGAGATCTTGAACAGCCAGAAGCCCTGAAGTATTGGGGATGTGACAGCTGGTTGAAAATCACCCCTCTGTTCCTATGCAAAACCCAACTCTGAGCAGAGCCAGGGGATCCCTTACCAGAATTCTAGGCATCTTTAACAAGTAATGACTGTTTATATAACAGTTTTAAAAGAATGCCATTTTGGGGGGTTGTGGAAAGCAAATAGAAACCAAGACAACAATGGAGATATTTTAAGAACTGAATCCTAATGCAGAATATACTTCTTTTTGTGTCTTTTTTTTTTTTTTTAAACTAAATGCTAGCATTGTATTTCCTTCTCTTGCTCTGTGAAGGGGGCTCTAGATCACCCTCAAGTTTTAGGCTGTTCCTTGAAATATGATTAGTAATTGTTGCTCCGTTGTTGTATTGGAATCTTCTGTTATAGTGGACTTTACCTTGCACAAGTATATTTGTACTGGAAAAAGATTTCATAGGAAGTAATTGGAGTTTGTGTCTTAATAAAATGCAACACACCAAATTAGTGCCACTTCCTTTTCTATTATTGAGCAGGTATAATTAATGAACTTGTTGCCCTTATTTTTTGCTGTATTGATAAGGAGAAGGTTCTAGATCTTTAGATTTGCTCACTCGTACTTTTGAATACAGAAGCCTTTAATTTGCATAACTTAAATTTAAAAATAATTTCAAGAGCTGAGTGAAAAATGATGGAAACAGGCCTCAAAGATCAAGCTGTGTGTCTGTGTCCTGCCTAACCCCCCCCCTTAATAACATTTATACTACATATACTCCAATCTCTAAGTGTAAGACAAGTCTTAAGAACTTTCTGTGGGTTGTCTTTTTGAAAACCATAATCTTTATTAAAAATAAAATATAAAGTATAACAACATGTATTGATGCTTCTAGGCTGTATGGATTTAACTCACATATCAGGCTCCCAGAAAGAAGTAAATTTCTCTTTAACAATTAAATAATTGGAAAATCTCTATAGACTTTTTTCTCCTTCTGAGAATTTATCAGATAGAATTTGCAGTTGCGGCTTGTTTTAATTTATTTATGCCTTTTTGTATAATTTTTGGGTTGTCTCCCTGGACTTCTCTGCATCAGTATCTTAAATTGCAACACATTTTTATGTGTCTTGATATGTGTTGTTAATGAGCTTGCAGTATGCTTTTTTCCCCTCTTCCTTCTATTTGTGGGAGAAATTTCCATGCTGAACTGCTGGTATTCATCCTGATTCTGTGGGAAGCATCATTCCAGGGGAGGGATTAAAAGTTAAACCCTCTTTTTGGCACTGCTTTATATTTTAGAAGCATTTTTTTATGAATAGTAGTTGACCATTTCAAATTTTCCTTAGCAGATTTACGAGTTATCGAATATTATATTATAAATTTGTTGCTTTTGTATGCAAGGATTGCCTTCCTCAGTACCACATAGACCTGGGCCTGTTTCAGTCTAGCTTCTCTATTGCAACCAGGCTACAGGCTTCAAAGTTTTGCTCTTGAGGTAAGTGTTCTTCCCAGCCTATGCTGAGGACACAAATTCATGCAGTCCAAGTATATCGCTGCAGCCGTACTGGTGCATTTAACGTGCACTTCAGAGCTTGCCATCAGCCCCTCTGTCTCTCACAGACTGTGGTGGTGTTGCCAAGCTTCTAGAATTTCCCTTCCTGCCCTTAAGAATTAAAACAAACAAAAAACCCCAAACAACCCCCACCAACAAACTCCCAAAACCAACCAACCAACCAATTCCCCCCCCCCCCCAAAAC